>NW_026542599.1:45797339-46113043 GCF_028750875.1 Macrosteles quadrilineatus
ATCCTGACAGTACAATAATTTTATGTGAGTAGACTACCGTTTAATATGCTACTACCCTTTATGAGACAGTCTGATCTAGTTGCATAGCACGAGGCTTCTCCCCAGGTTCATATCCTGCCAATCACTACAGATTTGCTTTCATAATATTATGACGCTCTAGGACTATTCTGAAGTAATTTGAAAATCGGCTCTGGGCTAGAGCCTAGCATCCTAGGATGTAAGAGAAAACCAATACACCTTCACGTTTGTTGATTACTTTCACAAAGCCAGCTGTAACTCATTTCTCCTTCAGGTGACGCAACACCTGTTCCAAGCTACTGGGGAGGATGACAAGCCGTCAGCCCCCAAGTATGGTCTGGACCTGGTGACCCTCAATGTTCAGCGAGGCCGAGACCACGGTCTGCCTCCTTACCCAGCCTGGCGACAGTACTGCGGCTCAAGGTGCCTCGGACCTTTGCTGACATGGAGGGGATGGTGGATGCTGACTCACTCGAGAAGATGAAGGCTATCTACAAGTGAGTAGTTAAATGTGAAACTTATAGAGATAAATGTTTGTCTGGTATACACATGTACTACAAGGAGAATGTTTATTGTCATCTAAAGTGAAAATATTTAAATTAAAAATGTATGTGACACCATGTCCTTTCAGGTTTGCTTAAATTGTCAGCAACCTCCAATTAATGCTCAAAAACGTTTGAACAAAAGGGCGTATCCCCGGTGCGGCACAGCGTCGAACAAGCCCGAATGCCGGGCGATTGGATTTCAAATTTCGTCCTGATAAATTGCAAATAACGTGTGGTGATTACTGTGTTACGACGAGTGTCGACATAGTTTGCTATAACACCCACCCACAGATAGAAGCACTGCTTGGAGGGAGAAAGATGACAACAAGTTGATTTCTAAGCTTACCAGACAGGGATTTTATCGGGAAATTTACTACCAACCAAAGCATGTCACCCGCTACGCGCTAAATTGGTATAGGTCAACTTGGTATATTGCCTTTCGACGCGTAGGCTCGCACTGAGCAACAGATTGATGCACTGCAGTGCGGGTTTTGGGTCAGTACTGACCGGCCACTTAAGGGTTTCAGTCGCCGTGCATAAGTACTGACCCACCCGCAGCGAACATGTTAAGCTAGTACTTTGGATGCTGTCTAAGTGCTGTTATATTATTCTAAAATTTTATACTGTTCAAAAGCAAGGTTAAGACAAGACATTGAGGCTGCACTTAATTTTTAACTGTCAAGGTCCCATAATCAATTGTACGGCAGGCTACTGATTATTAGTCTTAGTTTGTGTGAGGTTTTTTTGTAAACAAATTATTATTCTTCAGATCCGTGGACGACATCGACATGTACACAGGCGCTCTGTCGGAATTTCCGATAGAAGGAGGTCTGGTTGTCCTACAGCTCACCTGTCTGGTCAGCGACCAGTTTAAGCGACTCAAGCAAGGTGACAGGCTTCTGGTACGAGACAGACAACAAACCTCAGGCGTTCTCTTTGGAGTAAGTCTAATAGTTGTTTTACAAGACTAAAATATTAGAGAAGGTGTGACATCAAAGTGATATTGATATTGTTTGTGTAAGAATATTCAATTTTGCCGTGTTGGTAAGAAATTGTTACAAGGGTTGATTGTATAGCCTCCGCTCAAAGCCTTCGTCGCTACGAGAGCTTGTGACTTACCTAGGTACTTGAAATCTTTAAACAGTGCTGTATTCTTCATGGTCAATCCCTACCTTTCTTCAGCACTCAGCCTTTATTGTGGTAGCTCTTAACAAAGAAAAATCAATGAATTTTGAGAAATTTTTAGAGACATTATTACTCCTTACATTGAATAATAAGTGTTGTAATGTAATATGTTGTATTGCAATGTTGTAAATGTACCTTGTTGGTTTCCAATCTAGAAGTAACCATATTATGCGCTTACCATGGTTTCAAGTTTCAACTCAACACATTTGTGTCATATGATCACATTCACCCAGAAATATACGCAAAACATTTATTGGTACATTAAATTAGCCTGTCTATAATGTTGTTTTAAGCTTGTGAAACTTAAACATCTTTTTGTTATGTGTTTCAGCTCAACTGGATGAAATCAGGAAGACAACTTTGGCTAGTATTATCTGTGACACTTCTGACGATGTGACGACAGTGCAACCTCACGTGATGAAGAGTGTTGGGACTGACAACACTAGAGTGCCTTGCAGTGCAAATCCCTCGCGCAGACCTCACCAAGTGGGCGGAGGGAAAGCAACCAGCTCAAGAAAATCAGTGCAGGAGGTGCTGCCATGAAATACTCAAAAGTTTCAGTCACAGTAACAGGTGGAAGTATCAAGACAAACGCTGGAGAAATTCTCTGGGATGGAACAGTACCAACTTCAATAAGTCTGCCTCTGTTCAATGTAAAACCGTTTTGAAAGCTGCGCCTTCAGGTAGTTTTGGCAGTGGAGTTCAATGGCAAGGGTCAACAACTGTAACGCCCAACGGGATAGAAATATCAGGAATGTTTTCTTACCCAGTGTATCACCACGGACCTATACCTCTCGGTACTAACTACTCTGCTAAATGGGTGAATGGACAGTTCAATCTGAAAGCTGAGTTTACTTTGAAAGACACTGACGTCGGAGACATCATGCTTTCTGGTGCTTACCAATCACCAATCTACTTCTCCCAGGAGAAAGTTGATGCAACAGGAGGAAAAAAACAGTTTGTTCTCGGCGCAACTCAGGATGATGCCCCAACGATTGTTGGAGTTGAAAAAACTTCCAGTGATTTTGGTTGGATCGTATTCGCCCGATAAAACATCTTTTGCTTGGGCTGGAAAAGCAGTTATAACATTGTCTAGTGCTCCAGCAACACCACAACTACAGGCACCGGGGGCTGGTGTTAAGCCAACTACTTCTGGGGCATTCAGTGTTGTAAGTGGTAGTGTAAAACTGCAGTCTTCAGATGAACAGCTACTAGCCTATGGTCTGGTGGGCTGCCTGCTGCCATTCCAGTGCCTCTACCATACAAAGTGATGGCACCTGGAGGGGCATGGGGACCTCTTCCAGTGTTTGGAAGTGGACTCGAATGGTCAACACAATATCAGGATCATTATTAGAGGATCCTTTGCTTTCCCACAGTACAACCATACACTTGGAATTCCACAAGTTAATTGGCTTAATGGTCAGTTTTCCTTAGAAGTAACCACTCTTGAAGATGTCTCCTTGGAAGAGCTTATAACTCCTGGTGTTAAATACACATCTAGGATTATATTCAGAGAAGAACCAGCAGCTACCAATGTCAAGCTGAACAGTGGGTTTTACGATGATTTGGATGCTTCAAATTCAATTGAAAACCTTATTGTAGAGAGTCAACAGGTGATTGATGGTGTTATTGCAGCACCTTTGATTTTGCATGGAACATTTTCACCGGACAAAACAGTGTTTTATTTCAATGGAAAAGTTATTTTAGCAGTCAAGCCGACCAAGCCAAAAATGGATAAGCAATTGAAATTATTAAAGGGTCCGGAACCATCAGTTTCACCATGGGCCAGTCCAAAGTTTGGTGAATGGTTAACTCAGGACACATAACAGCTGGTTTGGATGGAGCATCTCCTTCTACAGTATGGTCAGGTACAGTCCCTGTAGCAATAAAAATGCCAACTTTTTTCTCTCCCATATATGATTTATTTGGAGCAAAATCGTTCATGTTTGGAAATGGTGTGGTTTGGTCAGGAACTCTCAGTGGGACAACAATAAAAGGCACATACACATTGCCCCAAACAACAAAATCTATTACTGGTGTAACTACACAAAATTGGTCTGGTGAATTTGCCTTTGAGGTAAGTCCTCTTTGGAATGCAACATTGGCAGCTATTTTTGTTCCTGGTGCAAAATATTACTCAAAAATTCATTTCCAAGGAACCAAATACGAAGCGGGAATAACAACGTTGAAAGGTGTTCCCGGAGAAGACCCCACAGTTGGAATGGCTGCTCCAATAATTTTGCAAGGAAGCTACTCCCTCGACAAATCAACATTTTTGTGGTCTGGTGGTTTTATCATAACATTCAGAAATAAGCCAATTTTGTCATTTGTCATGCCACCAAAACCAAAGAAGGTAGATGTTAACAAACCGTCCATTACCCTTGATGTGACCTCTGGTACGGTTGTGGCAGGTTTTACTGGGACCAATCCAACACAAGTTTGGGGTGGAGAATTACCTGCAACAATTCCTTACAGTTCCCTACTATCCAAGGACAGTTGGAACCCTATACCATCTCCAGATATCACATGGACCGGAAAGGTGAACAACAACACATTCCAAGGAACCTTTGCGGTGCCTACTTACAAACCAAATAGCACAGAAGAAGTGGTTGTATGGTTTGTAGGAAACTTCTCATTCAAATACACTACAAGATACGGCCAGTTGTTGGAGGACTTTGTTGTTCCTGGAAAGAAGTACAACTTCAAATTGATGTTCATCCCTACAAAATCTTCCAGCAAAGAAGACAAAGGAGGAAACAAGTTAGTTCAATTCACTCAAAATGCACAGGAAGTAATTGATGATGTCAAACCTGGAAAAATTCTTTTGTTTGGAAATTACTTCTCAAAATCATTTTACTGTTACTTTGTGCCCTTGTGTACTGATAAGAAGGAATACTATTGGTCGGGAGGTATGACTTTAAATTTCCCAGAAACTACCAACAATACATCCAACAACTTGAAAATGAGCAATGTCGAAGCTATTGGCAAACCATCATCTCAGTTTGGAGGCAAAGTTACATCAGGAAGCTTAGAAGGGGGTCTGAGTGGTGAAAGCATGAATGTTTGGTGGTCAGGTAACTTACCTGTGGCAATACCCACGGCCATATTTAGAACTAACAAAACAAAACTGATGGCTGGATCGTTTGGAGGATACAAGATTAATTGGTCAGGATCTCTAATTGGAAACACCTTGAAAGGATCATTCTCTCTTCCTCAAATAGTAGCAGATTACCCTATGCCAACCGTACGGACATGGAATGGTCAGTTTTCATTTGAAATCGAGCCACTATGGAATGCTACTTTGGACGGTTTGATTAAGTCTGAAGTCCAATATTCTTCTGGGCTTTACTTCCAAGGCATGAAGGTGGAGGAAAGTAATGACAATTTGAAGCTGGGAGAAAGTGTTGTGGGATCTCAAAGTGCTCCTATAATACTACAAGGAAACTTCTCACCTGACGGGGCTTCTTTCATGTGGTCAGGACAATTTATTATATCAGTGAAAAACTACCCGATGTATGCATCTTTGAATCTTATGAAAACTAAAGTGACTGTGAAAGATGACTCTTCACCAACCAAAGCTCCAAAACCCACTAAGCCTCCCACTACTCCCAAGCCTGTGAAACCAAAAACAACTGTTAATTTTTCGGTTCTCACAGGTCAACTGACTGCCACAAATGGAAGTGACCCTGAGACAGTGTGGGCAGGCACACTTCCAATAGAAATAAACACAGATTTATTCAATCCAACAGCAACTCTGGGAGGTGGTATTTCTATCAATTGGACGCCGACGTCACTATCTCCTCAGTTGGTTGGAACATTCTCTGTCACAGTTTACAAGCGAAACAGTTCTATTTTGTTACCTGTGCCATACTCAGGAAATTTTTCATTCCATTATGTGACAAAGTGGGGAGGTGCTTTTACCGGTCTGGTGAATACCGGAAAGCAATACTCGTGCAGTCTTGTGTTTAAGGAAATGGCCAAAAGTAGTCAATCACTGTCAGCTGAGGACGTTCCTAAGCGGTTTGTGCTTGGAGATGGAGAATCTTCAGGAACCCCGTGCACGTTAATACTCACTGGAAAGAATTATATCAAGAGTGGAAATGCATTTTACTGTAAAATAATTCCGTTCATGTGTTCCAATGAACCAGACACAAATTGGTTTTCATTTACTGGAGATGCGTTGTTAGTCATCAAGCCTCCAGCTGATCCGCCAATGCAACAATTATCTTTGATGAAACCCAAACCCACCATATCATACATGCAGGGCTTCCCAAGAAGAGTGAATACAACAGTGATCGGAGGAAGTATAAAGGCTGGGCTAGAATCAGAGTATCCTTCGACATTATGGTCCGGAACGTTCCCAGTTGCTATTCCACTGCCAGTCTTCTGGAGTGACAATGTGGCTGGAGGAGCAAAGGTACCGAAAGAGGACACATTGCACACTCACCAAGTGATCTGGTCGGGTTCACAAATGGGACCTCGAGTAGAAGGATCTTTCTCACTCCCTCAATACAGCAAAACCGGTTTGAAATGGTGGACAGGAAGATTCTCGTTCTTGTTCCAGACTAGTTGGGGTAACCTGGGAGATTTGGATGAACTTATCGCTTCTGGTGTTAACTACAAATCAAGAATAATATTTAGAGATATCAACAGCCCAACTCCACTCATGGCACCTAGTCAGATTGATATTGACACAGCAACGAGTTTGCCCATAGTATTACTTGGAACTTACGCACCGGGAAAGAAAACATTCTTTTGGTCTGGACAGACAATTATTGCTACAAGAGGCAGCCCATGGAACTCTTTAGACCAAGCTAGTAACATGCTGACTGGTCCTGAACCAGGAGTTTGGCCAATGAAACCACAACAGAGAGTTGGCGCATTAGTGTCTTCAGGAAGTGTAACAAACGCCACAAACGGAGCCCCTGTTTGGTCTGGAAGCATACCAGTAACTATTCCTCTGTCTGTTTTCAATGTAACTAAAGGAGTAAATGTAATCTGGTCCGCTTCAACCTTGTATCCTACATTTTCAGGGAAATATTCAATTCCTCAATACGTTCCAAACGGAGAGACTTTCAAGATACAATGGATGGACGGCACGTTTTCATTCGATCTGACGCCTTTATGGAACACATCATTGGATGTTGTAGAAATTGGAAAGGAATACGCAACGATTATTGGCACTAATTTAGTAAAATTGTCTAAAGCTGAACAGGCAGAGTTATTAACTTCATTCCAAAACTTGATCATGGAGTCTGCAGACCTGGCTGGTTCTCCACTAGGAAAAATAAACTTGAAGGGTTTGCTCACTCCAGACAACTTAAACTTCATTTGGCAAGGAGAGGCTTGGTTTTATCCTGAGAAGAACAAAACCGTCGGTCCCAAAAGTAGTTTGAAACTCCAAGCAGATAAGCCTTTTTACCTAACTCAGTTTGGAGGTTCTGTCTATGACGGCTCAGTGACCTCTGGAACTTCCAGTTTCTTCAGCCTCAGCCACACTGTATGGTCTGGGAACATTCCAGCGGTGATTCCTTTCTCTGCATTTTGGACCGGATCGTTCTCCTCGGCCACATTCACCAAAGGCATAACCTGGACAGCCAGCTCTGTGACAGACTCACTAATTAGCGGAAGTTACTCAGTCCCTCAGTATTCCTGGGATGGAATCGCAACTTCTGTGACTTGGTACAAAGGAAATTTCAAGTTCTACTTTAGACCTCTTTGGAACGCCACACTCACTTCACTGATACAACCCGGAGTTCAGTACTATTCCTCAATCAGCTTCCAAGGAGAGAAACCTCTGCTTTCAGCAGAAAATTCTGTTAGTGTTCCAATAGTTCCGACTACTGGAGTCAAAGCTCCAATTATTCTGCAAGGCTCATACTCTCCTGACCGAACTGCCTTCTACTGGTCTGGAAACTTCATCTTGAATGTGAAACCAGCAAAAACTGTGTAAAAACATAGATGATATGCACTGAATTGTTGTGGATATTTCAACGATTGGTAGTTTGAATACACACTTAAATCTAAGTGATCGAAACAGGGTAGAGATGTGTGTTAGTTGTTTTTCAACTACAGTATCAATTTTTTTATTAATTTATAATAGGCTTCTTTTTAATGGATTCCCATTTTATTAGAACGAATTATTTATAAAATTAATTTCAGAATTTTATCTTATTTTATGTATTGCACTAGTCAATCACGTATCTTTTTAGGTTTAATAGAAGTTGTGCAAGTTTATTTTAAATAGGTAATATTTTTAAATAACCTCATTCTTTTTTATTTTTCATCATTGGTGTTATGTTTGAGAAGATAATTTTATAATGATGTCCATACTGTAACCTTTGTTAGCTGATTATTTATTTTATCTGTGATTTTTGTCATTTTTATTTTCAAGTCTTATGCCATCAATATTGTTAGTATAGATTGGATCTACCGTCCATTAGCTTTTTTATATTTTTATAAATATCAATTAATGATGTAGTTAGTAGTTTGTGTTGATCAGTTTTATTTTCATGTGCTATATTTTATTACTAGGTAGCATAGTTTATAACAATTAATATTTTTTGTATAGTTAGGTCGATCTGTCATAGTGTAAAGACATATTTTTATATAGTTTTTGTACCTAACAAAGGTAAGTTAGCTGCCAATGATCGGTATTGTATTTACATAAAGAAATGTTATTTATGTTAAGAATAAAGTTTCAAAACTATTTTTATCTTCATATTTTACCATCAATTACTTTATACCTTATTTTTCTAAATATTGGTAAAAAAGGAGGTTTTAAAATTAGATTATAAGAGAAAGTTCTTGCACAATATTTAAACTAATTTACTGTTCTATAAACTAGAACTAAAATATTTAGTTTTTTGCATTTTCTTATTTAAAATTTTGTGTTTAATGACAAAAATGAATCCGTAAATTGTGAAAAATATGGTATTGAAATTTTAAACAGGGGAGGGCCCTTGCAGGGATTTTTTTTTAATGAAATAACTTACATTCTGATTATCTTAGAAAAGTGACTGTAGACACTTTTCTGTAAATTAAAACACTGTCAGATAAAGTCTGCACAAAAAGGTACCTTGCTTAAAAATAGCTTAAATATGAATACTGATTCAGTAAAAATATGCGTGAGGATTCTAGGAATGTAATATGTGTGGCAGCCAACTCATGGCTCATCTACTCAAATATCAAATCTTTTGCGAAAAATCTGGCTATGAATTACAAACAATCATACTAAACATAAGATTTGATTTATCTGTGTTTTACGTTTCAATTTGGAAAAGGTTTAAAAATACATCTTAAAAATCAAATCAATCGTTATCTTTTACAAATAATGGTGCAGCATTACACATAATATATCAAAATCATCACATGGCCTTCTGCCTGTGCACTAACTAGTACAGGTACACTAAAACTAGTACAGGTACACTAAAACTAGTACAGGTATACTAAAACAACACTGTAACTGCTAAGATTATATTTCCGTTGATATAAATAAAAAAGTACAAAATAGTTCAATAGTATAAAATTAAGACATCATTTACATGGGCTGAGGAATATCCAAGTAATCCTTACTGGCCCAACCATCTTCTAAAACTCTTTCCGAGGCCTCCTCTGGTTTGATTGTAGTCAGGAGTGGTTTTCCGTCCGAGCCCAAGCTGAGGTATCGGAGTATGAGATCAGGCAGCGGCAAAGCTTTGGGTAAAGCATTCTGTGGAAGCTCAAGATCCTCTGGCAAGTCTAAAGCACTCTTAGCACCTTGGAAATGCTGCAATCGTTTTAGTTATATTTAGTTAATTTTTTAGATAATTTACCTACACATAAACATAACAATAAGAGTAAAGTAGAATTTCAAACACAATTTTTCTAGTTTTGACGAATAATGTTGGTTCACATTTGAGTGTGCATATGTCAGAGGAGTGTATGCCTTATAGTTACTGATCTGGAAAAAGAAATGTCTGGCGTATCAGCCCAATATTTTCCCACTGAGCTGACTGAGCTACAAAGTTAAAAAAATATTGTCTTCTGACAAGGTAATAGTTATTATATTGATGAATTGTATTTTTCATTCAAAATACAACTTGTACAAACCTCGGGTCGACAATGGTGGTTCATGCAGTAGTAGTTGTGTTTTCCGTTGTGGTGACACCAAGTACCATCAGGAAAGTAAGGATCACTTCCAAGGTCGTTTAGGTCTAATCTCGGGGAATAATATGAGCCGTTGTCTTTCCGGCGGCAAAATATTGCACACGCCACCCACAGCCGACCTGCCAGATCAGAAACAGAAATAGTAAAGCGGTTGAAGAATATCCACAAAAACTTACGTAGTTTTGTAGCCTGAACATGTGTAATACTTGAAATACATGCAGAGATCAAAGTACAGTGTCATTGCAGGGTTAAGAACCAGCTGAACTTGTCAAATAAGTTTATTTTGTCATCCATTCTACTCGCATGCATCCCTCAAAACCTGGTCTATTGGGGTCATAGATTTGAAATATAATTTTTTACTTTGTGATTGGAAAATACGTACCCTCTTCATGCGGAGCTTGAAGTCCAGAACCTAGTGGATCGAGTATAGACAAAGTTTTACTGAATTCCTCGCATTTCTTTCTGGCATAGTCAGCTGGTTTTATTCGTTTGGTTTTTTTGCAGACCTGCAATAAGAGTTTACAATGAATATCTGTGGTGGATGAGTTAAATAATTTATAAATAAAAATGCTTTTTAAAAATGCCACGTTATCTGTAATCAGATGTTTTATCTTTACTTTGAAATTATTGTTTTATATTTTTAGAATATCTCGGGAGCAGAACCTGTACCTCTTAACCTCTGCTCTTCTAACTGTCAAATTTAAGTATTTACAGCTGACTTAAATTAATTCTTTTAAAATGTAAACATGGAAAATTTGGAAGCCAAAGAGGCGTAGCCCAAGGGAAATATGAAAATTAAATTATATAATATTGCATTGTCATCCGTTTGTGAGCTATGTTTCAAATTTTAAGTCTCTAGCTCATCGGGAAGTATCAAAATTTGCAAGAAAGCGATTTAATAAAAACAAGCCCATGGGGCGTAGCCCAAAGGAAATATAAAAATTAAATGATATAATATTGCATTGTCTTCCATTTGTGAGCTATGTTTCAAGTTTCAAGTCTCTAGCTCGTCGGGAAGTTAGTATAAAATTAATTTTAAAATTCGTACCGGACAAGAAAGCGAGCTAATAAAAACGTAAAAAAAAATACACTAGCAGTCTACAAGAATTTTTTTCTTTTCAGTTTTATAGGAAGTTCTTTTCACATAAAAAAGGATGAAGGGTAGGTAGCTGGAATCTGCTTGAGAGAGGAATTGGTTGGAAGAGAAGAGTTATTTGTAAAACCACAGAAAATGCAAGAAATCACAAAAAAGTACTATTGCTGAAAGAAAAACACCCACAGCATTGTGGAAGAGGAGAAGCTTTGAATTATTTATATACAGGAGTGGTCATAATGCATTGATACAAAATGCTTAATACGAGTACATCAATGGATTATTATCAATTTGACAACTTATACATTTAAAAATTAATCATAACGTTACCATATCAGCTCATATACTAACTGTAGGCCTACTTACTTTGTCATCTTTACACAGTTCAACATCAAAACTAGGCCCTTCACATCCCTCTTCAGTATTGACTGGGGAAGGATTGTTACATTTTCTGTGCTTGGTGTGAAAACCTGTCCCAACAAACTAACTTAGAAGGTGTGTAATCATTGACTATATAACACTACTTGTAGTGTTATATAGTCAATGGTGTAATACCTGTACATACTAAATTTAACGCTTGACTATATATTTTATTCTAAGTTGGATAACAAAACTGAGTAAAGTCAATAGAATTTCAATGTGTTGATTGCGACGCAAAGTTTTTTTGGCATATGACAGTACATTTCTTTTTAGAAATAGAGAAAACACTAAAAGCATTGAATGTTGCATGTGATTTACGTACTAAACATAAGAAAATAAATGTCAAAATAAATAGTGTTAGAGAGAGTATAAATTTTTATTCTTGTTATATAGTACATGCCTCAATCTACAGGCTATACCGTAGTTAAGTGTCTATGTAAATTATATGACTTCTTCTTAAAGTAAAAGATCTATTTTATTCTGTGTCCAGAGTCGGTTTCGGTTGTTGGTTATATAATGTCCTCTCACCGTGTGTTATCACTGTTCATATCATCCAACCATTGCCTTTTGATTAATAACCCTAATATAAATTACTTACAGTTGTCTTATAACCAATGGAATGCAATCTGCAGTTGCATTGTAGCTTTTCCAAAGATGAATTGCTGCAAAGCATAAACTAGCCGAGTGACCCCAAGACTATGTTTAAATAAGAGTTGTTCGAAACATTGGTTGTTTTCTGATAATGCTTCTTGCTTTTGTGTTCTGAGCAACACACTCCCAGTCAAAAGAACTTAGAGATGCTAGTGTTATTAGACAAGTATATATTCAGATTTACACACCTTTAGACTTAGCAATACAGCCAGAAGTACACTCCTCAGTCTTCCATTTGCTCCACCCTCCCTTTACAATCTTCTCTGGTTTTTGCTTCTCCATTTCCACACACTGTCCACCTTGGCACCACTGGAATTTACGTGTTATTTTGTATAACTTATTTCTTAGTACATCTGTGTAAATATTATTTCATATTGAAAGGTAATTCAAGGAAAGACTATTATCGGTATATTATTATAAAAATGAAATTAAGAGGTCAGTCTATCTTTCCATTTTACAAACACTATTGAACTAAAAACTAGGTGTAAAAATTGACTTTCTCACAAAGACAGCTACTTTACCAGGGATTAGCAAAGGCATTTTCTCATTTCCATATACTATCTTAGGACTTAACAAAGTTCTAAGGTGAGGCTTTAGGAAGTAAGCCATTCATTCTATCTTATACAGTGTTAAATTTTGTTTTTGTCTTACTTTTTTTGTCCTAGGACGCTAGGCACGAGCCCGGGATTGTTTTTCACATTACTTCAGGCTAGACCTAGGGGTTGCGGCATTATCACATAAATCCATTAGTAATTTGGCGGGGTTTGAACCCGGGACCTCTGGAACCGAAGTCTGGCGCTCTAACAACTACACCAGCTCGCTCCCATTTTGTCTTACTTAGCATTTGTCATTGTTAACGTTTCCAAACTCTGCCCCGTTAATACCTACTGGTCAATCGGTTGTTGTCAAATAGTATCACATCATTAGTTGGTAGCCCAATGACTAATGCTAATGGGTCTTCAATCAATTGATTCCTCTGAGGATTGCACCAGGAACCTTCAGATTGCACGGTGAGTGTAAACTATACTCACTGCTCAGACAGCTTACTCATAGTTTTAGCACTACTGAACACTATTCCTACCTTATTAGCAGCACATGCAGTTCCTTCAAGAGCAGGACCAGCAAAGTAGTATCCAGACCTGTGTGGAGTCTTGCATTGCAGACTTTGACAAATACTCTAAAAATTTGATTATTTGATTATTATTTTTAATTCTGTAAGTTAAATATACAAAAGTGTACCAAGTATACCATTTAGTTACAGAGGTCTTATGGGGGTTTTGATATATGTAATAAATTATTTTTAATATTTCATTTTAAGGCAGAAATAACTTTGAAAATTAAGGTAAAAATATTTAAAAATATATATTTTTAATACAAGTGTTATTTAAGATTGCCCAAAAAATAATTCACTCTTTCTGTTTTCAAAATTAATCGGAAGAAAGTTACCTAAAACTCCAGTATCAGAAAAAGCTGGCAAAGCAACATTTTTCTTTTGATGACCATAGGCACAAATTTGCATGGCATGAAATGTAAGTGAAGTGATTTCGCATGAAGACAAACACTCAGTTAAGTGGTATTTAAACAGTATGAACTGCTTCAAATGTAAGTGGTGAATACTGGCCACTTAAATAAATTAATAAAATTAAAACACCGGTAACATAGTCATCAAAAAGAGGATTTTTTCTCAGTAGAAAATGTTAAATAAAAATATGTTGGCTGTTCAGAAAGTAACATTGAATTTGTTCACAGTTTACAGCTTTGGGCTATTAATTGCTTGATATGTGCTAGTAAAGTTTCCAAAAGATGACTCCCACAACCATTACACAATAATTTTTATTTGGTAATCACCAAAATACTTGTTATATTCTTGACTGCTATCGTAAAATACAGCAACTCATTTTGTTGGGTAACACTTACCCATATCTACAACTATTAAATTAACAGACTCCAAAATGTGCTTCTGGACAAAACTAACCATACCGCCGCCGCGGCAAACCTGCAGACTAAGATGATTTCAATTCTTCTCATTGGATGTTTGCTAAAATATTTCATAAACAAAAACGTTCCCTATTTAAATAGCATTATATATAACTACCTTATAAGTACCTGGGTTTGCTGCTCCGGGGAAGGTTAAAAATGTTTTTGACCAAATTTTAATAGTATAGGATGAAATAAATAAATTGCCAAATTTGTTCAACATATGCAAACAACAACAGTTTTCTTTTTCTCTATAAGAATAACATGGTAATCTAAAATGTACAGTTTTTTGGAATTCCCCCCTGTGAAATTTAATTTTACAACAAAACAACGCTTCAATATACAAAAATATTAGTTTTTTTAGCTCTACTATATGATTATTTTGAAAGTTGGGAATTTCCATGTTTTAAAGGTAGAAATTTGGAAAAACCAATTTACCATGACACAAATTCCCATGATTTGATCTTCCCGGTTCGCAAACTCATTGAAGTTTTCCTGCCCTACAACTTCAAGCCAAATTTCTTCAAAATCAGACTAAAATTACTTGAGTAATCAAGTTCACTTGACACATGTACAAAAATTTCAACAAATAGTGTTTTTGGAATCAGGAGACATCGAAATTAAAAGTAAATCAGATCAGGGCCCAGGACTTACCATGCCACCTCCGATAGCTAATATCTACTTCCTATAGGGAAATTCGCTAAAATGTCTTCAGCATTGCTTACCTATTTCTACAACAGTTCACAGATTGCACAATACCTCAGTGTTGCCAGTGTCTTGCAGTTGAGCGTCTTTATCCCTTAGCAGAACCTCACATTGTCGCTTAGCTCCCCACAGCTGTCCCGGGTGATCATGCATCTTCCCGTGGTTCCTCTCAGCAGGAATGGCTGCTGGACTATCCAGCAGACACTTCTTCTCTCTAAACAATTCAATTGAATTCATTAGGTCAGCAACACACACTTTGATGAGCTCATCCTTTCATTTGCTGGCTTACATTTTCTAAAATACATTCCTAACCAAATCAAAATGAAAAAGTGAAAAAGTAGTTTGCAACTAACTATGACATACATAATATACTCACCCGACAGACATCATGACTTGAGCGCTACAAGATGACCAGATAGTTTCTCCATTAGTCCCTCGCGATGGAGACATGATGAACCCCTCACTAGGGCAGGAGTTTTGGGAACTGTCGTGATGCATTCCTAGACTTTGACAAACACACATTGTGAAAATTAGACGAATTTCTGCAGTGAAACTATATTACAGCTTAAAGTAAGTTTTAATTTCAGGTTTTGTAAAACCATTAACTTTGGATACTGCAAGGAAAAAATGCAAAAACTGTCTATTTTGATGTGTGTTGTATGTATGGACATGAAAATCAAGGTTTTTACAATGGAGGGAAAGCATGTTGGCCCACTGGAATTTTTCTTCAGTAGGGGAAGATCCTGTATATCTTAGTCAAGGGGTTGGAGGCCAAGACTTTTCTTAGCAAACAAGTTATCGTAAAACACTTTACAACAATTTTTTTGGCTTTCTAAAATGCATAATTATGTTTAAAAGCGCTTAAACATACTTTTTTGTTGCCAAATATCTACTTAAACCCTTACAGAGTATAAAGAATTTCAAATTAAGTTTTTTGTTTGTTTTGCAGTCCCACAACCTGAAAGCGTGTATTGCAACAAAAAGTCTATTTCCATTAAAGTTTATGGACTGATTCAAACCGCATTTATCAAATCAAATATACTTTTGGAAATATATAACAGTTGTGTTCTGCAATCAATTATTTCTTACTTGTGTCCCATCTCATGGGCAAGTATGTAAACTGAAGTAAAACCAGCGGAAGGATAAGGTTTGCCGAGGTAGTTGGTCGTCCCCAACTCTGCAATGACACAAGCATATTTCTCCATGCACACTCCTCCCACTGTGGCAAGACCTGGGAGAAAAAAATAAGGTTGAGGTAAAAAAACTAAAAAACTCTTAAAAATTAATTTTACATCGATTACCAGTACTTAAAAACTGACAATATATTTTTTTTTTTCTGTCCCTTGCTACCTGTGCGGTCGGTCATCTTTGTTAGAACAGGACTGTTTTTTAAATGTTTAATTGTTTTATGTATTTATTTGTGTCCATACTGTGTTTATCTTCTGACGATGTTAACAACTGATCAACTCTACACTATGTACCTGAAGCTGACGATGGTGTTTTAACACCGAAACATGTCCTGAAGAGACATATTTTATTGAGCTGTGACGGGAATTACGTAAGTAATTTAGTCTTACATTATGACAATAATTGATTAAATTTCATTTAACTTACTGTAGGCCTACTTGAAGTGAAGTGAAGACTTATTATGACTTTTTAATGAAGCATGAGATGTTTAGCTTTATCGACAAAATCATTAATGTGGACACAAATCATTGGAAAATTGCATTATACTCTACTTGCAAGAAGTCATTGGTTGGCTTCTGATTTTGTCTCAATTAATTGGAAGCTAAAGTTTTAGTTTACCTGGTTCAATGCCACACCAATCCTAAAAATTCTAAGTTATTCATTTTAACTACAGTATTTTATGCTACAGTAAGAAGATATCTTTCAGAGATAGTCAAGCTGGTTGAAAATCCACCAAGGTGGAGTTCTTAATAACAAGTAGTTTGAAATAATAAGTTAAATAAGACTCAAAAAAAGTGCAAACAATCTTTTTAACAATTTTCTTTTTTACTTACCCATAGTAACATCACTTCTCCTTCCTCCTTCAATGGCATAAAAGTCAAGTCTGGAACAAAACAATTTTTTATTTTTATTTTTGCCAGCTCAATAAAAGTAAAATAAGAGAAAATTAACTGAGTAGTAAGTACAGCTAAACTTAAGCACTCTCATTTAGTGTGCTACAGTAAGAAATTATATCTTCTACCTTTATTAATTGTAACAGAAAAGATGCCATAGTTTATACTGTGATAAGTTATGCTTTTAGTTTAGCTTGGTAAAAAAGATGGTGAGTCTCACAGAAATAATCAGTAATTTACATCAAAGCACTCTTGTGGCTCAATTCAACTACCTGCATTGTTATTCTAAAACTAGCCACAACTTCAAAATGGGATTGGAATGTCAAGTCATTCATATTAAAATATACCGTACAGCACAAGATGATTTAAATATATCTGGAGAGTGAAACGAGTTTATTCAACTGCTTGGCCTTTTCAAACTCACCCTGATACATAAAGCCCCATGTCCCAATGGTCAGGGTTTTCGTCTCCGGGTGGGTTGTGTTTTGCGTTGTAGGCACAGAAGGAGTCGAGGAGTCCCCCCCTCTCACCCCCGTAGTGGGGCAGATCAGCTGGCTGGCTCTTGAATATCTCCAGTCTTACCAACGCGATGTCAATCAGCTGACCCACGCTGGGGTGGTGGTACAAGGCTTGAACCTGACACCAAATATATGTTTTAAAATTTGGCAGTGAAGATTGTAACAATATTATTGAGCCATTTATTATTTCTAATCTAAAATATGAGCTGGTCGTCAAAAAAAAATGTAAATTTAATTTTAACAATTGACTTAGAAGCACACAAAATCAATGAAAACAGTATTACCCCATTTAAATAAGCAAGCAGCATATTTCTGATTTGCTTTTCATCGTTGTCCATGTAAGGAGCAAATATTTTATATCCTGCTTCATCGAAGAATAGAGCAACTTCAACTACTGGTCTTTTGCTTCCTCTCTCGGTTCGATACTGAAAAATAAAGAACGGGAATGTAAAATACCTACTTTCGTATGGTCGCCATTTCAATTAAAAGTATTACAGTAATAGTAGGTTATACATCTAATTTGTGATGATTTCCCTCCTTGCAAATAATTTAAAATAACCATTCAAATATGTGTTATATAAAATCTTTAACATATCTCTTTACAGTAAATAAAATTTTGAACTATTTGGTGTATAATTTTGGATAATATAAACAATTTCAAAATATAGCTGTTGCCTTAAAACTACAGGGCTTTAACCATATTATCTTTTTGTATTCATCGAGCTGCACCGTGTCTGTCATTGTGTATATGTTATGGCAGCCTGCATATTCGTTTATGCTAAACCAATTTATGTTTTGTGTGTATCAAATGTTGTATTTTTATTTTTATAGTGGTTAAAATAACCAGTTTACTGTTCTAAACGATCCTTTGCAGTTTACGAAGACTACAGCTGTTTCGTTCTTTTGATGGAGCATATCATGTGATTAAATATTCCTCATGGTGAAGTTCATCAAAAGTTTAATTAGTACCACGATTACTAGAAATATCCCCACCGCAGCAAACCTGCAGACTAAGCGAATTTCCATTTGCCTGATTGGATTTACACTAAAATGTCTACTTAAAAATTTAACATTTATTTCCTATTAAAATAGAATTAGTTTAACAGGTACTTAGGTTTGCTGCATCAGGGAGGGTAAAACAGCTTTTTTTGTAAAATGTTAATAGTTAGTAAGAAATAAAAACATTTTCCAAATTTGATCAAAATATGTTCATAAACAAGCAAACTACAACAGTTTACTTGTTCTCCATAAGAATAACATGGGAATTAAAAATTTACATTTTTTTGGAATTTTCTCCGTAACCATTAGGCGCATAGTAACACTTCAATATACTAAATTATTTGTTTTTTAAAGCTCTACAAAATGGTTTGGAAAGATTTTGCAAAATTTTATGTTTTTTGGGTCAAAAATGGGAAAAACCTATTTTTACCCCATAAAACCCCCCGTAAACTCCCGTTCCCATAGCCCGATCATGCTGGTTCGCGAACTCGTTCTAGTTTATCCCGCCTTACACCTTCAAACCAAATTTTATCAAAATCGGACAAAAATTACTCAAGTTATCGTGCGGATGGACACATATATATATATATATATATATATATATATATATATATATCTATATATAGATATATAAAAATTTGAACGAATGGTGTTTTTGGCCTCTGGGGACATCAAAATGAAAAAGTAAATCGGTCCCGGGCCTAGGTCTTACCATGAGACCTACGGTAATAGCTACTTCCCTATAGGGAAATTCGCTAAAATACTTAATTTGTTTATGTTTATGATCCATACCGGTATTTTTCTAGTAATCGTGATTAGTACTATACAAATTACATGGCAAATAACATAGAAGATAGACAAAAGAAAAAAAATTACATTGGTCGACTAAGCGGTAACAGTCGTTTGTTTTGAAACTAGTAGTCCGAGACTAAACTAGGATTGACAACATAATGTGAACCTCTATTTAATAGCTATTATATTAAACTTACCGCCATATATGAATATGATACATAAAATATAAAAAGCTGTTCACTTTTTGCACACTTAGTAGTTATAAGTGTTAGTGTGTTAGTGTGTGTAATTAGTTTGTTAGTGTTTTGTTGCACACACTTAGTGGATATAATTTGTTCTCTTATTTGATGTACTGTTTATGTGAGTTTAATCTAACATGAAGTGATAAACTATTATATTAATTTTAAACACTTTTTATATACTAAAGTGAGTGTTACTTACAAAATCTTCATTTACAGAATTTGACACCAAGTCTTCTTCTTCCTCCATAACAATATTTTCTGGCAAATCTGAAACAAAAAATGGTCAAATTTGCTTCATTCAGTCATAAAATAAACTGGTATTACAATTTGTCATATCATTTACTAAGATTAGCATTTGGTGAGTTGTAAATTTTTGTTTCTAACTTCAGGGTAAAAAAACCAGAAACAAACGCCATACAAATCAAAACACTTACACTTTTTTTAAATAGTAAAAAAAGTATTATAAAAAAAATATACAAAAATAGTTTTTAGACTTACAAACTTCATCCTTCCATTCAACATTGACAGACTGGACTCGTTTGACCAGGTACGGCACGAGAGGACTGCCTCGCTTATGTCCCAGCAGAGAGTGTAATCTGGTAGTGAGAGGTCGTACTTCAAATGTGTCGTCTGCTAGAAATATCCATCCATGCTGAAAGATAACATCAGTGACATACAGATAGTATGAAGGTGGTCAGAGATGGTGTCTACCTGCAGCAAATGAATAAGATTTGTATTCATTGGCCGCAGGGAACCCCATCGGTCGGGATCATTGTTATTTGAACAAACTTTTGTTTTAAGTATTTTTTCTACAGAGTTCTAAGACCTCTCCATTTTTTATTGTCTTTATAGAATACTGTATTTTATAGATATTTGATAACTAATAGGCCTTCTGATGCCGTTAACTACTCTTTATTAAGGCTTCATTCTTGACGTAATATAATTAAAGTTCTTGAAACTGGAACTGATGCTGTTGCAAAACACAACAAACAATAATAAAATAAAACAACCTTGTTTGTCCTTAAATTAATAGGTACTGACTTTAACACTGTGATTTACTGTGTTGAGCACAAATTGTCCATGGTGGATTAGGAGAAGAGGAGTCATAGCTCCAAGTAGGTTTCAGTTCCGATACTTTACATTTAATAAATCAAGCACTGAAGCCAGTATTGGGACTTTACTGACTTTGCACACACAGTGTTCCAAACTTTACACAAGTATCAAGTCTATTTACAGACTTCATCATGTCCAGTAATGTTGCTGGTCCCCATCACGTGATGTCTGGTGATCCTTCCCAGTCCTCATGTACCCCATAAACTATTAAAATGTTCTCATCTATATAAAGTATCATATTTCCCAGTGTCAAATAATTACTCTGTTTGAAAGTGAGTACAAATTTACCATTAGTGACACACCCCCAAAAATTAAATCATGAGACTATTTAAAGTGCATGAACACTGTTCGGTTCAACTATCTTGGTGATACATAAAATATTTAAGGACTCTTGTTTGTTTACACACATAAGGTTACAGAAAATAACCAATCCATCATTTTTCAGAATCCATCGTCTTACTTTACTCCTACTCCTTACTTACTCCATCATTTTTCCTTTATTTATTCCTTTTTTCCTCCTTTATTACAAGTGATTATTTTTGTGTTCAAGTGTGTCACTAAATTCAAATTTATTAAACTATATTTCTTCTTCTTTTATTATGAATTCCAAATTAACAGAGTTTACCTCCAAGAGGTTTTAAAACATGCGAAACCATTTACATTTCTGATGGGTTCTAAATATTTTTCTCTGTTTACAAATGGATCATCTAAGTAGCCTGAATGAGAAGAAGTTTTTAGATTAATAGTGTCTTCTAATGGTGGAAGGAAAATACATAGGTGTGCTATTCCCGTTATATGCTGACGTCACCCAGATTACAAACACCATTTTACCGTTTGGAAAAATTATAAAAACAATAACAATTAAATCAAAAACAAATATATACTTATATGGCAATACATCAGCTGATTTTTTGTTTGCAATCTAGGTGACGTCAGCAAATGACTGGAATAGCACACCTATGTATTTTCCTTCCACCATGGTGTCAACTGCACAGGAACCTATGGTACAAACCAGCTGATTGTGATCGCAAGAGCTGAACGCAGCTGTAGAGGTGGCATCGGTGTGGATGAAATGACAGTTACTGACCGGAGACTCTATCTCTACGCTACCCTCATCATCAGTCACCACAACCTTCAGTCTTGACATTAGAACATCGTTGGGTCTCAGTTGAAGACTTAAAGGCCTGTAGAAAAACATACAAGTCACTTGACCAAATTATGGTCGCCATTTCAATGAAAAGTATTAAAAGTAAAGTATTAGGATTAATTAGGATAATTTTCCTTGTAAGTTTAATGTGTTTTTTTTTTTTATTTGGTTTTTCAGTCTAGGAAGGTCCAGGTAGAAGGACGCCAGATGGTAGAGGAAGGCCCTGAGCCCTGTGCAATCAACCAGAAACACGACAAAAATGGACAAAAAACATCATTCTGACTTACAACTGCTGAAGTACAAGAAAAAAAAAGTAATTACAGATTTACCGGTATGTACAATATTAATAACGGGTGGTTCATAAATAACGGATGGATTTAAACCACTGTTACTCAGCTGTGTTTATAGGTAAAATGTTGACTTTTGCAATAAATTAATAAACAACAACACTTAATACCATTTCATCAACCATGTATGATTGGGCATTACAACATTGTGCCTTTTGCGTCAAAGCTTAAAATAAGTGTGTTACCCAGCGGGCAGCAGTTCTTTCAAAATAATTTCAATTTCCGCCATCATGGTGCCTTTCCCTCTACTACCTTGAGGTAGGTGTTTAATTCAAGAGAAAAGGGATCTCTTCTAAAGAATAAACCTTCTAGGAGGGCAAATAATGTAAAAGTCTGTACGTACAGAGGGACACATCGCAAGAGTACGAGAATCTGTTCTCCAAAGTCCAAAAGGATCTTACTTTATTTTGAAATAGCGACCATACGAATGAAGGTATTTTAAGCCAAGTATGAGTGTAGGATGAGTGGTGCGATTTTGTAGTCTTGTTAGTGACTAAGGCCGACATATTCCTTAGACACAGCTGTTAACTAACAGCCCATACAGCCAATGGCAACTAAGGGACCTACAGCTTATAGTGGAATCCGAACAACATTTTTGCCTTTTAATAATGACTTGGTCTAATTATCAGGATAGTACTGCAGATAGTTGAGATACTCACTAGTGCGGACATTAATCCACACCAGCTAGTATCGCACCCAGAGTGCATGCCTATAAATGTCCACAATTTGTTACCTCCTAGTGGCTGGATTGCAGGACGATGACTTGTCAGCAAGAAGACATTCTGTTTCTTTTACCGGATCTATTTGCATGTGACTTCTAGATGTGGGGCTACATAGTACCTTAAAAGCATAGTCTATGCAAGAAAACCGCAAACCATTATATATAAAAAAAAATTGAATTATCGATATAATATCTGCAATACCAATGTCAATAAATTGTTGTTTGTTCGCAAATGTTCAAAAATTATGGGTGCTTGTGTGTACATCGGTAGGGTTATTTGAAAGACATAATTATTTTTCATAGATGAAATCTGCATACAACTTGTGTGCCGTTTGTAGTTGTTTGTAGTTTAGCTGTATTATAACAAAGTAACATTGTTATTTTTCTAAATGCTACTTCATATTTAAAATCATCCGTTATTTATGGACCCTTCGTTATATTAGTATACCATCTACACAAATTACTACCAAGCAATTGTTTACTTACCTACTTCAAAAATACCAAACTGGGAACAACTTTGATGAGAATTGAGGAACAATATTCTACACAGAAACACACCTGCCAAATATGGTGAAGTTGTAGTGTTTTAGCCGAGGATTGTCTGAGGGTAAAGCTACGATCTCGTACTCAGGCACCTGATGAGTCTCAGAACAGTCAAACATTGACTTGAGCTCCTCAGTAGTCATGAGCTCATGAAGGGGCTGCGGGAGAGAACATGTAAAAAGCGTGAGTAGCATGAAAATTTGATATGATAAAAGTAACCATTACTAAATTCATGATAGGTTGATTTCAGGACTGTCAGAGTTACAAAATAAATTCTGTTTCAGGCCTCCAGAGCTAAAGTTGCGCAATCCAACCATACACTAGCCGAGCCATCTCAACTCAGTGGTGTGTCTAGAATTTAACAACAGAGATTTCTATTAGAGGTGGACGGGTCTCGAAATTTCCAGAAATTTGCAAGATTTAAAGTTCTTTGCTCCAAAACTTTTTCGAGATGAGATAAAAAAAAATTGAACGCCAAAAAAATTGGGAACAAAGGAAACGCAGCATCAACACGCTCCTGTATTGTGGGTATTTTCTGAAGGCGTTTTTTTAACTGTGTACATCTCAAAAATCTGTAAAATAGGATTATCTGGTAATTTGTTTATCCGTTATGACCCTGGTCCCGTCTATACGGGATATAATATGTTTTACTGTATGATATCATTATCACTGAGATGAGAAGTAACACCGTACAAGTTACTACAATTTTCTTTTGTCTCATATAGACTGTTTTTATTGTGATTAATTGTGGTGTGCATGTTTACAGTTTTACATTAAAGATATCTTAATTCCTTTTAATTTTCTCTTATTTAATATTTTCATAAATAAGTTCCTGTAAGATTTTAATATCTTGTACACTTTTGTATCAACCTTTGTAATAAATAATTTGTTATTGTATTTTAGTTGTTTTAATAGTGTTATATTGTTATTTATTAACCATTGTGAAACTGCGCAAAAGAATAATTCCCAATAGTAATGAGATCTATAGTCTCGACACCGCCTTGAATTATGATGAGAAAGAGAATCTCGTCTCCTCAAAATCCAATCACGTCCATCCCTAATTTATATTTTAAAATATTTAAAAACTTAAGGTTTAGACTACCTCTGTTCCTTCTGTACGGTATCTCTCTTTTTAAGAAGACGTACTGTTAAATATTTTTATTACAAGAATAAAACATATTTAAACAAATATTTTTTGTAGATACAGTATTTTATCATTTTATCCAAGAGCAGATTTAGGTAATAAAGCATCATTATTGGATTACATTAACAAAACTTAACCATCAACTAAAAACAGGAGGCTGAGGAGTTTCTCTTTCCTCCATTAACTTGTAACCCAGATAGCTAGGAAGGAAGCTGAAGTGAATTGTTCGCTTGATGGTTTATAAAGCGGATGCAGAATAAATTCATCCTTGTATTAGCGATCATCTGGTCCCAGATCATTAAGACATATGTTTGGTCCATAAATAGATCTCCCACATGTTGTGGCTCATTTAATCTTCACACAGGCTCAACTCTGTACTTCAAACTCCACATCACATCTCACCAATTGAGCTGCCCAAATCACTGTGTGGCTCACCTCTGATTATGTTACGATTGAAACCTTTTCAGATAAACAAATTAGGTACTGTATTTATTTACGAAATAATTGTTTAAACTTGGGATTATTTTATGATAAATATTCTTTTCTGTGTTGTTTTCTAGTTTTCACGTCTATATCTTTCTATCTGTACTATTATAAGATCGAGGTGAGGTCTGTCTGTCTGTCTGTCTAGCAGCTCTCACAAATACTAAATCGATACAGCCAAAAATTAAGCACAAAGATGGTCCACATATCTAGGAATGTCATAGGCCTATTCACTTCCCTGAGCTCCTCTCGGGCTACGCCCCTTCGACATCCAGAGTTTTGATGTGAGGTTTTCTAAAGTAAATATAAATGGGGTCCATGGAAGCATGAAAAAATTCAAAATGTTTACCTTTGCATTGACAAAAGCAGAACTGCCAAATGCTTATTTCACAATTTTAGACAGCTGGTCAAAACAAATTAAATATAATATTTTACATAACTATGTAGTATGTAGTAGGTATATTTATTGTAAAACTGTCTCATTGATTATTTTTTCTTAAACTACGCCATTGATCATGGAAATTAAAGAATCGATAACTGTTGCTGTAGCTGTATCAACCCAGGCTCTGCTTTTGATTTATTTAAGTGTCTTAAGTTATGAAAATAATGTTATTGATATACTTTCGTGTAAACAGTAGGACAATTACAATATAGGTTCTGATTTAGCGTATTTTCCTATATTCCCTAGCTATTACCGAAGGTCTCATGATAAGACTTGAGCCCGGGACGGATTTACTTTTTCAATTTGATGCCCCCAAAGGCCAAAAACACTACTCGTTCAAATTTGTATATATGTTACACTCAATCTCCGAATTCGGACATTGTCCGAAATTTCTACTCACTCCGCGATATGGATAGTGTGAAATACCCAAGTCGCGGAGTGGGCATTTTATTTCGGACATTGGCCGAAACGAAATGCCCAGACCACTTTGTGGGTAAACTGATTTATTCAAACGCCGAAGTCAAAACCTTCTTCGACGATTGAGCAAATTCAAAATACCCACATCGCGATGTGAGCAAAAGTGATTGCCCACGTCGGGTAGTGGATATTTCTAGTTTGCGCAAACGCCGAATAGCCTGTATAAGCTACCGTATACCCAAAAATCTACATGAAATCCACAATCACTTGGTAAAATAAATAAAATTTATGTTTTGATTATAATTATTTAATGTATAAAATAGCTTTTTAGAAAATAAACAGCAAATCACCGAATAGGAACAAATATAAAAAGGTCCATTACACATACATTGAGAATACGTTTTTCCGCTTTACAAAAATAGGAGTAACCTTAAAACACCGATTATCACACAGTTCTTTTTACATCTTTCTTTTACTTATTGACACATTATTAAGTCACTCTAATTTAGCGAAAGGATTTAAAAATTAAAACTAATCTTACCTGACATCGTGAATTCAATAATGATGGGTTTAACGGCCAGTCCTTTACTTTGAGATTTTTTCTTCAGTGAGCAAGGTTCGAACATATCCAAGTATATTTTAATCACCTCTCTGGAAATGTTGAAAAATTTCTTTTTAAGCTCTACTTCCATAGCTTTCTCTTTCTTAAGACCAACTCGCAAGTGAGCTGAATGAATTGTGTCATACATTTGATCGATGCGACAAAAATATTTTATATCTGTCATTTCACCAGTTGTTTTTAGCGAATTTCCCTATAGGGAAGTAGCTATTACCGTAGGTGGCACGGTAAGACCTAGACCCGGGACCGATTTTCTTTTTCATTTTGATATCCCCAGAGGCCAAAAACACCATTCGTTCAAATTTTTATATATGTATATATATATATAGACTTATATATATATATATATATAGACTTATATATATATATATATATACGTCCGTGAACGTGATAACTTGAGTAATTTTTGTCCGATTTTGATGAAATTTGGTTTAAAGGTGTAAAGCGGGATAAACTTGAATGAGTTCGCAAACCAGCATGATCGGACCCTGGGAACGGGGCTTTACGGGGGGTTTTATGGGGTAAAAATTGGTTTTTCACACTTTTGACCCTCAAAACACAAAATTTCCCAGTTTCTCTTTAGACCTTTTCAAAGAGCTTAAAAAAACAATTAATTTAGTATATAAAAGTATTTTTGTCCGGTTAATAGTTAATGAGAAAATTAAAAAAATTGTAAATTTAAAATTCCCATGTTATTCTTATTAAGAATATTGTCAAATGTTGTAGTTTGCTTGTTTATGGATATATTTTGTATTTTGATCAAATTTATTTTGTACTAAGCTATCAATATTTTACAAAAAAACACACTTTATTAGCTTCCTTGTAGCAGCAAACCTAGGTACTCGTTAAACCTAATGTTATTAAAATATATTTAATTGAAAATCAATTAAGACAAATGGAAATTCGCTTAGTCGGCAGGTTTGCTGCGGCGGGGGTATTTTAATTGCACGTGCAGGTCCATCCATCCTAATCGCAAATAGTGCAAATGGTGGGGGTGAAATGTCTGAACGTGAATTCGGCGTTTGCCTAAACTAGAAATACCCACAACGCGACGTGGGCAATACATCTTGCTCACATTGCGTTGTGGGTATTTTGGATTTACTCACTCGCCGAAGAACGTTATGACTTCGGCATTTGAGTAAATCAATTTACCCACAACGTGGTCTGGGCATTTCACTTCGGCCAATGTCCGAATAAAATGCTCACTCCGCGACGTGGGTATTTCACACTATCCACATCGCGGAGTGGGTAGAAATTTCGGACATTGTCCGAATTCGGAGATTGAGTGTAACATATATACAGTATGTGTCCGTGAACGTGTTAATTTGATTAATTTTGATGAAATTTGGTTTGAAGGTGTAAGGCGGGATAAACTTGAATGAGTTTGTGAACCAGCATGATCGGATGATGGGAACGGGGTTTTACGGGGGGGGGGTTTATGGGATAAAAATTGTTTTTCTCATTTTTTAGCATCAAAACACAAAATTTCCCAATTTCTCTCTAAACAATTTTAAAGAGCTTAAGAAGACAAATAATTTAGTATTTTGAAGTGTTTTGTGTTGTTATTGGTCACGGAAAAAATATTTAAAAAATGGAAATAAATTCTCATGTTTATTCTTATGGAGAATATTGTAAAATGTTGCAGTTTAATTGTTTATGGATATATTTTGATCAAACTTGGCAAAATTTATTTATTAGATACTAAGCTATTAATATTTTACTAAAAAACACACTTTATTAATCTCCCTGTAGCAGCAAACCTAGGTACTCGTTTAACCTAATGTTATTTAAATAGATTTAATTGTATATCAAATCAGGCAAATGGAAAATTCGCTTAAGTTATAAGTGTTTGGTTTAGTACATATTCCTGTTGCCAAGCACAGGTGCAGCAGCTATTTTTTTTAGAAAATTAGTTTAACTGTGCTCATGAAATTGTATTAAATCACTTAACAATTGCAAAAACTAGGTACTGGTTATTGCAATAGTTTTTATTAGCTATACAGTTTACATAATCAATAAAAAAATGCAAAACTATTTGTGTGCGTATTTAGAGTATAGTGTATTATTAGACCTATATTTGTTTTTAAGTCACAATTTTCTCTACCCATTTTTCATTCTTTTGTTCTATACATTTGAATAGTGTCAAGTATTTTAACAACTAACTAAAATTAACGTTTACTTTTCTCATCTATGTTTTTTGTCTAGCATACTACATAATAGGCCTACAGTATCATGCTGCTTTAATTTATTAATCATATTTTTTACTTTTCATCTACAAAGGGTGCATAGAATGGAATTAGAAGTGTAATTTATGTTTTGTTTACTAAATAATTTATTACTTTGAAAATAATAATCTTCAGGTATCTTAAATGAAATAGTCAATTACTGCTGGTAAAACAAACTTCAAACAACAAAAATTAAGAACAATCAACAATTTTAATTACCTCCGCTGTTGTTGTTCCAAAGACAGCACATAGAGCCAGGCACAGCACACTAGCTGCAATCATGGTCTAGCAATGGGCAATGGACATGGGGGACTGATAATACCCCTATATATAACTACTGACCGTTGACCCCCTCAACCACCTACTAGGTAATTGTAAACCGATAATCAAGATTCTGTTACAACTTACAGCAGATTCAATTGTGAAAACTTTGTAGCCTAATTCCTGAAATTTAATAACAACCATTATGTAGCCTGTTTGAACACCGAGTGATAAATATTATTTTTGAGTAGGCTACCAGAGGAAACATTTAGTCAACTCTATACTCAATTAATTGTAATTTAAAATACAAAGACTTGCGTAAAAAGCTTCATATTTTATGATAGGATGAGAAGTCTACTTGCAGAGACCAAAGGTAATGCTAAAATTAATGGGGAAATGACCACCAGGTACCTACTTAATAGTTTTAAAAATCCGATGACTGTCATGAATTTACTAGTTTGACTTAACCACACCATTAGTGATTCATTTTGTTCTGCTTATATCATTGATCAATAATTAATAGTAAATTATAAGTAAAAATGTAATTATAACAAATTTATGGGGAAAATCACAAAAGTTTCAATAGCTTAAGAATTTTACAGCAATGGGGGTTATACCATTTTGTTTGGAATTACAAGGACCATAAAATACTCAATTAATCAAAACCGGTCATCCTTTTTTTATCCGATTTTTTCATTATTTTATGGGGTTTTATGGGGTAAAATCACACAAGTTACCATAACATTTTAATAGTTATTTTTACAGCAATGGGCATTCTAGGTCTACCATTTTTCTTAGAGCAAAAAGGACTATAACATACTAAATTTTTATCTTAATCAATCTAGCCGAAACCCCTGACCTGGGGGTGATTTGGGATCGATCGGGGATTTGTTCTTGTGAAAATTTTATTGTTTTGTTATTTTATTGTATTTTACGGGAAAATCACAATTAAAAATTTTAACGATAAAAATTCAAAATTGACGTGGGGCCCCCAATTGTTGTGACTTCAACGTTTGGTTCCCATTCACCCCCTTTCTGCTCTTTTTTTTAACTTAAATTAAATAAATATTTATCTTAAATTTTTTAAATTGCAAGCTTTACATACTAAATGAAAGGGCATGAAAAAAAAAGTTTTTTGTGAAAAAGTTTTTGAAATAAGATTATAAATTTGTGAGATATTTCACAATCTGTAAATTTCACTGTTAGCTGTGGATTGTAGCTTACTTCAAGAAAAACTTTTACTTGGTAAGTAGGAACTTTTAATAATGAATATTACGGTTGATAAGTACACCATTTAATATTATCTATTAACATCATGATGTAGGTATATAAAACAATATAATTAATATTTAAAACTTAACACATTTTAACTTAACGTTGTAAAAGAATTAATTACAAATTGTGAAATATCTCACAAATTAATAATCCGATTTCAAAAATTCTTTAACCAAAAATGTTCTTTTTTCATGCTCTTTTTCACAAGGGGTGCCTTGCTGTTTCAAAATTTTAAGATACCAGAGTACGGGGAGAAAGGGCGTGAAATAACTCACAAATTTATAATCCGATTTCAAAAGTTCTTTCACCAAAAATTTTCTTTTAGTGTCACAAGGGTTAGCAGTTTCAAAATTTTAAGTTAAGGGTATGGAGTTAAGCTATAAAAAGTTAAGGGTATAAGGGGACAAAAGTGGGTGAAATATCTCAGTAATTTATAATCAAATTTCAAAAATTTTTCACCGAAAATTTCCTTTTTATATTCAATTCAATTCAATTCAAATTATCTTTATTCATCAAGTACATTAGAAATATATACATGAATAGTGTCACATTTCTTATAAGTTATAATAAAACATACATGCTTATAGTAAATGGGAAAAATTGTAAAAGAACATAAAACTAACAGTTAAAACATACTTTGATTAGTAGGGAAAGAAAAGTCAATTACAGTTCATCAAATGAATAAATAGCCCTGCTAATGAGAAATTTCTTAAGTTTATTTTTAAATTTTTTTATATTTACTTCTGCTTGTATGTCCTTTGGAAGTTTATTATAGAATTTTGTTCCGGCGTATTTGGGTTTTTTTTCGAAAAGGCGCAATTTATGAGGACTTAATGCTAACTTGCCTCGATTTCTTGTAAGATAATCATGTTTCCTTCCAACCAGCTCTATTTCATGAAATCTGTTTTTAACAGATACCACTGTTTCAAAAACATACATACCGAAAACTGTCATTATATTTTCTGTTTTAAACATTCTCTTAACAGAAGTTCTAGGTGGAAGGTTGTAAATTATTCTTATAGCTTTTTTTTGCATTCTTAATATAGATTTTAAGTTTCTCTTATTGGTTGAGCCATAAAGGGAAATCCCAAATGAAATCACTGAATATATGTATGAAAAGTAAACCAACTTCAAAGTTTCTATTTCGCAATAGTTTTTTAATCTAGTTAAGGCATATAATCCAGAAGAAACTTTTGAAAGTACTTTTTCAACATGACAGTTCTAATTGAGTCTTTTATCTATTACTAATCCTAAAAATTTAGTACTATCCTTAACTTCAATGGTTTTATTATTAAATTTAATAATCAGTCGACGTTGATTTCTGGTAGTTCGAGTTTGAAAATTTATGATACTTGTTTTATCCACATTGAGATTTAGATTTTGGGAGTTAAAAAAATCATTTAAAACGCATATGTCTGATTTTGCTTTGCTTTCTAATTCTTCATTTGTTGAGGCTATGATTTTCAAATTGGTATCATCAGCATACAAGCAGAGTTTACTTAAATTGCTAAGTTGCGGAAAATCTCTTAAATAAATAATGAATAAAAGAGGCCCCAGAATGGATCCCTGTGGAACCCCATATTTTAAGTCAGTGGTATAAGATTGATATGGAATTTTATAGTTTTTACGGTTATGATAGATAATTTCAACAAACTGTTTTCTGTGAGAGAGATAAGATTTAAGCAAATTTAAAGCAGTCCCCTCTATACCCAAGGTACTAAGCCTTGAAATTAATAAATCATGGGATATTGAATCAAATGCTTTTTGCAGGTCTAAGAACAAACCCGCTACCTTAAATTTACCATCCAGACTATCAATGACCGATTCTATAAAATCAGTGGCAGCAGTTATAACTGATTTACCTCTGCGAAACCCGTGTTGAAAGTTGTCAAACAGATTGTTATTTTCAAAAAATGTTACCAATTGATTATAAATAACTTTTTCATAAATCTTAGATATAGATTTAGTGTGGTGATAACTATGTCCAACTATGTCTGTTGGACATAGTTAATAAAATATGTCCTTTTATTTGATAAATCACAAGGGGGGCCTTGCATTTTAAAAATTTTAAGTTAAGGGTAGGGGGAGAAAGGGGGTGAATGAGAACTTAACGTTGAATTCACAACCATTTTGGCCCCTAGGTCAATAGACGATTCTCGCAAACTGCAAATTTCTATCTATTGCAGTTTTTACGTATTTACATAAATGAAGCATACATTAAAAAAAAAACGCCCTGTATAGATACTATGTATAAGGGGAGAAAGTAAAAATATTGAGTTAGATAAACTATTTTAACATTTTTCTTTACTTATTTCATATTGTGAATATATCATAGTACCATAGGCTGTTAATGTGAAACATTTACACCTGCTTGGGGCAAATAATGCTAAGCCCAGTTATTATTGTTTAATGATTACCCCTACTTCAAATGGTGATGGGTCAACGATCTAACAGGTGTCTGTTTTGACCTTTGAAGGGAACAAAGACGTGCAAATAAGACCGGCAATTAATTTGCCTTATGTGTTCAGTTTAATTCAAAAAATGATTTCTTGCAAAGGCAGTTATCCCACATTCATTGTGTTTATAACAATTTGATTTATATTATGTGTGATTGTATATGGACATTACATTTGTTTCCATTGTTGTACATACCGTACTGATGAGGTACTGTACTTTGGGCACTGAAGAGTAGTTTCACAAAATTAAAATATTTTTATCTTAGTTGTTCTTGAACCAATTTAAAAGATATAATAACTACTATTTGATTAGTCAAGAAGTATCCTAAAAGAACACATTCTTAGATTTATTTTTTTAAATCACCTTTGTCAAAGTTTTAGTATAGAACACTCAGACCGCCATTTTGAATTTGTACAAAAAATAAATTTGTTACTTTGTGTGCTAATAGGTCTTATTTTTTAAATACATAAACAAAGTTAGAGGTCAAACTTGGAGTGGAGTTCAAAAGGTAAACTTATGTATACAAACCACATACAGTATACTAGTATACAGATTCAGACAGACAGAAAAATATGCATTTAGATCCATATGGTATTTATTTCTGGTCTTGCGACCAAAGACAACACATACTAAATTCTAAATAATTCAATGTATAGTTTGTATACCTTGGATATAGCCTACATTACCTTTTCATTCAAATTTGAAATTCTAAACTTATCAATTTATAAAACTTATGTAAGAAAAATGTGAAATAGTGTTGAAAATCCTTAAGTATGGTTGTATTTTAAACTCATATAACACAAATATAAAACATATAATTTAAAACCAAATAATTTTATTTTGCTCAGAAATCAGGAAAGGTAGAATAAAACTGACACCACATAGTCTTTGACAATCAATAAATTCTCCAAACAATGTTAATAATATTACTGTATTAATAAATTACTACTAACATGAGAGGGGAATGGCAAATTCAATTTATTTCAGAAATTGAATCACATTGTTTCCAATTTCAATAGAGCAGGTGTAATTTAATTTCGAACTGGCTTGCCACCACATTTGAAGTGATGCATAAATGCTGCCTTTATTTGGCCAATGAATTAACTGAAAATGAATGTAGGAGGCAGTGTCCTCTACTGAGTCTCATATGTTTTCTGAACAGACAGTACCGCATTGGGTGGTGTGTTGTGATATGAATAGTCAGTGACCCAGCCTGAGGATAACATGTGTGAACTCAGTTTTTGTATCGTCTCCGGGTTAAGAGATGTCAGAATGTGTGTCGGTGTCAGTACTCAGTTCAGTATCATTTTGTGCATTCGTTAATAGTGAAACAAGGTGCGTGTATGAGTTATGCGTTTATAAGTGTAAAAGTACCGTATGACGACACTGCAGGGTTTTTTCAAACAACACGTATTTCCTTGTTTTACGAAAAAAGCTATACGTGATCGCGTGTTTAAAGTGATTCTCCTTTACACATAAAACCTGATATAAATTTAAATACTAACACAAAGAAACTTGATCGAAAATTAAAATATTTTTAATTTTAAAATGTAGAAGATTAGTGCATAAGAACAGTTACAGTGTTCGCTACACATACGCATATAACATTACCTATGATGTCAGCAAACCATTCCGTATTCAACGCTCCTTTTGTCCTTATTGATGGCATAAAAGATTCAAATGAGTCAACGTCTTACCTTCTACCCCGTTGGTTTATTTGGACTTTCATCTTTATCTCTGTCATCGGTGGATTTGTCAATAATAGTGTCTTAGCTGTATATTTGGCAAGAAGAAAATTGTTTGCGTCAATATTTCACATGTGCGTGGCAGACATTGCTTCTTTACTTCTTTTAGCACCTTATGAAATTTTAATCCTTTCTAAACCCTCAGGAGAGTGGTTCTTTCCACGAGAATGGTGCCCGGTTTTCATGGGATTGGAAGTATTACTTGGAACTGCAGTGGTTTATTTGGTCATTGTGATAAACTTTTCTTCAGCAACTGGAAACTATGAAAGTTCCATGAGAATTCCACTTTTGACTGTGTGGATGTTGGCATTGTCACTAAGTGTACCAGATTTCATATTTGCTGATATTATTTCACCAAGAATCGATTACAACATATGTTGTCTACCCAGACGAGAGGCATTTATAATAGGTGTATTCCGGCTAGTGCTTCCTGTGTTGCTTCTCGTAGTCAGTACATTGGTAGTAATATTTGTGTTATTCCATGCTAAACAAGCTGGTCATTTTAGATTAGCTGTATTCCTTTCTTTGACATACATAGCGGCGTCTGTTCAAAGACCTATATTTGGAGTGTTGTACGGAGTAATTTTTACTACATCTGGACCTGATGCTTTCAGAACACCACCTCTCGCCGATGTTGCACACAACCCAACCGCAACTTTAATTTTGACCATGGTGCATTATTCATTATCAGCACTCAGACCTTTTGTTGTATGGATTGTTATTCCAGAAATTAGGATAAATCAGGAAATGGATGATGTAAACCAAGTTGTGTAAAGTGTGACCACATAAGACTCTAAATGTTTATTTATAAGAAAAATAATTGCTACATCACTCCTGGACTAAATCGACCATATCGGATTATTATTTAGATAAGATCTATGTACTTCACGTAAATTATAACAGCGGGTGTAATTATAAGTCATGGGTTGTTCATATAGTTCACATCATCGTAAATTTGGCAAAGAACGTAGATTCAAAAGGCTGCGTTAGTACAAACAGCTGTTTAAAGTTGATATCATAATTAAAAGAAGAAGAAAAGTCGGACTGACTAAAAAAATTAGTTGTTGATTGTTGATTGTTAGAGATTGAGCAAAACGAAAACATGTCAAATGTCGAACTTTTCCTCCTCAGTCTAACCTCAAACTTATAAATTAAATGTTAAACTTTGATTTATTTTTCTCATTTAATTTGTGGAAACTGTGAGTTGACCTAGTTAAATGTATGGTACATAAAAGACAATGCGTTTCAACGATAAAGAATTGGCTTCACTTAGCGTAGCAAATGCTGATCTAGAAGGGCGCTTGAACTATAGAAAAACACCAAGTGGAAATTTTACTCAAAGTGGATCAGGTAAGTGTAGGCCTAATGAGTTTTTTAGCGAATGTCCCATATTTTGGAATACTAAATATTTTAGTTGTTGTAGTGATAAGAAATGCAACAACAATCAAACTCAATAAGTTTACCCGCTCACTCATCTGTTGACTTGATAACACAGTCCATAACTTAGGCCCTGAATGCTTGAATTTTAGAATAAAATAGGCCTAGGCCTAGTTTTGACTTAACTTTTTACTTTATTGCGAATGTTTTAAAATAGTTGACAGTTTTTTCACTCATGCAGTAGGTTTGGTGTATTTCATATTAACCCTCCGAGTGTCCATAGTTTAGGCCTTAATGTCCACCTATTTTTGGCCCCTTTGCAAGGTTTTATTAAAACGGATCTGAGAAGCTTAAAACAATGTTAATTCTAATGTTCTATATACCATTTTGTTTGGAAAATCATGGGCTTCAATATTATATATAAAACATAAGGAACATTTTTTCAAAAAAAAAATTTTTAGGTAAAAAAAATAAAATTTCGAAAATTTTCAAAAAAAAAATAAGTTCGCGCTCAATGAAATTGTATAAATTATAGGCCTATAAATATTTGAAAATAGCCACTTTGTTCTAAATTTAATGAGGATTACAAATATATAATCATATAGCGAGGTAAGTTATCAAATAAATAAGTTATGAGCGAAAAACGGATTTCAGTACATAGCGTTTAGCTAAGAATGCATAGCCTAACCATAGCTAGGAATCTGGCTGATAATTTACATCAATATCACTACCTACTTCTTCAGGATCATCAACCAGCACTTCAAAACCACTTAAATCTTCTTATAATGCACCACGTATATCACTACTTTTGATTTTTAACACTAAAACAATGATAAACGTAATTAAACACATCAGTCATCGGTCCGGGGGAACCTAGCTGTTTACAAATACACGCACGTCAGCTGTCTGCTACAATATTTTCGGAACTAAAATGAATAGCGCTTAGAGACAGACCTCTGGAGAAAGCTTAGAATATTACGGAAAGAACGATACCTAACTCGATCCAGTTCAATCCGATTCAGTCAGTCATAGAGCCTTCGCCGTAAACGATGTTTGTGCGTCATAAAAGTGACGCGTGACCCTACACAAAGTGTGTTGTGCGTCATTTTTATGACGCGTGACACTCGGAGGGTTAAAATCCTTAGTTAGGGCCTAGGCCTTTAAAATATGAATTAATATTTTTAGCAGTTGTAAGTGCTTTTTACAATCATAAGTTACTAATATTTTAAATGTGAGAGTTTGTTTGAAGTTCAATCACGCATTAACTATCCTACTGGTCAGATTGGGTTGAAATGTTGTATGATGATAGCTCACATACCCAATTAACATAATAGGCCTAGACAAGACATACTCTTATCTCTTACTGCTTACTGCTATTCTTCTCCTCCGCAGCCATCAAGATTGGGGGAGGTGTCATCTTTTTTTCCGTTTTCTTATTTTCTGGTGTTATTGTTTGTAGATAGGTACTGTTTTCTATTGTCCGTAAAAAATATGGTTCATAAAGCATGAAGGCCTATTTATAAAGCACTAGCTGTACCCGCGGGCTTTGCCCCGTTTAACTTCATATGTGAGCTCGTTCGCATGGTTCATCCTGGTTGAAGTTTGTTCGCTACGCTCACTCACCTTTAGGTTGGAGCACGTTCGCTGCGCTCACACGTCCTGGTTGAAGTTCGTTCGCTACGCTCACTCACCTTTAAGTTGGAGCTCGTTCGCTGCGCTCACTTGCCTTCAGGTTAGCTCGTTCGCTACGCTAACTCGCCTCTGGGTTGAAGTTCGTTCGCTTTGCTCACTCACAGTTGGTTTAAAATTAGCTGTTGTCAAATATTTAAAAAAATAATAGTGCTGCACTCTGTTGGTAATCCTTGTAACTTTAATGCTATTGAACATCATAGAACAGAACCAACTTGTTTAATTGAAACAGCTGTTAAGATTCATTTATTCCATATATGAGTACTCATTAGGTTAACATGGGAAACTCCAGAGCCACTGGGGCGGAGCCCGAGAGTCCGATCAGAATAAAAACCACTTAGTTTTCCTATTTAATGCCTAAAGAATCAGTGTACCAAATTTCAGCCTCCTAGGTAAATGGGAAGTGGGAGAATTAGTGATGAGTGAGTCAGTCAGTCAGTGAGGGCTTTGCCTTTTATATACAGGGTGTTCATTTGAAAACTTTCCATATCTGTTGTGTGCAAAGGTAAGGCTTTTAACACTTGTTTGTTCTCATTTCCCCCTAATTTGGACATGCCAAATCCAATAAAATTATTTTCAATTTCGAAAAATGCCCCAAAAGGGCCCAATTTGGGGGGTAGGGGTGCTTTTTGAGAAATTTTCAAATGTAAACATGGGTTGTGTGATACATCAATTTAAAGGTCTAATGACCCCAACTATTTTGGTGCAATAAAAATGTAATTATCTTTAACCATATTTACAGGGTGGGTCAAAACGTTTTTAAAAAGGACTTTGAAGTTAAGTGCCATATTACCCAAACTACTGAACGGAACAGCGCCAAATTTCTTTCCAAGCTTATTCTTGATCTACTCTTTAAGATAACTTGTAATAAGGGCATTTTCCATGTTATCTTCTAATTTTTAAAAAATCTCAAATTTTAAGAATAAAAGAAAGGTGAAAACTCAAAATTCTTAAATAGCAAGGTATAACAAATTTCATACCACGTGAAAGGTCCTTTTTTAACAAACATTTTACGTATTTAAGTTTTCTTTCTATCTCTTACCGTTTAAAAATTGCAGTAGAAAAACTGAATTTTCTATGGTAAAATTATAACTAGTTTTCTAACAAAACACATTGCACTTTGCTCAACGATGTATTATGATTAATTACAAATTGATCAACTACTTTTACTTGTGTCAGTTCATCTTGGACCCTTCATCCTGTTTTTTTCTCATTGGGAACTGAGCCAGTTTCAGAAATTTCTTAACCAAATCATTTAGAGCTTTATGACTTAAGGTCTTACCTGGATATTTATTGTTAAACACTTTGTAGTTATCCTGAAACACTTTTGTTCTGCCCAATAAGTAAAAATAAAGTCTATTTTTTAAGTGTACACCATATTTGATTAGATGCTACAGAAAATAGTACTTTTTAAAAATTAGTACTACCGTTGACTAGTCAATGGTACTACAGAAAACAGCCCACATGTAGGTTGTCCTCATCAGCTATAAGACTTGTTTTTCACAAAGTAAAACGTAACGACTAGTTTGTCAATCAGGGTATCAATAGTTATGAATTGTTTCCTTCAGTTAATGCACCATTAAATGTGTCTAGAGACGAATTTTGGCTGTTTTATTAGAAAACTAGTTACAATATTACTATGGAAAATTCAGTTTTTCTACTGCAATTTTTAAACGGTAAGAGATAGAAAGAAAACTTAAATACGTAAAATGTTTGTTAAAAAAGGACCTTTCATGTGGTATGAAATTTGTCATACCTTGCTATTTAAGAATTTTGAGTTTTCACCTTTCTTTTATTCTTAAAATTTGAGATTTTTTTTAAATTAGAAGATAACATGGAAAATGCCCTTATTACAAGTTATCTTAAAGAGTAGATCAAGAATAAGCTTGGAAAGAAATTTGGCGCTGTTCCGTTCAGTAGTTTGGGTAATACGGCACTTAACTTCAAAGTCCTTTTTAAAAACGTTTTGACCCACCCTGTAAATACGGTTAAAGATAATTACATTTTTATTGCACCAAAATAGTCGGGGTGATTAGACCTTTAAATTGATGTATCACACAACCCATGTTTACATTTGAAAATTTCTCAAAAAGCACCCCTACCCCCCAAATTGGGCCCTTTTGGGGCATTTTTCGAAATTGAAAATAATTTTATTGGATTTGGCATGTCCAAATTAGGGGGTAATAAGAACAAACAAGTGTTAAAAGCCTTACCTTTGCACACAACAGATATGGAAAGTTTTCAAATGAACACCCTGTATATAGATGACCAAATAACTTAGCAAGATGTAAAACTTACAGCATGTTAATAGTAACTTATTAATAAATCCACAAATTGTTATGCATGTAGGCTAATTGATTGTACAAATGCCAATTTTGCCATAAACAAATAAATAAATGGTCATCCAACCGATTTTAAAACTATGGAAACATAGAAAAGTCAATAGAACACCACCAAGTAGAAAAAATAGAAATAATCTTTTTTATAATTTTTAATTATTATTATGGTCAACCCTAATGCGGCTATAAGTGGAAAACATTTGTAGAAAACACTAAAAAACAAGATCAGCTTTTGAAAAATGATAATATATTAACAAGAAATGTTGATCATATCAAACTGTTATGTACATTGTGAATATTTCCATAATCATTGAGTCGACTCTTTTAAAGTCATCGGAAATTATGACTGTTATTCGTTTTAAAATAACGCCTGAGGTAATACTTCGCATTTGCTCGAATTCGAACAACAGGTGTCACTAGTATTCTAACTATTATTTGCATTAATGATGCATTGTTGTGTTACAGGTTTCAAAGAAAGGTGGTTCAAACTAAAATACAATCTACTGTTCTACTTCAAAATAAATGACCTAGGACAGATAGAGGAAAAGGTAAAATACATATTTTAATAACTTTCCAGGGCATGGGGTAGATAGGTACATATAAAAATTACTGGAACCGGAATGATAAGTATAAGACTACATAAGTAACTTAGGCAAAAAATTTTCCAAAATAATCAGTAGAAAACCAATTAGGCTCAATGGTTTGGTAAGTTAGGCATGCCTACTACATTAATGAAATGAAATGCCAAAATGTTTTTTTTGCCATTGATCATGTACATGAAATGGGCATTGTCATATGATTAATACCCTACAATTAAAACAGATTGTCATACATCTATTATAGACCTAACTAAAACCTAATTTCTACACATGTAAATTCATATACATTGTAGAATGGATTGTCTAAAAGCCAAGCAGTTAGCCTAGCCTACCTTGTTTTTGAAGATTTTGGGTGTGTGCAGGTCCTTGCCGATTCATGCAGCTTGTTAAAAATTTTAGGTATAGGCCTAAAGTTTGCCTTGTGTGATGTGCCGAATTTTGTCAGTCTGTGCTGTGGAGTATTTAAATTTGTTTTGTTGCGTGTTTCATGTTCGTGTATTTCTTGCCTGGTGGGACAAAGGTGAAGATTAGTTTTAGCGTACCGGTAAATAAGAATACGCAATATGTATAAGTTAATTATTGCTGTTAAAACCTGATGTGCCAAGACAATTTGGAATCAATACGAATATCAAATAGCTTGACTAATTGTAATTCTTGATTTGGAGAGGTGCTTATAAATATTTTAAATTATATTATAAATATATAAAAATTTTATAATCATGGTCGCTCTATAATGTTTTTTTTAGCAAATTATATTTTAATGTGATGTTAGCAGTACAGATGATTTTGGTTAAAATCCCACTGAGTTATTGATCAGTATTATCAAATATTTTCGATTGTTAATTTTTTAACCTTTTTGTTGCAAACATCCTAATCGATGGCTGATTTGGGGTACTTGCCAATCTAATCCGAGCAGTTCCCAGTTTTTAAGTTAAACCTTCTAGGAATGAGCTGAAGAATAGAGTTGCCTTGAGCTCTTCAGAGCGTGAGATTTTCAATCAAGCCAAACTTTATTATCCTGCCGTTATGAATTTTAAGTAGATAGATGTAAGTTAATCTGTCAAATATCTTCTTTTTAAAATTAAATTAAATGTTATGATCTAGAGTTATTAAATATAATGAGGGGTCAAAAACCGAGCCACTAGCACATTTTGTGTTTTTGGACTAAACGGTGCAACCCCCTTTTACCACCTTTTGTTATTTTTCTAGTGGTAAATTCAGCACTGCTGGTGGATAAGTTTAAATTTCAACTCATTTTCTGTGTGGCGGCAGTTACTAACTACCAGACTAACTAAACCAAACGGAGTTGTTTCATAAAATGCCAAAGCAGGAGAAAGACAAAGTCTTGGAGTGTTTTTCTTTTGTTTCAGCCAAACGGCGTTTTTGTACTAGAATCAGCCAAAGTTCATATGGAATTGTCTGGTGGACAGTTTGCCTTCTCAATCACATTCTCTGATGATCCCGACAAAAGACACATCTTCTCTGCAAGATCTGAAAATACAGTCCATTCTTGGGTGAATTCGCTGAAAAAAGCGACGTAAGTAGACAATTTGTCCTCGGAGCCTAGACGTTCTAACTCATAAAACAAACAAAAAACTACAAAGCAAATTTCTAATCTCATAGTATAGGCTACTAGATATTTCAATTACAATCACTTTGGTGTTTGAAAAACTATTTGTGGATGATAATTAACTCTTCAGCAGCGGTTTGAAATTATCCAAGATGGCCGCTAGCCTCCAAAGACTCTTAAGTTAAATTAGAATGCATAATTTTAAAGTAGGCCCTACAGTTTATAATTTCTATTTACAGGAACACCTACCACCTATCCAGAACTTGTACAGTAGAATCCCTCTTAATCAAAACACTTCCAAGTATCAAATATCAAAACTGTACTACTACATTCCGCCTCGAGCAAACAAAGCCTTGCCTAAATCACTTTAATCAGAAACATGGAAAAGCTTTAGTTTTAATAACCCACTTTAAGACTTTTATTGAAAGTGTCTTATGTAATAAATAATATTGGGCTGTTGTTAAGGTTTTAAAGAAACATGCTTGCCTATTAATATATAGATAGATTGGGCTGTTGTTGATCTATAAAGTTTTCATTTCATTTGGGCATGTTTGTGTAGATTTTGTATAATTCTAACAAAAATAATATTTCCAGGTATGAGCATTTGAGAAACCAGTTGATAACGTTACAAGGCAAGATTAGTAGGAAAACCGGAAAGGTAAGGGCTGAACCAATTATTTACAAATTCTCATTTATTTTAGACAAAGAAACAAAGATGTCAGATTACAGTGAAAAATCTTTCATCGAATTATGGTCCAGCAATGTGCAACAATTTTAATATTTCATCTTTATTAGTAAAGTTACTTCACTCACCCCTGGCTTTGCTGGATATACTATTCACACATGCACAAGGCCTATGTGGACGGGGAAATGTAAAAAAATAGGAAGAGTTTTGCCAACAGGTGTCAGGTAGCTGGGGGGGATGCCGTCGGCCACCTCTTGGTGCGGAGATTTGCCAACGGTGGGGGTAGGAGAAAGAGTGTGAGGTAGGGAGAGAGAGCGATTGTCAGGGTTGTCTACGCTTGGGGTTGACGAACAGTGTGATGACCGCGTTCATAGGAATGCAGTTATGCGCTTGTCGCAGTGGGTTAGGTTAGGTTAAAAATTCAATACATTTCTTTTCACAGTCAGAGGTACATAACTGCATTCCTTTGAAGACAGACAGTCAGCATCCTGCCTGGTTTGTCCACCCCTAGCGGTAGCCACCCTCACGGTCACGTGTAATCTCTCTCCCTCCCCCTCTCACGCCCACCCCCAACCGATGGCAAAACTCCGCAGTATGAGGAATTGGCGGATAAGGACCGTTTCTACCTGATACCTGTTGGCAAAACTCCTACACTCGTAAAAAATATTAACTAATTCCTAAAATGTCAATTTTGTTACAAAATATTTAGTACCGGTGGTTTTGTTTTTCTTTTATTTAGTTTATTTTTTTAAATTTAAAACAAGAATGGTCGGTGGGGCACACGGGAGGGACTAAGGCTAACATATCTTGTAGTGTCAGCGTTTACCGCTAGAACCGCTAAGTTGAAATTAATAATTTTTTTTTATTTTTAGTTATAAAATTAACTTTTTAATTATAAAATATTGTTTTAAAACTATAAAATAATTTGTTTATTTTTAAAATAAAACTGTCATAACATAACCTAACCAACCAGACTTGCTGATAATATAAAAACTGTATAGTATTTTAGATAAAAATCTAACTAATGATTACTTATAATTTTTAATTAATTATAAAATTAATTTTAAAATGTAGTATTATAAAATTAAACTGTCATAACCTAACCTAACCAACCAAACTTGCTGATATGAAAAATTTGTTGACAAAAAGTTAGAGCTCCCAGCGGGATTCGAACCCGGAACCTCCTGAACACCAAGTCGAAACGCTACTAACTACGCCACGAACGCCGCTGAAAACAAATCGTTTCGTAACGGTAATCGTGTTGCCTCAAGAGTATACATTAGCTACTAGAGATATGACGTCACTACACCTTTAGCCTTAGTCCCTCCCGTGTGCCCATTCCCAAGAATGGTGATTATGTGTTTGACCACTTGAGTCTTGGTTATGGTTATTATCTGATTTTTTCACACCTGAATGCCAATTTTGGTGAGAATCGCATTACCCATCCCCCCTGTGAATTGGTACCAAAATATGACAAATTTACTACTTTCAAGCTCCATATGTCATTTAATATTTAACATTAAAAAATATTTCTTATATATTTATTTTATATCTCTAATTTTTAGTATAATTGAACAATAAATAACAAAAAATCTGAGATCAAAATTTTAACCAAAGACCCTTAATAATATTATCCTTGGTAACCAAAATTGTGATTTATATTTTGTATATGATTAATTATATAAAATAGTTTCTTATTTTTACATTTTAGCGAATTTCCCTATAGGGAAGTTTTAGCTATTACCGTGGGTGGCACAGTAAGACCCAGGACCGATTTACTTTTTCATTTTGATGTTGATTATTTTCCAAGGGGTGATTTTCCAAACCTAGGTACTTGTTATTTAAATAGATTTAATTGAAAATCAATTAAGACAAATGTAAATTCGCTTAGTCGGCAGGTTTGCTGTGGCAGGGGTATTTATATTATGCCCAGTAGATCTCAAATCAGGCAAGTGGTTTAAAAAATATATTTTTAATTGACAATAATTAATCGTGCAACTATGTAACTAACAAATTGTTCCTTTCAGATGACAATACTAACCCTAAGGAAGCAACCAAAATATAAAAGTTATGTGTAAAATATTTACCGTGGCTGCATTGTTTATACCGAGCAAAGCCGGCCAATTTTCGCAAAAAGGAAGAGGAAAAAAGTGCAAATCTTTTACAAATAATATTTTTAGTTTAGGCACAGACAATGGAAACCCAGACGTATCACTGCGTGATGCGTAGGGCCCCGTCACATCCTGCCTCTAGCGGAGAATCGAGGAAACACGCAGTCTCGCGCTCGCCTCGCCAGTCCCCGACATGGTCGGCGGTCGCTGGCTTGCAATTAATTGCAGCACTAGCAGTTCAACTCAACGCCAAATTCTCGTCTATCATTCCTCCTCCACAACTCGCGCGGTCCACCGATACCGTACTCCCTACGACTACCCGTGCATCCATCTGCCTGCGGACAGCATTTATTTTTCATTGTGTGATTATTTTAATCACATTTAAGACGAAGTTTAGCAATAAATTAAACATGGTGTTCAAAAAAGGTGGGGGACATATTTTACCTAGTGATTCCTTGGTAGAGAGGAATAAAGAGAAAATCAAGAATATTTTTTCCCAAAATCGCTTCGTTACCCAAATATTCGCCATTTTGTATTTTTGACATATACTTTTTTATATTTTAATGTTTTTTACTGATTTTGATGAAACTTGGTATGCATGTTTTAAGGTAGAAAAGGCCAGTGTTAGAAAAAAAGTTCATCTAGATTCAACCTACAATTTCAAAATGATGGTCATTAAAACATTTAAGCTTAAATTACTCAAAACTGGCTGCTTTTTTGAAAATATTCCAAGTACAATTGTAATTATCTATTATTTTAATTATCATTTGGCATTTTTAATTATCTATCAAACGATACCAAGTTCAAAAAGATCAAATAAAAAATAGCTGAAATATTATAATTTTTAGTTGTAAAAGGGGCAAACCTGACTATCTTCTGCCTTATTCTACCCCATTTCAGCAATAAAAGTTTTAGCAATAAATTTTATTCAGTCTGTAGTACTGTAATAGAGAGGAGCGAAGCGAAGCTTGTTGGGACAGGCTTTAATACAAACTTCCATAGACACAAAACAAAAACACAAATCACTCAAAATGGCTTAACTTATTTTAGCCAAACTTTCCAAGGTGCTTTGTTTCCACAAATAGAAATTCGGAAGATTTAAGACAAAAAAATTTAAATTGTTGATAATCTATATAAATAAAATTACAGTTTTGTCTGTACATTGCGTAGAATCATGCAGTGTTTGGTTAATTTTACGTTTCATAGCCTAAGAAAGCCGAAACGAGTCTTCTCAATTTCTGTCTGTCTGTCTGTCATTGTGTCATTCTGTACGGACTCCAAAATGTTAGTTTTTACTATGAAAAAGATAAAACATTAAGTGAAAGATTTTTTTTTAACAAACCATCATGAATTTTTAAAGCTTTACGTTGTTAACGTATCACTTTTTTGTGGCCTTTTAGCGAATTTCCCTATAGGGAAGTAGCTATTACCGTAGGTCTCATGGTAAGACCTAAGCCCGGGACCAATTTACTTTTTCATTTTGATGTCCCCAGAGGCCAAAAACACCATTCGTTCAAATTTTTATATATCTATATATAGAGATATACATATATATGTGTCCATCCGCACGATAACTTGAGTAATTTTTTTCCGATTTTGATAAAACTTGGTTTAAAGGTGTAAGGTGGGATAAACTTGAATGAGTTCGCGAACCAGCATGATCGGACTATGGGAACGGGGGTTTATGGGGGGTTTTATGGGGTAAAAATAGGGTTTTCCCATTTTTGGCCCTAAAAACACAAAATTTCACAATTTATTTTCAAACCATTTTGTAGAGCTTAAAAAAACAAATAATTTAGTATATTGAAGCGTTACTATGCGCCTAATTGTTACGGAGAAAATTCAAAAAGATTGTAATTTTAAAATTCCCATGTTATTCTTATGGGGAATAAGTAAACTGTTGTAGTTTGCTTGTTTATGAACATATTTTGATCAAATTTGGAATATACATTAATTTCTTACTAAACCACAGTACCTTTTAATATTTTACATTAAAAAAAACTTTTTTACCCTCCCTGTTGCAGCAAACCTAAGTACTCATTAAACTAATTCTGTTTAAATAGGGAATAAATGTGATATTTTTAAGGAGACATTTTAGTTTAAATCCAATCAGGCAGATGGAAATTCGCTAAGTCTGCAGGTTTGCTGCGGCGGGGGTATTTTATTTATTTACTTATTTATATATTTGCCAACGGATTCACACGAATTTTACAGTTGGATTACACTGTACATGTACTTCATAACATGCCATAAAGGTGTGCCGAGTTTGTTTTTTCTAGTATGGGCCGTTAAAAAATTAACAGGGGGTCTCCAGACTTTTTACTAACCCTGTACATATAGTCAATGGTAGGAACAGTAAGTGGCACATTGGAAAAGGGAGTTTAGCATCATCCGTAAACATCTGTTACAATCACCCACTGCAGTGGTGATTTTTTACTTAACACTTTACACAACCGCCATTGAAGCGCCGTCAATGACTGGAAACCTTGTTTCTAAGCTATTGGTGACGATCATTAATAAATTTAAGATTCCCAGCCGTATACAACACTGATTCAAGGTCTTCTTTCTGGTTACCAAAACTCAAGAACAATTTTATACACAAAGAATCTCTGATTCCTGACCTAAATGATGCCTAGTTATTTAATTTCATTTACATTGCACTTGCGATTAATTAAATCCGTTATGTAAGTAAAACGTTTTTAATCTCACTTGGTTGGGATTTGCTTTCAAAACGTGATCGAAAATGGTTGCGGTATTTGTAAACATATCAGTGACAGCTAGAAAAAATAATCTTGATCTGAACAGCTGTTCGTTATTTCATAGATGATTAATCTTCAATACAATTAGAGTTTTGTCTGTACATTGCTCAGAATTAAATATTTTCAGGTTATTTTTACGTTTTATACATTAAAGAAGCTTAAACAAGTCTTATCTCTATTTCTGCCTGTCCGTCTGTCTGTCTACTGTCTGTCTGTAACACTCAGGATGGCATTTTACGCAATATTTTCCAGGAAAACGAGAGTACCTATCAAAATCCAAGTCATTTTAATGTGTTAACTGGATTGGCGAGAGTGTCTAGTGATTAAAATATGATCGTCCGTAATTTTATTTACAAAGTAGTGAGGCCATATTTTAATGGCTAAAGATACTCTCTTCAATCCAGTGAATACATTAAAATGACTTGGATCTTGATAGGTACTCTCGTTTTCCTAGATAATATTTTTCCAATAACATACATTTTTCCACACCTCAAAATTTTCTGAGCCCATGAAACTGTTTAAAAACACTTATATCTCGAAAACGGCTTGAGATATGGCAACACTGTCTAAATTCTGGCACACTACGTGGGTGTCAACCTTTGATTGTAAACAATATTACAACATAAAATAATCAAAAAAATAAAAAATAACATTATTTTATATGGGTACAAATAACAGTTACCAAGAAAAAGTCCAGACTTGTTGACACTTTTTCACACCTCAAAATTGCAAATATAATGGAAATTACAAGTCACAACTTTTAACCTGTAGTCTTGTAGTAGTGCGGTGTTTATTATGAAACAGGTACCTGACCTGCTCAACTAAATATCATCATTTCTCAGCTGTTTGTAATGGGATCGTTTAAAACTTGGTGGCGTTTGATAGGGTATTTTAAATGATAAATAAAAGTGTCCATGGCTTTTTTTCATAAAATCAGCAGGTTTTTTGTAATTAAAGATATAAAGTTTAAAATACCCGTATTTTGAAACAGAAACATATTTTCAATGATCTTAAATATCTTCAAGAAGAACTGGTAATATTGGAATTAATTTAAATTTGAAATAAAAACTTCATTCAGAAATATTGGTGAAGTTTTTATTTCAAATTTATATCTTAAATAGTTTTCGATCCCCCACCCCTACCCTGTTAAAGGGGTTAAAAAATATTGTTGATGTAAAAAAATTGTGGAACCTATGTTAACAATTAAATCGACAAACAGAATATTTCTATCATTTCGGTTTTACAAATACAGATTTGTTTTTATGTTTTTGAAATTGGTGCTTTTTCACATACATTAAATCGCATTTTGAAATACCTGTCATTTTGGCTAGGGGTGAGATATCCACCAAGGGTTTGCGTCATTATGTTTCTTTTGACAAATCCTTCAAAATGGGGGGTCAATCAATAGGGGTTGCTATTTGAAAACAATAAGTCACCCCCACCCCCGCCTACCCTGTTAGGGGGGTTAACAATATTTTTGATGTAAAAAAACGGAACCTTTGTTAACATTCAATGCCACAAACATAATATTTTAATATATTTCGGTTTAAAAAATACAGATCTATTTCAAGACTTTATTTACACACTTTTTATGAATTTGAACGGTTGGTGATTTTTGAGTCTAGGGACCTCAAAACGAAAAATAAATCGGTCCCAGGTCCAGGTCTTACGATAAGTACTACGGTAATAGCTTATTCTATGTATGGGAAATTCGCTAAAACACAGCAATTTTGAAACAGGATCATATATTTTAATGATTATTTTTCCTTAAATACATTATGACGTATTAAAATTGTATACCAAGTTTCATAAAGATGTCTTAAATAGTTTTCGAGAAATATCTCTTTAAAAGCGCGTTCATTCAAATTTAAATAGAATCCCACGGCGCCACTCGAGGAGGAAACGCTTCGCGTCTTCCGCTACAGTGGCGCGGCAATACAGCCGCATCATGAAACAGCGCCTAGCGCAGATCCAGCTGACCGTCTGCATTAAAGTATTATATTGTCTGTGGTTTAGGTACCTATAAAGCCTGCTGATCACTTCTTCACACCCATCTCCTGTTCCTGTAGAAAAGAATTGCCCGATTTTCAGGTCCAACAAAAGACATTCAGTTTTAACTCCTTCCTAAGACCCACCCAAATTGCTTCAAAACAGTGGATCACGACCCATAGTTTAGGAAATTCTGTGTAGGTGAACTAAACTCCGTTCAAAGAATTTAGGCAGTTTGAGGAGAAGTTGCCCCACTATTTTTTTTTACTTAAAGTAGCCTATATGTTGCAGCTGATTTACGTTTTGATTTGACAAACCTCTGTTGTCGAGCTATTGTTTTAAAGGTAGGCTCAAAAGTAGATTTCTTCCTCTAAAACCACCTAAATTTTGTGAAAGGAGTAATATTGTACAAACAACCTTTCAAACACATAAATCAATTGTACAACTTACTTCAATGTTTCAGGACCCTCTGTTGATGTATCCCAGAAACAAAGGAACTGTGAGAAACTTTGAAACAACTTGGGAACAGAGTTCTGTGTCTTTTGTAAAAACCTCTTTTCAAGCCCACGTCAAGTTAGAGTCTGCACAGACTGTAAACTCAAGTCACCAAGTTCCTGAAGCTAATCTCATCGAACTATAAAACTTAGTACCGGTACCTAACCCTACTTAGTAGTTGTGTGTATTCACCAGTAGTCCATCTTGTGTTAATGTTATGTTCGGTTGATTATTTTTAACTGTCCAGATTAGATAAGTATCAACCAACCTGTTCAAGTAGTCATAGCTTTGAATGAATGATCTTGGTTCCAAGATGGTTATTCAACAAGAAAACTTGTAGGGTTTCTCTAGTTGGCTGTTTTGTCTGGGCGATGTAGCGTATTGATTTTTCTGAGATATTACAGGGAATAATATTTTGCATTTCCAGTTAAGTGGCTATTACCATTATGATTTGAACTGTAGCGTCAGGGCCGTTGTGTGGCAGGGTTCATACTACTGTGAGATAATCTTGATTTTGCACCTGACTGCATCCCGCTCCGGGCACCAATAAGCCACGCGACAGCCCTGTGTACTGTTTCCGAATCATTGGCATCCTACAGTGCTCAGACTTATTCTAACTATCCCAGAAACCAATTAAGTTTCCTTGTGAGTCCTATCATTGTTAATGATAGCCTAGTTGCAGTATTAAGAGTGAAAGTAGTTGTCCCAAAATTTACCTTCAATATTGAAGAAGAAAAAAACCAACCAGTGCTTTCTTTGTACAATTGATTTAACGTGCATGTTTTCAAATCTGAGGCTGCTTTGGAACTTTGAGTTCTGTATTTTATATTAGCAACAGCTACTCTCCTCGATTAACCTTTTGCACTTAGATAGCACATTCTCAAAAGCTATTTTTGGGTTCAACTTTCCCTAAGGAAACACAACAGACAAAATAATAAATACCTTTGAGTTTTGTAAATGAAGTAAAATTCTATAAGGTGGAATAGTTTTAGTAATATAAAATGCAATATTTGCATGACTATATGCAATATGTACAAGTTCATAAGGCAACGATCATAAAAATCAAAGTTATTTGATAGTGTTCATAACTATGCTTAAAGGTTGTGTTATGTTAGTGCTGCAGAAAAATTCCAAATTATAATACAATCTCAAACTTTAAACCCAATTTTTGTTTTTGAAGTAAAGAGTTGTCCTAAGTAGTTGTACACCACTTTCACTTGACAGATTTTTTTTATTATTGTTTTAAATACAGTAGTTTTGTTTAGCTTTAATGCAACGACACTTGATACTAGTGCAACTGGTTTTAGCTTGCCAAAGAATGATCTCCTTTGTTTCTTGTATATTTTATGTATTGTTTGTTGTTTAAGTTTAAGATGACAGTGCACTCTTTAAGATTTGCATTAGAAGTAAATCATTAACTAAATCTCTAGTAGTGTGCCTTTAAATTTATAGAGCTAAATAACCATAACTGTACCCTACACGTGTTATTTGTGCATAGCACTTGTCAATTCAATTTTGCTTTTTCTGAACCTCTTTAATTTTTTAGAACTGATAAGTATTTTTTTTTTCCAAAACTCATTGTACAGCTTTCAATAAGTTCTAAATCTTTGTTTTAAAACTATTCTAAAAATTATTGAGTTGCTAAAACACAAATATCCGTATTGTGTGTTTATATAGTCATATTATTTATAGGTATATTGCTTTGTTTTTTATTTATTCTGCTCAATGTCTTATAATTACAGAACTGTTTTTCTAATAATAACCAATGTTGCATACTAAAATGTACAACTATGTTTTGTATTTGATTCAATGTGTGTTTCATATTTAAAATGTGTACATGTAATAGTGGCTTATGAAAAAAGTCCAATTATTTTTATAGTGTTTTTTCCAACGATATAAGATACATTTTGATATCTATCTTGTAGGTAATCTTGTAGATATGATATTGTAAACTGATTGTGTAGTTTCTAAAACTTAACCAATGGTCAAACCTGTATGTTAATGGATATTTTTGTAACTGTCTAATAGTACCTGTCTAATAGTAAACTGTCTGTTGAATTAATGGTACCTTTTCAATTGATTATAAGAATGTAGCTTTGCCATCAAATGATGAGCTATTTCTCACCGGCCAATTTTTTTTTTATTATTTGCATTTGTTAAGCTGGAAAAGACTTAACAAATTGCAAATAATAAAAAAAAATTGGCCGGTGCAAAATAGCTCATCATTTGATGGCAAAGCTACATTCCTATAATCAATTGAAAAGGTACCATTAATTCAATTCCTTAATTACTAAAAATTAGTACTATTTTTTCTTCAAGGATTTTTTTAAATATTTTTTTTATGTTTCAAAAGAGTCACAATAATTAGTTATGTTTGGCGACTTTGTACTTACTGTTTTCTGTTTGGTCTTACCCACACTTGCCTATTGCCAGCATTCCAGGCTAATAGCTATGCTTTTGTTGTACTCAACCCTTTTCAATATATAAATACTTTTCTTTGAATCTATACTTTATTTCTATTTGAGATTTACCTTTCATGACAAATAAGTTTTAAAATATGTATCAAATAAAAGTTTTGGTGTTTAGTTGTTTTGTTCAGAAACCCAACCAAACCAGTTCATCTATCAGTGTTTTAAATGTATTTTAAAGAGTAAAGGTTATAAAAAAAAATTAAATATTATGCAAAGCTATTTATTTATCTATAATTGAAAAATACATAAAATTAAATACATCTCAGTCTTAATAATATTTCTTAAACTGTAGGTTATCAGAGGAAGAAGAATGGAAAGTGTTTATAGTTTATGAGTAATACACAAGCATGAGTGTTGTGAATAGCATTTATAAAATACTCAAGTTGAAAAATACAAAAGTGTATACCTTAGGATTGATTCTTAATCTTTGGCGCCTAGATTTTGGTACGTTGTGACGAAATACCAAACTTAAACAAATACCTATAAGATGTTTTGCCAAAACACCAAACTTTGATTCAGTTTATCACAAATTATTACTTTCAATCCTTTGTTCACGTCATAAAATTAAATTAAATGGTTTAAACAATTTATGGAAAGTAAATAAAAGAAACGTCTTATAACACTTATACTGTTACTCACAAGGTGGAACCGCCTATTGGGTCTGATGATGATTGGAGTGATCATAATCGAACACCACTTACCATATGTTTTGTATATTTACCGTCTTGTGGGCAACGGTATAAGCGCAAATAAATATATGTTTTAAGTGTTATACGACGTTTCTTTTATTTACTTTCCGTAAACTTAATAACACATACAATGCTGATCAAGAAGTTATTTAAACAATTTAATTCAATAAGTGATCATGGGCCACTAAGCATTATAAAATTAAACTAACAATTTTCATGGAAATAAATACCCTATTACTTTGAACAACTTTTATTTCAAAGTAGTTCCTGTTCAGGTATGTCATCAATTATGGGAATATTGTGTTAAGTTGGACTAACACTACTTTTTCTGCATAGTAAAAAAATAAAGGAATCCTATATGAATCTTCTACAGTATCTTTTATCGCTACACTTAAATGATCATTTATCATGTATTAAAAATATGTTTCATTAACTTTGTTGGTTTTGTAAAGTAAATTAAGATAGTTGCAGTGAAGAGAACTCTCTAACTACCAACATAATCTTTGTGATGTAGAAGGCAAAACTTTAAATGGTCTACTTAATGTATTCTAATACCTTCACAATATTTAAGCGGTTTGAGGGGATGTTCGTTCCCCCACTACTTTTTTCTGCTTAAAGTATGATGCAGCTGATTGGAGTTTTGACAAATCTCTGCAGTTGATCTATGTTTTAATGGTAGAATTAAAAAAAGCGTGGAGAAAATAGATTTCCTCCCCTAAACCCGCCTAAATTTTGTGAACGGATCATAGTAAGATTGTCTAGGCACAGACAAAATTACCTTTTTTGAACTTGAAAGATAAAATTATAGTTTAAATTATTTTCCAATATTGCATAATACGTGTTTTGGCACTTTAAACATGAAAAGCACTTGGTAATGACTATCTAATCTACTCACTACAGACAAGGCATTAGCTATAAAAAGTACTTTCATCAATGAGGTGAAAAAGGCATAAACTGAAAATTTAAAATAAAATATGGAAATTGTATGAATAAAACACTGCCAATAGATAGATGCCTGCAAGAACTAGCTTTGAACTTCAAATGTAAATCTAGAATAGACCTATTTGCTCAAAAGAAACCATGTTATTCGAAAGGCCAAGTAAAAAGAAAAAAAAACTAATTAAACACTAAGAAGCCAAGACACACAAAAGAGGAATGTAAAAAGGTAAGGAGAAAATGGCAAAAAGCAGACTACATAAAATAGAGGATCTGCATAGAAATATAGGAAAAGGCAATTTGGATTGATGGAAAAGGAAAGTTGCCATTGTTGAGTAAATGAAAGAACAGAGAAGACCATTTGGAAATGATTACAAAGAGGGCTCTTTATAATTTTGAAATATCTATCAAAATGTTTGGTAGGCTTGGGCCTACCCTCTGGAGCCGCCCCTAGACGATTGGATGAAAGGGAGAAATAATTGGGTATAGATGGTGTCAATTACAGTGGCCAGCGGAATGCCCCTGCACACAAGAACTTTTCCCCTTCAACAGACACTTTTGTACAGCCATCTAGACAATTGTCGATGGATCAGTGTTACTGAGAGCCTTCCTTCATCCCTCCCACACACTATCTAATTGGCACTATCATAGATAAAACATACTCCCTTAGTAGATTTGTCATCCTTATGGAACAACTGAAGCCAATTTTATTGTTAGTTCTGTACGTCCAACTGTAGGGGTTGTGTTTTGTTTACAATTTCTATCTTGTTATTTCAGTTATTTAAAACCTGAACGTTAGTCAAGTACGCTACCCATTACGCCACGAACACCGTTCAACTTTTAAACAGATTGTAAATAAGGCCTAAATAAAGTAAAAAAAATTTAAAATCTCATTTAACCAAATAAAACGATAAACAATAACTGGTCTCCTAGTTATATTACCAAATGGTAAAGCACAAATCATGAAAATAACCCTGAAATAATAAAATAGCTTATTCCCTATATGAGAAATTCGCTAAAACAAAATTTTTTCTAGGCCTACCCCAGCGATCAGTGTGGACGTACATGAACTAGACACAAAAAAAAAGCTTCAAACTTTACTATGGGATGAGGAGTCTACTTGTGTTGCTTAGTCAATGGCACTATCTTCAACTAAGTAGTAGACTAATTGAATGAGATGAAGTTTAATCTCAAGGTAAACACAACATAAACTAAAATGGCAATGAATACATTTGACTAGAAAATCTAAATAAAGCTTGATAACAACTTAAAAATAAAAACAGCCTTGCAATGAGATCAAATAATAAAAACATTAAACAATATAATTTATGTACACTCAAACAGCATTGAAATCTAGCTATGGATTATAAATATACGCTAAGCTATCAAACCAATTTAAATAAATATTTTTGAACCTGCAAACAGAACAGCCTACAATGACATAAACTTAGCATTTTTCATAAGTTTAAAATATTCGCATAAGCATTACAATTTGAAAATAATAAGCTGGTACTATCCCATAGTGAATTTAAAACGATGTTATCTTGAATATGTTCCAGAGGTCTGGATAGAAAGCTTTGAACTTCAATGTTGATTCTGAAATAGAAAAATACAAGGGGTTAAGTAAGATTTTTTATTTATAAAGGTATCTATCTATTAGGCTGTCTGGAGGGATGGGTAAGGTGGCCTTATAATGAACATGACGTGTAAAATAAAAAAGTTTTTTCCTACAGTCACCCGACAAAGTTGGCTTCCTTGTACTGTTTATAGTAAAAAAGCTGCCAATTGCTGCATATTTATACTTTGTCGTACGGTCCTATACTTTGGCGCACATCAGGATTCCAACGAAACAACACAAAACAGCGTGGTTCTATTATGAACGCAATCCGTGTACGCTTGGAAATAGGTTGGCAACACTTAAAGATAATAATACTATGAGCAGCTGATTGACTATTATAACTACGATTTATCCTGTCATTTTGTGTTCATAGTTTATGTTCTCTTTACGGTATTTCTGAACTTTCTGGACTTTTTAATAAACCTTTTAAAAACATTCCAACGATCTTAATAAACAAGAAAATACCTTTAAAGCATTTTTTTGGCGCAGAAACCACTGCAAATTACAAAAATGTACGGAAATATTTTCTCAAGTTGCGGAATACATTGCTTGCCGAGGAAAAAATAGCGGAGTGATAAGGACCAGGGACTACTTTCTCTAGGACACCTATTTGTGTTGCCAGCTGAACCTAAAAACGTGTTGTATAGTGTTTGAAAGACTAATTATTTATATGCTTTAAATAGTGACTGTAGGAAAAATATAATGTGTAACACGAGTGCAAAAGGCCTTTGCTGCACTCGAGATCATTAAATGTTGCTCTCGTGTGCAGCAAAGTGCCAATTTGCTCACTAGTTACACAAATAACTATAGTTTAATTTCTGGCAAATTTTTCCACATTTTACTATAAATAAACATTTTAACCAATAGTGGCTTTTTACTGCATATAATTTTTTTTATTAAAAAAATTGTTTCGATATGCTGGTGTCCTCAAATATATAATGAAATTGTGAATCTTTAAAAATATAATATCAGGTACAATAAGAATACAAATTAATCCCTATATTAAGGGGGTTCGGTTCTGAAAATAATAAATAAATAAACTCAAAACTAATTGTCTTTGGCAACCATTGTACTGGCTACATGAAGCAGGTATTCATAATAAATTTCTACATAATCTGGAATAGACCCAAAATATTTGTCTGGTTAATTAACTAGGCTTGCTTCATCAATTTTGTTTTTAATTTTTAACCTCACAGTAGCCTAACTCACTTGCTTAAACATTCGCTGGTTGTCACGATCTTGAAGGATTTTTGATACTAATGTCAAAAACAGTTGAGTCTTCATCATCATCTTCGTTTTCCAAAGGGGTCATTTCTACATCTTCCCGGCTTGCAATCACTCCATATCGCCGAACTTTGTAGTTTCTTCTCCTCAATCTAAAATTCAAATTACCAAATTAAAACAACAATAAAACTTTTTTATCAGTTTAAGGCCCGCACAAGGCAGTTAAGAATGATAAATTGGTTAACTGACAAATAAAAGTTAATTACCGGTTCAATTCATGGCACATCCACAAACTTTAATTGACTTCATTATAAAAATGTCACTGGCGTAGTTACAAGTAAGAATAAGCCATTGAAATAATAACTTATTAAATAGTAAAAACCCCTGCTGCAGCAAATCTGCAGACAAAGCAGATTGAAGATTTGAACCTTTATAGCAGCACTCTAGTCAAAATCATTGTCAAATTCTCACTGTTCATACTTGTAATTAAGTTTTTTATATTTTAACTGTTCAATTTTCAAATTATTTATGTTTTCATTTTTGTTTCCTGTTATAATAGCGAATGCTAGGCTGATAATGTTTAGTTTAATTCGAGACCATTGTGTGCTTTTATTAAAATATTAATAGGCCTAATTGGCTATAAATAAAATAAACAACTTTCATCAAAATATATCACTAAACAAAGCAAACTACAACAGTTTATTTATACGTACTCCATAAGAATAAGTAATAAAAGAAAGATAAATTTACAGTTTTTAGAGATTGTATCCTTAGACCTAATCGTTAGGTTAACAACGCTTCCATTTACTAACTTAAATTCTATGAGTGTAATAAGCTGTACAAAATAGTTTAGAAATAAAGTGTAGCAACACTTAAACTTATGTTTTGCTGGTAAAAATGGGGAAAGCCAATGTTTACAACACAAAACTCCATTCCCAATATCAATATCCGATCATGGTAGTTTGCGAACTATTTAAAGCAAATGTAGTTTTTACACTATTGTAAAGAATTGTATTAAAATCTTATGATATTTATATGAATTTGAAAGGCTGGTGCGTTTTTGTCCTCTGAGGACATCATTTCGAAAAAAGTACATCGGTCCTGAGGTCTTAGCATGAGACCAACTGTAATAGCTTAACTTATTCCCTTATGGGAAATTTGCTAAAAGCCCATTAATCAAGGACAGGTATCGTAGATTATAATTATTTGGTAGCCTATGGATATTGAGAACATCTAAAAAATAAATACTATGGTTCAAATATGGTTTAAATATATTAAATAGGCCTACTATGGTCCACCCGACAGGCTTTTTTAACAAAAATATACACTGTTCAGGCTTAAAAATAACAGCTTGGAAACTACACTATAATTACAGTAATTAATCAAGCTTAAGGCGGCTCGGTAATACTAAACTTATACTACTTATGTTATATTGCATTTATTTTGCCTTATCTCCCAAAATTAGACTAGTTTAAGCACTTTCGCCTTTGACACTTTTGGGGGAAACGCCTATTTCACCGTGAAAATCATGTTTGAAAATCTAGAAAAAAGCTAGAAATAGGGGATTTTAGGCGCTTGAAAAACTTTGTTTACTTTAAGTAAGAAAATGTTATTGTTCTCATTATTTTAGGCCATTTCTAGCACTTTTTTCTTATTCCACTTTTTTGGCAAACACCTAAGATAAGTTAACTTATTTCACCCCAAAAAATACAATAGAAAATCGTAAAAATTACTAATTGGCACATTTGACCAGTAAATGTGTCAACAACTTAATACTAACCTAACTTCACCTTGGTTTACCCAAAATCGATCATTTTCAACAATTTGCCAACATAAGCATGGATTACATAAGTTGGGTTGGGTTGGGTTAAGTTAGGTTAGATTTAAATTAAGATGGGTTGGATTAGGTAAGTTATATTTAATTTGGTTTAGGCTAGGGCCTATCCAAAAACGGGCCATTTTGGACACTTTGCTATTTATTACGATTTATTAAGAGTTCCAAAGGTAAAAAGTGCTTAAAATAGCCTAACTTTGGTAGATAAAGTAACAAAAATGCAATATAAGTTTAACACAAGTAGGCCTAGTATAAGTTCAGTATTACCGGCGGCTCCACACATGAGTCTTTTGCCGAGCTCCAAATGTGTATTTCCTTGATGTGTGGAGAAGACCGACACAATGTGGAACTGACGTTTGTTGCTTGACAAATAGAGGAATACGGTAACCTTCTCCACAACTCTTAATTCGGTGAGTCACTGATCGGTGTTAGGCGAATGATGCATGTGAGGAGCCGTTATAAGGTAGCCACTATAAATGAAGAACTAACTGACCTGATAGCTTTTGCAACAAAATAAACAATTATAACAGAGCTTACTGCTGCCAATATGTAAAGGCCAGTCGTAATTGTTTCTGCATTAAATTCCATCTTCCACACGTACATACTATTGCTAGGCAGTGATGTTTCATCTTTAACTAACATCTTTTCGCTCAAATTGTGATCTGCTTCTTTGAGGTTAACTGCAGAGGGTAGACTAGTAAAAGTACTTCGGCCACTCATTGCAAGAACACTTGACAAGAGATTCTTGTGGTTCAGTTGGTTTTCAAACAATAAATAATCAATAGCCTATTCCTACTCAAAATTTTTTAACTAAGCTATACTACGGTAACAATATGTTGCAGTTGTAAGGTCTAACTTAGGCCTACTCAGATTTAGAAATATGAATTAAAGTCTTGTAGACCATAGAAATCACTGGAATAGGCTAAGCAATTTATAAAAGAAAATGTAACTCCCGGTTTAGCCAGACTATATAGTCATTATGGCATTAATAGAAGGTTAAGTTTAGTAACAAAAACACGAAACTAATTATGAATTAATCACTGTAATAGAGTTGTTTTTGGTTTTTTTTAAGAGGCAAGACTTGCACTTGCACTGCAGAGTGCAGACGATGTTCATCCAATAACAAAAACAAAACAATAGATACCAACATCGGAAACAGTAAAGAAGGGTATAAAAGGCGTTGCTCATACCTTATCGCCGTCATGCCGTCATTAATTTATAATTTTGGATCATGTTGGAAGGGAAAATACTGGGGTAGCGGATTTTTATCCTCCTGGAATTTTACCCCCTGGGCGAACGTGACGTCACAAACCAGGGGGTAAAATTCCGTCCGCGAACTTTTGAGTTTTGCGACATCAGTTCGATAGATTAAACAAGGAATTAAACGTTTATTTTCACGGTTGTGAATTTAATCAGAACACATCAAATTACAAAAACCTAGAGTGTACGGGCCGGAATTTTACCACCTTCATGAGGTCAGCTCAAAATTTACGGCCCGGAATTTTACCCCCAGTGGCCCCAAGAATTTTACCCCCTGGCCAGATATAAAAATTAGTGAGAATGGTCAATTATCTTCATTCATATTTAAAATTCAATAGTACACTTTTTATTATTGAGTAGCATATCTGTGGCCTATCTTAATTTATTTGTAACATCAACTAATCGAACAGGTTTTTAATTTTAATTTTGGGATTCGAGTATCAGGATTCGATCTTTAATTGAAGCCAATGGTTGATTAAGATGACGTATAAACAAACATAGGAATAAATAATAATTGATTCGAAGATTTCTATAACGATTTATTATACAACCGTGGTAAAACAATGTTTTCATCACTCCGTAACGAAAGTAACTATTTTCGATAACAGCTGACATCAATGAAAGTAGTCGTTTCCCAAGCTCTAATTTAGAGCGAGGGAAAATCGATCAGCTGATTTTCCCTCGCTCTAAATTTACTTTCCCTCGCTCTCAATTAGTTCTCCATTTATTCTCTACGCGCGCTAGTGTTTTGTTATGGTTTAATTTAATAATTTGAATCAGCTGTATGTATTGTTAAAATATGTTTTATTCTTTTATTTTCATGTTTAAACCAAATTTATTGAGAAATATATGTAGGTTTTCTTTAAGAAGATTTTATTTTATTTTGATGTTCAATCGAATGAATTAAGAAATAAAATAGTTGTAATATTACTGAGGTCTGCTAATCTGTGTTTGTGTATTTTTGCGTCGTGATGAAAAGTATCGTTCATAACTCGTACCGAAAGTTATTATCCGGCACTTGCTCCATTATTCCCGTCCTCGGCTTCGCCTCGTACGTGAAAATAGCTCCCACATACTCGGCTTCGCCTCGCACGTGAAATTGGAGTTCCCTGTGTTCGGCTTCGCCTCACACAAAAACTTGAGCGCGCGACGGAAAATGCCACTTTCGGCCCTAGTAATGAAATATACTATTTCATAACTCCGTAACGAAAGTAACTATTTTAGATAACAGCTGACATAAATGAAAGTAGTCGTTTCCCAAGCTCTAATTTAGGGCGAGGGAAAATCGATCAGCTGATTTTCCCTCGCTCTATATTTACTTCCCTCGCTCTCAATTAGTTATCCATTTATTCTCTACGCGCGCTAGTGTTTTGTTACGGTTTAATTTAATGATTTGAATCAGCTGTATGTAATCTTACAAGTTGTTTTATTCTTTTCTTTTCATGTTTAGACACAATTTATTGAGAAACATACGTAAGTTTCCTTTTAGAAGATTTTATTTTATTTTGTTGTTCAATCAAATTAATTGAGAAATAAAATATTTGTAATATTACTGAGGTCTGCTAATCTGTTTTGTGTATTTTTGCGACGTGATTAAAAGACGTTAAAAGACGTGTTGACGTTCGTAACTCGTACCGAAAGTTATTATCCGGCACTTGCTCCATTATTCCCGTCCTCGGCTTCGCCTCGTACGTGAAAATAGCTCTCACATACTCGGCTTCGCCTCGCACGTGAAATTGGGGTTCCCTGTGTTCGGCTTCGCCTCACACAAAAACTTGAGCGCGCGACGGAAAATGCCACTTTCGGTCCTAGTAATGAAATATACTATTTCCATTTGTATTGTAACAATAACAATACCACCGCCGCAGAAAACCTGCTGACTAAGCGAATTTCCATTTGTGTGAATTGATTTTTTAATTAAACCTAATAAATTAACATTAGGTTTAATGTGTACCTAGGTTTGCTGCCACAAGGAAACTAATAAAGTGTATTTTTTGTAAAATATTAATTGTTTAGTACAAAACAAATAAATAATTACAAAAGTTTTATCAAAATATATCCATAAACAAGCAAACTACGACATTTTACAATATTCTCCATAAGAATAACATGAGAATTTTTAATTTATAGTTTTTTTTTTAATTTTCTCCGTTAACGATAACTGTACAAAAACACTTTGATATACAGAATTATTTGTTTTTTTAAGCTCTTTAAACGGGTCTAGAGAGAAATTGGGAAATTTTGTGTTGTGAGGGTCAAAAATGAGAAAAACCAATTCTTACCCCATAAAACCCCCCGTAAAACCCCGTTCCCATGGTCCGATCTTACTGGTTCGCGAACTCATTCAAGTTTATCCCGCCTTACACCTTTAAACCAAATTTCATCAAAATCGGACGAAAATTACTAAAGTTATCGCGTTCACGGACGTGTATATATATATATATATACATATATATATATATATACTAGCTGTACCCGCGGGCTTTGCCCCGTTTAACTTCATATGTGAGCTCGTTCGCATGGCTCAATCACGTCCTGGTTGAAGTTCGTTCGCTACGCTCACTCACCTTTAGGTTGGAGCTCGTTCACTGCGCTCACACGTCCTGGTTGAAGTTCATTCGCTACGCTCACTCACCTTTACGGTTGGAGCTCGTTCGCTACGCTCACTTGCCTTCAGGTTAGCTCGTTCGCTACGCTAACTCGCCTCCGGGTTGAAGTTCGTTCGCTGCGCTCACTCACCTTTTGGTTGCAAATTAGCTGTTGTCATAAATTTAAAAAAATAATAGTGCTGCACTCTGTTGGTAATCCTAGTAACTTTAATGCTATTGAACATCACAGAACAGAACCAACTTGTTTAATTGAAACAGCTGTTATCTATAATATTAAAACGAAACAGGGTTTTTTTATTTCACGATTCTGAATCAACCAGTCGACGGATTTTCATGATTTTTGTGTTGAAAGAAAGATAATTTTGAGAACTAGGGAATGTCGAAGCCATAATTTTAGTTTAGGGTCCCAGTTTTTTAGAAATTGAGTTTTAATTTTTTTTTTAAGTCTAGCAGCCGACGCTAAGATTCTAAACTAGCTTTTGGCATAAAATAATTTGCTTAACATAACAGCTGTAAACATTCAGCTTTTGTGTCACAAATTCAGCATTTGGATAAAAATGTAAAGACATACTTAGGGTTGACTTATTTATACTATGTGTAATGCTAATCATTGATACGTTCAATTCTTCTGTAAGAGGATGACAGATTAATTAAATATACATAGTAAAATACTAGGATATTCAAGTCTATACTTATTTAACCGCTGTTTCAAAACAAACTGTTATTGTTTTTACTTTTCTTTGTTTACCCTTATTTATTTAGCAATTAATGCAGTGAAATTTATATAAAGGATGGTGTGACGATTCCTTTTGATGTTAAGACACCAAAGTTAAATTATGTGTACTGTGAATTTCATTGGATATTATCGTTTTATTTTAGGTCGTTTCTATTCAGACCTACTGGAAATTGTGTATAGTAGTTGTATTGTGATGATAATAATTATGGAAAAGGCAGGTATGCTATGGAAGGTGGTATCGTTGACTAGGTCTATACACTTCTCAGTTGACTATTACCACTCTCTCTACTGTAGGCTACTTATAATCAGTGTGCGTCTGTGCGACTCGGCTGCAAATCTCACCTCAACGCTTTTCACATCGTAAAAATTGCAGAATTGCTGTTTTATTGTAAAATTATCAGATTTAAAATGCATATCGTAGGCCTATAGGACTATGATGGAATAAAAACATATTTGGTCACACAACATTTGTTTACAAGATGATTTTTCACATTAAAACTGCAAGAAACTTTGTCTTTATATGTGTAAACTAGCTGATCTGAATTGTACACGGTTTTAGGACGGGCTAACACCTCGTATTATATTAAAACCTATTATAGTTGTATTGGACTTTTTCTCTAGGTAAGGTTTGCAGCCTGGGAATAAACACAATAGGAATAGGTACAGGTTGTCAATGTTGTCAGTTGTCATATTTTTATTTTTGTCTGCTTTGCTTTGAAGCAAGAAGCAAGGAAGAAAATGTCGAGTTCAAGTTTCCTTTCAAAGTTGTCGTTTTTGTTCATTTAATAGTAATCCTATTAACCCTAATCATAACATGTTTGTTTAGAATAAATAGTTACCTATGAAAGTGAGGATAAAGTGTTTAACTTTACATTAAGAGTTAAATTTGTTCTAACTTGGTTATAGGCCTAATCGATTAAAGGTTAAAATAGGGCAATGGCATCAAAAGATAATGACCATAGGCCAAGGCCTACTCAGTTGTCGTTGTCAACGCTTCAAAATCAACTATCGGTTGCGAGGACCGAAATCAGTAATTTAAGGTAATATCATTGACTACCTACTGGATACTAAAGTATCAATAGTCAAAACCAAAAGTAATATACAATAACTTAGCTTATATTATTTGTGTTTTTGTAAGAAAACTCCCATTCACTTTTACTTAATGTCATCTAGGTCTAGGCTTAGCCAAGTGAATTTTTTAGTAAGCCTAGCCTATATTTAATTCCTTGGGTACAGCTCCGCAACGAACCTGTGATATATTAATGTATCGGATTAAATGTTAATAGACCTAAATAATTATCTGTTTTAATATAACTTACTTAGGCCTAGCCTAAATATTGCAAGGAATTTAAGTAATTTAACCATATGATGTAAAAAATAAAAACAATAGCATTAAATTAATAATGTTTTGTTTGTTTTATCGGGTACTTTACAGTTTCTTAACTGGGCTATGCTAACTTAAGTAAATATTGGTTGAGAATATTGATTAATCATTGATAGTTTTAACAGTCGAGCGGGCGCTTGCGGAGTTTTCCTCTGCACTTGTAGTTTTTGTTAATATAAATATGCATAATGGGTGTCGGCAGTCGTGTCCGGCTCTACACTTAACGCACCTCATCCTGGGAATGCCCCTAAGCTATTATTATCCCCAAATTCCTCCTCATTTTGTTGTCATTTGCAATTCAGTGACGCGGTGTCAGTTTGCGGAGGTTTACTCCGCGTGCGCCCTGTCGCGTACCTAAGTCTAATGACAGAGCTAAGGCACAGAGTTTATTGTCCATTTTTTTTTTTTTATATAGGTATGAAAGCTTGGTTACTGGGCTTTGAAAATATAGACTCCACTTTAAATGTAGGTACAAAAATAGATTTTCAATTCAAATGCTGTTGTATATGTTTTATTTTCAATCTTTAAATAAATTTATGTTCATAAATTTAAATTTAAATGAATACAGTATAGAGTCCCGTAAACTCGGCGTAATGTGGACAGGAAGGGTGCCGAGTTTGTGAAATGCCAGGTTATTGGGAACTTGGGTTAAAAATAAGGACAATAAAATTTTTAAGCTTTTTAACCTCCTTTTAGCGAATTTCCCTATAGGGAAGTAGCTATTACCGTAGGTGGCACGGTAAGACCTAGACCCGGGACCGATTTACTTTTTCATTTTGATGTCCCCAGAGGCCAAAAACACCATTCGTTCAAATTTTTATATATGTATATATATATAGACTTATATATATATATATATATATATATATATATATATATATATATACGTCCGTGAACGCGATAACTTGAGTAATTTTTGTCCGATTTTGATTAAATTTGGTTTAAAGGTGTAAAGCGGGATAAACTTGAATGAGTTCGCGAACCAGCACGATCGGACCATGGGAACGGGGCTTTACGGGGGGTTTTATGGGGTAAAAATTGGTTTTTCTCACTTTTGACCCTCAAAACACAAAATTTCCCGATTTCTCTTTAGACTTTTTTAAAGAGCTTAAAAAAACAAATAATTTAGTATATAAAAGTATTTTTGTTCGATTATTAGTAACGGAGAAACTTAAAAAAATTGTAAATTTAAAATTCCCATGTTATTCTTATGGAGAATATTGTCAAATGTTGTAGTTTGCTTGTTTATGGATATATTTTGATCAAACTTGGCAAATTTATTTATTTTGTACTAAGCTATCAATATTTTACTCAAAAACACACTTTATTATTTTCCTTGTAGCAGCAAACCTAGGTACTCGTTAAACCTAATGTTATAAAATATATTTAACTGAAAATCAATTCAGACAAATGGAAATTCGCTTAGTCGGCAGGTTTGCTGCGGCGGGGGTATTAGCGAATTTCCCTATAGGGAAGTAGCTATTACCGTAGGTGGCACGGTAAGACCTAGACCCGGGACCGATTTACTTTTTCATTTTGATGTCCCCAGAGGCCAAAAACACCATTCGTTCAAATTTTTATATATGTATATATATATAGACTTATATATATATATATATATATATATATATATATATATATATATATATATACGTCCGTGAACGCGATAACTTGAGTAATTTTTGTCCGATTTTGATTAAATTTGGTTTAAAGGTGTAAAGCGGGATAAACTTGAATGAGTTCGCGAACCAGCACGATCGGACCATGGGAACGGGGCTTTACGGGGGGTTTTATGGGGTAAAAATTGGTTTTTCTCACTTTTGACCCTCAAAACACAAAATTTCCCGATTTCTCTTTAGACTTTTTTAAAGAGCTTAAAAAAACAAATAATTTAGTATATAAAAGTATTTTTGTTCGATTATTAGTAACGGAGAAACTTAAAAAAATTGTAAATTTAAAATTCCCATGTTATTCTTATGGAGAATATTGTCAAATGTTGTAGTTTGCTTGTTTATGGATATATTTTGATCAAACTTGGCAAATTTATTTATTTTGTACTAAGCTATCAATATTTTACTCAAAAACACACTTTATTATTTTCCTTGTAGCAGCAAACCTAGGTACTCGTTAAACCTAATGTTATAAAATATATTTAACTGAAAATCAATTCAGACAAATGGAAATTCGCTTAGTCGGCAGGTTTGCTGCGGCGGGGGTATTTTATATTATAAGTCACTCTGAAAATATTAAGGCATCATCTATAGTCCAAAAAATCCTTGGTACGAGTTGTGAATGATTTTACTTGAGCTGGCTTGCCTCCATGTTTAACTCGGACTCAAAATATTACTAATTTTCTGAGCCAGGTGATCAATCAATTATCAATTATTTAAGATGGGGACGCCACTATGTGCGTATTTTAACCCAAATATGAGTGAAGGATGAGTGTAGGATGAGTGGCGCGATCTTGTAGTCTTGTTAGTGACTAAGGCCGACATGTTCCTTAGACACAGCTGTTAATTAATAGCCCATATACAGCTAATGGCAACTAAGGGACCTACAGTTTATAGTGGAATCCGAACCACATTTTTTCCTTGTAATTTACGAATTGGTCTAATTATCAGGATAGTACTGCGGATAGTCGTAGTACTCACTCGTGCGGACGTTAATCCACACCAGGGAGCATCGCATCCACAGTGCATCCCTATAAATATCCACAATTCGAATTGATGACCGAGGTATCCAGACTGCCAGGTTATCGAGTGCCGAGTTAGCAGGATTCTACTATAATACGCAAATTAATGAGCTGCTGTCACCTGTCTGCCATGTTATCTTATGGGACGTCTGGCGCTAGACAATACCGGTACCACTTGCAACGTTGCCAATTCTACCAGGCCGCAGCCTGGAATTAAAGGTGGCCGTGTGTTAATGGAGGGTGGTTATCTAGTGCCCCTATCTTTAGAGGTCAAGCTTTAGTATTAGTGCAACCTCAATATAATTCCTACCAAAATTTGGTAGGGCTTAGTTTATAACACATTTTTAAATATAACTTTTAAAAGTTAGTTTATATTTTCAGAAAAGAACTAAAAACCCTGAGGCATTCATACTCTAAAGACCTAAACAATATCAAGGAGGCGTTGGACAACTGGAGTTGTTCGTCGTGTAAATTGCATTCCCAAAACGGTGAAAACAAGATGGATTGCCAGGCTTTGGTTGACACATATGACGAAACCATTAAACTGCAACCAATTGGATTCATTAGCACTGGTTTCATTAGAAAACGAGCAGTGCCAAGACAGCCTAATGTAAATCTAAGCAGTCAAGGAAAAATTACGTTGTTTAATCATGTTTTTACAAATCCTGAACATTCTCTTGAAGGATTGGATGGGTTTTCCCACATGTGGTAAGTTTAGAAAACCCGTAAGTAAATGAAATTAGGCTATATACTTATATTTAAGTTCAACTAGTGTTCCTGTTGCTCGAAATCAAGCAATTGTCAAGTATTACAGGAGTTATTTCAAAACTGATAACCATCTTAATTTTTAATGAGTTTAAAACACTCAACTCAAAGTTTGTGTAACTCATGGAAATATTTCGCTGTTCATAAGAGGTCTGTATAACAATCAACATATTTTTGCAAATATTCTTAAGAAGTTGACTTTGCTTTTTAGTTTTTTCTACAAAGGTTTCCCGACTTACCCATAGATATGAAACTATAAAAATTACAAAATTTATTTTATAATTTTTTATTATAAATTGAAACCCTCATAACCTAAACTAACCAACCAAATTTGCTGATAATATAAAAAAGATATAAGATAAAAATTGAATGAAGGTTTACATATCAATTAAAATTATAAATGCCTCAAATTGTAACAAAAGATGTAGGCCCTCAGTTAAGAAGCAATCACATTCTAAGCAAAATCTTTGACAAAAAGTTAGTGTCACCAGTGGGATTTGACCTGGTTACCTCATGGACATCAGCCGAGTACTCTATCCTCTACACCATGATCACCGATGGCTGCACTTCGTATTGTTGTGGTAATGGTATTCCCTCAAGAGAAGAGAGTGACATCACGCCCCCCACTCCTTCGCAAAAGAGGTTCTCATTGGTTTCTTACCAGGACCCTGAGACGCTAGTGCAACCTCCCACCCTTTAGAAAACTTTTACTTAGGCCTACATTGTTTCTCATTTGACTTATTACAAGAAATTAATTTACCCAAAACATTAGGCCCACTGTTACTCTCTTTGAATGAATTTTCACGGTGCAGGCCAACATTAACATTTCCCCATGAAACAGCTAGTCAGGAATTATTATTACCCCTCTGGTTTTGGTGGCAAAATCTCCTAACATGACCTCTCTGACCACAACCAAAAAAGCAGGGGGGTTGCGCCTGAAACCTCTGTACTTCCAGTCCTGGCTGCACCGGAGCTATGACCTGGCTTGGAGGGCTGCGTGGATGTTGCCCCATGAAATCTCTCCTTTGGGAATCAGTGTCCTGGACCCCTCTGGAAGCAATGGCGAGTCGGTCCAGTTCCGCAAAAGAAGAAGGATGCTCACTGAAACCCAAGCGCAGCACTCTAGCCACCCTTCGCATTTCCCTAACAAAACCACTCAGTATCTCGAGCACTATCTCAGCACCCAAGTGCTCCATCACTCAAGCTGGAACAAAATATTCGAGTTCCTCTGCATGGAAAGAGTCAAAGGACACCACTTGTCTCAAACAGTACAAGACTCAATCCTTCAAAGGACCCAAACAAATTGTTGATAAAATATCCATCAACATAGAGTCTGTCACACTTGGAAATTCATTGAGTTACAAAACTTTAAAAATCCAAAAGAACATTGATTTACAGCCCATGAGTGTGAGGAATACCTTGCGAGGTCCCTGCAAGTGGGTGGGGCAATTTAGCGAAAGCCAAAAAGGGCCGGCTCAAGGAGCCATTTAAGCTAAATCAGTTTTGGAAGGGGGTTCGGGCAAAACAGTCCATCCCCCAAGGTTAGGCAGAGCAGACACAACATCATTGTGAATTTTTAACTTCTGACTCATGGACTGTTTGAGACAAGGCGTTCCTTTGACTCTTTCCATGCGGAGGTGCTCCAGCTCGGAGCGCTTGCGTGCTGAGCTTATGTATAGGCCTCAGGCACCAGTTGAGACACTGAGTTGTTTTGTCGGGGAAATGTGAAGGGTAAGGAGGCTATTAAAAGTTTAAAAGCATTATTTTTTAACTACATCATTTAGATTATTTTATAATTTGCACCCTGTTTCAGGATTTTATTCCATTTTCACAAGAATGAGTCTAATCACATCCGAGCTAAAGTTGCCCCTCCAAGATTGAATGGAGCTCGTATCGGGGTTTTTGGCACTCGCTCCCCTCACAGGCCTTGTCCTATTGGACTTTCCCTTGTGCACATTGATAAAATTGATGGTAAGATTTATTTTTTTAATGTTCTCTATTTGCATAGTGTGCTGTTTGTATATCAATAAAAAAGTTATGAAAAAATTAGTAGGTACAGTCTAACCTTGATATAACGAACCTCGATATAACGAATTCCTTGATATAACGATTTTTTTTTAATCCCCTAGAACTCTCCATAAGACACAATGTATATTTTACCTCTACATAACGAACAAACCATAACAACGACCTTGATTTAACGAATTTTCGTGATTTCGGCTAAAATAAGACACCTCAATATAACGAATTTATCATTGTCAGAACCTCTACATTGCGAATTTAACCTCTACATAACAAATTGTCTACGTCTTTCCCTCGATATAACAAATCCCCCACCCAATTATTGTTTTGGGAAAATCTGTTTCTTTATCAAATGAAATGGAAAGGTCACGTCATCGCTTGCGCTAACATTCGTCTGCTCCGTTTTACATCTTTGTCTGCTGTCGCTGCGCGCGCTATGCTGCAATAACTTGCAACTGAGAAGTGAGAACTGATTTCATTCTCTGAGGGAGGACTGATGACGACGTAATGTTTAGTAAGCTGTGACTGGGCGATATGGGATAACTATGGTGAATTGTACAATTTTTGGATAGAGAGAAACCTAAGAAAGAATAAAAACAAAACCAGTTATTTTAACATTCCTTTTACGAGTGTTTTTACTGTCCTTAAGCTGGCTATGATTATACACTTTTATAATGACTTATCTAATAATTTATTGTTTTCAATACGATTTGTTTCAACTAGCAACACCAATGCTATAGTTAATGATTATTATTGACATTCCTCTGTTGTGATAAATCAGTACCGTACTGTACTGTAAGTAGCCTACCGGCCTATCGCGAGCAGTAGCTTACAAAACTTTCTACTGTTTTGTTTTGTTCTTTACATGGTTTATGACTACGCAATACAGTGTTTGGCTAGATTTTAGGAGGGTTAGAACAAGCTGTGATTTTAAACTTACAGCTTTTAACCTGTAAGGTCAATGCCATTGTCATGATTGCGCAATATTCAAGATCCCCTTCCTTTATTATGCCGGATAATTTAGGTTCTACTGTACAATGTAAACACTGTACTGTAAAGTATTGTAGCCTATGCTACTTTAATTGTACTGTATTTTAATGAAGTCAAATCCCGACCTATATTGATCGACGCTGGTTCTGAACCTCGACTTAGCGAAATTCCTGTAAACCTAACCTCTATATAACGAACCTCGTTTTAACGAAATCCTTGATATAACGAATATTCAGTTCGGTCCCTTCAGATTCGTTATACTGAGGTTGGACTGTAGTTAGTTATCCTAGAGACAATAGGCTACTTTTAACCCTAGCAGTGGCCGATCGTCGTCTGGTGACGATCTGATGTTGATGCTTAGAATGGCCAAAGTCGTCTGGTGACGATCTGGGCCGAAATTTTTTTTAGCGGTAAAAAAAACACAATCAACTCAGATGAGAATAATATATATTCCATTCGAAAGATTACATTCTGAACTTTCATTTTATTACATAAACAAACCCTGTAGCAGGTATATAACAATGTCACGACGATTAGAAATCAAATGAATTTTTGGCGAGGCACGACTTTTGCAGCCGACACTTGGGAACTGGCAAAACACGTCTTGTTTGGCATTACCCTGCTCGGATAATTTTCGTCGTGGGATGTTGCGGGTAGTACCACTGGATAGCCATTGATTATATCTTCATTGTGGTAGTAATATTTAGAACGAAATATTGATTGCACAACCGGTACGATTTTATGAAAACAGCTGTTTTCGAAATTTTTTACAAATGGCCAATGGTCGTCAGGTGACGATGTGGAAAAAAAGAATTACATACACTGTAAGTTATTATTACTAGTCATATAATATGTCATTTTGAAGAGGAAGAAATATAGATTGTGAGAGTGGCAGCCCTGCGCTCAGGGTTATTTACGTCTGCTCACCTACGAAGACGACGGAAGTGAGTCATTACTGCTACAGCTGTCTTGTGTATTCGCCATTGTTTGTTGTTGCCGTGAGTGTTCGCTCTGGTGTTATCTGCAATTTATTACTAAATACGTTATTAGTTCGTAGTGTTAGTGTTAGTGAAGTTTGTGTGTGTGTATAACAGTAATCTTCATGCATTTTATTATGCATAAATATTACTGAATTGTGTGAAATAGTGTTTATAAAAGGTTATATTTTGTTAGCATCATGTCCTAAAATGACGATTCTGACATTCAGAGATTGTTGTACAAGCTATATATGCTATATAATGATTTACCCAAGGTGTTATACATTTTTATAAAGGTAAATGAATACACTACAACATGTTTATATTGGTTTGGGTGTAAAAAATTTGGTAAAAAAGTTATATACTAAATACTGTACACTCCATTTTCTCGAAATGCACAAAAAATTCAAAATGTTCTGAAATTGATACATAATCATAAGTGAAAATAATTTTTTACCATCATACTAATGACTTTTTTGGATTCCTTACTTCATTAGCTTTACAAATATGTACATAGCATCAGCCTACATAATGTTTTACAACACAAACAAACACTGTATAGTTTACACTTATTTGCGGTTTTGCGGTTATTGTATTATTATGTCCCTATTACGTACCTACAAAAAAAATATTTCTAACATGTTATACATTTTTATGTAGGTAATTGAATGCACTACAAGATTATTATGTTGGTTTGAAGTAAAAAAAATTTGGTTCAAAAGTTGTATACTAAATACTGTGAATTTTTTTCTCGCAAAATCGCTAAAATATAAAAACATTATTTTATATACGTATGTTTATAGGTAAAAAATTATTTTTACCATAAACTTTATGACTTTTTTTGATTCCTTACTTCATTAGCTTTACAAACATGTATATATAATTATTAGTATACACATATATTATATAACTTTTTACAACAAAAACTAACACTGTACGGTTTTCAATTTTTTCGGTTCTCCGTTTGTCATTATATTTCGCTCCAAAAACTTATAAAAAAAAATATTTTCCTGACATGTTATATATTTCTGTGTAGGGAATTAGATTGTCTACAAAATGAATATAATGAATTTCCCATAAAAAATCCGTCAAAAAAAATACCGAGGCCGCTTTTGAAATTAAAAAAAAAAAAATTCATTCAAATTTTTTTATTTTTTTCACTTTACCGATAAAATACACCGTCTAAATCATTATGATATTACTATTTCTAGATTCTCCTGTTCTTTCCGAACAAAATGAATATTGTTGAATATTGAATAGGTTTACTTGTACGGTTGAATTTTTACGAATTTTCAAAAAAATGTCTGCAAAATCGCCAAAATGGGTTGGCCATTCCCCACTTCTAACATTGGCCACTGCTAGGGTTAATGTAGGCTCCTAACTGTTATTGTACTAATGTCACAGCAAATAAAACTGGCAGGTCAAGGTTATGTTTATAAATATCCCAGCTGGTATTAATCAATGGCCAGTCCTATCAATGAATACAAAATTTATAAAAAGCGCAATGCCTTTGTTAAAAATTCAGTCTGGGAATATTTGAATTTCGTTTAGTTTTCGCAGCGGCCGCTAGGCAGACTATCGCGAGCTCGCTGCAAAATCAGCTGACTCAGTGAGAGAGAGAGTGCAACAAAGAATCGGCTTAGAGAGAGTATTGTGGCCGCCGCGCGAAGCACATATCGGAGGGAAAATTCCAGTCTGACTATTCTTCATAAGCATTTCTCTTCTTAAAGGGTTTGTTGTATTCATAGGTTTGATTTGAGTTGACTTGAGTACAAATTGAATTGTGTTTACTTGTGCAAACTGAATCACTTTTACTTGTATAAAAGTATTACAAGTGTTTGAAATAACTGGATTAAAAAAAACCACTGATTTTAAAATTTATAACGTAGCCAACAATGTTTTATAAACTAAAATCTTCAGACTAGAAAAACATTGGTATTAAAACTGTATTAGCCTGCTGACGTTTACCTATTTATTTTTAAAGAAAAAATCAACACAATAAAATAAATACATTTAAACATTTTGGTAAAGTTTGGACCATTTTGTTCTCGTTATATTAAAAAAGCAAATTGAAATTGCTTTAACTTTTATCAAATATTTTTTTTCTTTATTTAAACAATATTTGTACAGCCTTTTTAAACGTTTTTAGGGAGCAGCATATTCTTCTCAGGTGTAGACATGGTGGACGGTACGCCAGTTTTGGATTTGAAGCCGTACATCCCTCACTACGACAACCCCTCGGACCTCACTGTCGACACCGAGGGGATGGAACGACTGGAGCTGGATGGTCAGGAGTCGGAAGAAGAGGGTGGTTCAGCTTCGGCCCCCCTCCCAATTGTGGGGTTGCGGCCTCCGCTCCCTCCATCTGACGTGATTGAACGAGAAGCACCTGACGGAGAAGAAGAACAACTACAAGCAGCAATCAGGACACACTCTCCTCTGCCATCTAGTGCCCATGTGAGTCCCATCAAGTCCAATTTTGGTGGTGACGAAAAATGGATAGACTTTTTTTAACTTGACTACTTTAAACATTTGCTGTTTTGTATATGTACTAATTTCCTGGATTCTAGGGTCTTTTATATCTGAACTCAGGGTCAGATTTTAGACCCAGAGATGTTGTGAAACTACTATTTTCTATCAGCGATGAAACATGTGGACAATAATCTTTCAAACATAAATGACTTCCATACAGCCTTTAAGCTTAATAATCCTTGGCGTGTTGACATTTTTTATATTTTTTTATTTTCATGGATCTGCATGGATTCATCTAACACCAAGTTTCTGCTATAGTACTTTTGCTATTACTCTGTCTCCTTAAGCTAAACCTGAATTACAATTACCAGAATTGCAAATTTCACTGAAAACATTTGACAAAAGATTGACAATCAAAACTCAAAGTTTATCACACAAAACAAATTCCATCCCTTTGGTACTATTTCAAAAACATAGTGTAAACAAACAGCGTATAATTTAGGGGTTTTTTTTTACAAAGTCCTCTCTTTCATTTGCAGAATATATTTCTACTACTGTAGTTTCAAATATTAAACATGTTTACAAGAAAATGCTTAACTATATTGGGATTATGGTAAATGTCATTTACAAAATTGTTTAAAGTAACATGAATGTGTTTCGTACAAAGTGTTTCTTGTACCAAGACAGACACCTTTCCATTCAGGTAAGCCTATCCCAACAATGATCCTTGAAACCAAGCTCTCGTCCTATGGTAGGCCTACATCATTACCATCATCATCACACACATTAGATTCAGTTTAGTAATGATATCTCCTTTTCACAGGTTCGTGTTCCAGAGTGGATTTCCCAATCACCAATGTCACAGTTGCAAGTGACTTTCACACCTCAAGTTCAAGGTAATCTGGACTCAATCTCAGAGCGAGAAGGAAACATTTCACGAATCATAACAGACATTCTACGTGAAGACCCTAGATCAGTCTACTTACGTGACCGCTACGCCAACCAGTTCTATACGTTTTTGATCAACGGACACCATGTGAGCTGCAAGTTTGATGATAACAGTCGTACTGTCAAAGTGTTCCGAGTAGTGTCGGCTGGTACGATGTGCGAGTGCGGAGTCGAGCAGTGGCAATGTTCGATACATGGCGAACCTGTGGATACTTAGGTGTGCGAAGTGTGGTAGTGATTATACTGTATTATCAACTACCTGATCTGTGATAGATCTACTGGAGCTTTTTAGGTTAGGTAGGCCTTCTAGTACTACAAAACAATATGAGGGTTTTTAAAGTTGTGTGGTTTTAAAAATAATATTGATGATTTGTTGAAACCCAAGGGTAGGGAAATGTTCTGCTGTTTGTTTTTGAATTTTTTAATAAATAAATAAAAATGTTTATTTATTTAGGGCCCAAATCATTCCTAAATGCTAACAGCATAAAGAAGACATTCTAATGTGGTGAATAACATGGCTTTCAAAGAATTGCAGCCTATGTTCTATTTATTTTTTTTAAACCACACAACAATAAAAATACCTTTAACATTTTTGCACAGCTGTACTTACATATTTTTGTTTGGTAAGCTCACAACTACATTCAACTGGGGTTTTGATGCAACCGCCTTAACATTTTTGATGCAATTACATCTTCAAAGTTATATTCATAGCTTGAAACAGAAAATAATATGCAAGTTAAGTAGACTTTATCGTAAGTTACCCCATATACTCAATTACCTCATTAGCACCCGTACCTCAATCTCAATATTGAGCCTGGATTAGGGTTCAGCAGGACACATTTAAAACTCTAAAAATTATGATTGATTTTTTTGTATTATTGATTTTTGTAAATAAACATTGTAACGGACTAAAGCGAGGTCCCTCACTCTGAAATTATACAATGTACAACACCTCAATCATAAATTTTAAAATGTCAAGATAAGAATAGGTTGCTTTAATGCTCCTTGTCTAGTTAGTTTTGATGTTATGTTGTGATCAAAGCTTGAGAAACATGATTTGCAATGCTTAGTTTGTTAACCTAACGCTCCTTTCAGACCATACGGGTTTCACCATACGGCCAAACACTGTACTGGCAATTTTTTGTTAGTAGTTTTAAGAAGAGCATGTGCCGCCTTGCAGCCATCCACTGCCACTGAACCGGACGGTTGTCGCGCCGTGGCCGTGTGTCAGTGGCGCATGTATGTTAAATGCAAGCTTTCAAAGTGCACGGTTTTTTAATAGATCAGCTGTTTCAATGATTATCTATTGTTTACAGTCTGAAATGTTTATGTATTATTTATAACTGGGACGGGTGGCGTCGTCCTGTAATCCAGCTACTAGGAAGTTACGAATTGTGGATATTTATAGGCATGCACTGGGGATGCGATACTCCCTGGTGTGGATTAATGTCCGCACGAGTGAGTACTACGATTATCCGCGGTGCTATCCTGAAAATTAGACCAATTCGTATATACCAAGACAAAAATGTGGTTCGGATTCCACTATAAACTGTAGGTCCCTTAGTTGCCATTAGCTGTACGCGCTATTAATTAACAGCTGTGTCTAAGGAATAAGTTGGCCTTAGTCACTAACAAGACTACAAGATCGCGCTACTCATCCTACACTCATCTCCATTCATACTTGGCTTAAAATACCTACTTTGTATGGTCGCCATTTCATTGAAAAGTATTAAAGTATCGTGATTTTGTAAACACATTTCTCTTGCCGTATAGTCAGAAACCATGTAATGTGAAAGAAACTTAGACTTGACATAAAATCGTACTTCTTTCAACCCGACGCCGGAAACCGTATAGTTTGAAAGGAGCGTAATATATACGTTTTATTCTTTGAAAATTACCCATTGCAGTTACAATTTTACAAATTTTTACTCAAAGAATTATAGCATATCTTTACAGCATGTTTTAGCGAATTTCCATTATAGGGAATAAGCTATTAAGGGAATAAGCACTCATTAAATCTAATGTTATTGAAATTGGGAATAAATAGGTCTCATTTATGGAAATATTTTATTAAATACTAGCTGGCCCGACAGACGTCGTCCTGTCCTAATGTGGTTTTATGTCAATTGCTTGTTCATTTTCAAGATCCTGGTTGAAGTTCCTTCGCTACGCTCACTCACCTTTACGTTGGAGCTCGTTCGCTGCGCTCACTTGCCTTCAGATTAGCTCGTTCGCTACGCTAACTCGCCTTCAGGTTGAAGTTCGTTCGCTACGCTCACTCACCTTTTGGTTGCAAATTGGCTATTGTAATAAATATAAAAAAAAAATAATCGTGCTGCACCCTGTTGGCACACTCTTAGCATTTTCGCTATAAACCTACTTGTTTAGGAACTACATGATGTAAAATGTACACCGGAAATCATTTTTCCTTAGGCTGTAACTCCTAAACGAGTGTGTTTATCGAAAAAATGTCAAGAATAAAAAACTTTTTAAATTGCATCCTCTATCCATAAAATACACACATGATAAAATATAGGGTGTTGTTTAAGAAATTTCAAAGTTGGCCGCCATTTTGGAAAATGGCGGCTGAATTTTTAAAAAATAAAATCATATTTTTTACTGCCACAAAATATAAAGGAATGTTCCCCATTTAAAGTTTTCTCTAATTCTTACCGTTCCCGATATCCCAATGGTGGCCTCCTTGAGTTGATCACCCTGTATATAGATGTAATCGGACAAGTTGAAATTTGCTTAGTCTGCAGGTTTCTGCAGCGGGGTATTTAGTTTTATCACAAAGGTTGTAACTTTTTAAGCCTATCTTTTTAAAGGCTTCCACACATATGTAACCTTTCTGAAACCTATTCTTAATAAAAACTTTTAGCTTACTCTGTACATGTGATATTAACTTATATATACAGGTTTTGTTTGCTAGGCACATTTATGTTCTTTAAAGTGCAATATTAAATTTTCTTATTTTTTCACAATTGAATTTATTTTCCTTGTAAGTTTAGAAATGCTCTATTTTTGTTGTTTTATGATGGCAAGCATAGCAGGATTGTAATTCAAATGTTTTAAGGGTAAATAAATGTAAGATGTAATACCTATATCAAAAGTAGAAGAAAGTCACAAATTCACTGCAGCTTCAGATTTTATTAATTTTTATTTACAATGATTAAAATATTACTTCAATTATTTCAAGAACCCATAACGCTCACGTTTTTCACCAAGGTCTTCTTCTAACTTTAAGACTTTGTTGAGCTCTTCATTTAAAGTGACTCCAATCTCTTTGCCAACCTACGAACAAAATATGAGAGATTACAAAGTTGCTTGATTGTTTGCCAATTTTATACAAACTTATATAATCTTGAAATCTTGATTAAGAAGCAGAATCTACAAACTTAATTAAGAATACATAAATATGCAGTGTTGGGAAGTAGCGCGCTACTTTTTTTGTAGCGTTAGCTAAGAATTAGAGCGAATTAAATTACTCTTGATGCCATTCCTGTATTTATGAATTGTACTCAAATGAATAAAGTTATATGAAATGAAATGAGTGTGCCTACTACGGCAGGACAGTCGGCAATGGACGTTCGGCAGCTTCCGCCGTTTGTCAAAAAGTCTGAGAGACATAACTCTAGGACATTTCCGAGCTGCCGTACTGACCGGGCGCTGCACACTGACCGTGCAGGCGTCACGGGACTTCCACCATTCTCCCCTGGTCTCATGGTCTCTGTCGAAGTCGGACTCACAGTTTTAGCTCGCAGACTGTCCTAAATTGCGATTGTTCCGCCCCGTCCGTCCGTGCCGTGCCGCCCTAATGTGCGCGTAGCTTTACCAGGTGGAGGAATGCTAACTTGGCCTTTTAGGGATGGAAGTTGCAAATTGTGTTTTTTTAATTAAATTCCTATAAAAGTCACATACCTTCTAATATTATTTAAAACATTTTTATATTTTTTATTTAAGTTTGTGTAGTGTACTAGGCCTACTGACCTTGAGAGCGTCTTGGAGGGTTTGACTGTGGAAACTGCCGACCCCAGTTTTGAAGACAGAAGACAGTTTACCGAGAGGAGTGATAGCTATGACCAAACTAGCAGCACTACACGTCTCTTCTTCCGCTGTAGGGTCAACCACACAATTGTCTCCAATCTGTCAACATTGTCATCATTTCATATCAAAACAGTTGAACGGTTTGGCTCACAGTGTCGGTCACACGTTGACCCCTCAACACAATCACATAATTGTGGACATACATCAACCAACTAAATAAATCAGTCCTGATTAAAAACTGTTTTACTTTACACAGATATCTTTACTGGAAAAATGTTATAGAAAATCAATATATAGGGTAGGTACCTATTTGGTTGACTAACAACAAAAGCTTCCAAAGCTTTAAGCCTTTAATAGAGATTTTTGTATATATTTCTTTACCATTGTCTTTATGTTTATAGCGAATTTCCTCTAGAGAATTTCCTCTAGAGCTTAGAACTCATTGCAAGAACTTGTGATTTGACCTTTTTTGGTAAAATTTCCATATCATTCTTTTTTTACAGAACAGGGGTTTATGGGGGGTTTTATGGGGTTAAAATTGGTTTTTCCCATTTTTGACCCTAAAAACCTAAAATTTTGGAATTCCTTTCCCAACCATTTTGTAGAGGTTTAAAAAATAAATAATTTAGTATATTGAAGCGTTGTTGCGTAATGATTACGGAAAAAAATAAAAAAATTGTAAATTTAAAATTTTTATGTTATTCTTATCTGGAGAAAATTGTAAACTGATGTAGTTTGCTTGTTTATGAACATATTTTGATCAAATTTGGAAAATTCATTAATTTTATACTAAACTATTAACATTTTACAAAAAAAACCCTTTTTATCCTCCCTGTTGCAGCAAACCTACTCGTTAAACTAATGCTATTTAAATAGGGAATAAATGTGATATTTTTAAGGAGACATTTTAGTGTAAATCCAATCAGGCAAATGGAAATTCGCTTAGTCTGCAGGTTTGCTGCGGCAGGGGTATTATATTCTTATGGAGACTAAGCAAACGGTTGTAGATTGCTTGTTTGTGGATAACTTATATTTTTATCAAATTTGGCAGATATATTATCATTTAATACAAAACCCTTATTTTCTGCAAGAAGTAAAACAGACAAAGTTTTGAATGGTAAAAAATGTTGGCATGTGTTTGCAATCTCTTATCCCTATATATTTCAACAGAGCTGAACCAAAAATGTGCTTTATATAATGGTGAGTGTATGGGCTGCGTCGGCTTCTGCCAGTCGGGAGTGGGAGAAGCTAGAGCGTGCTGCCAACACTGAGCCAGCGATCCATGAGTTGTTTATCGTTGTCCAATCAGGATAGAGTAATTTTGCTTAGTGAAAATACCAAAATATGTTGAAGGGTTGATAATAAACTACCGAACATTATACCTGTCACCCCTATTTTTAAACCTAAAACCAATTAATTTTACCTTACAAAGGGTGACCATGAGAGGTGCTGAGGTAACATCTAGTCTCCAACAGTCGTACTGGTCGTCCGACAGAGTGAGGTCTACTTGGCCTCCGTCCATCTCAGCACCTGTCACTCTAGGTACTCTAGTATTGTGTAGGGCTGCCTTGACAGCGAGTGAAACGGCATCAAAAAGATTCCCACCACATTCCAGTATCAAGATGTCTGCGTAAAGTTTCCAACACTGCAGTGCTGGGAGAATGCAGAGCTTGTCCAATGGGAAGGAAGCGTAGGCTCGGGCCAAACCAGTGCTAATGTCGGTAGCAAGGTCCTCTCCCCCTCGGCCTTCAAATGCAGGGGTTGCGTTGGCAGAACTAGAACATGAGCACAAGATTAAAAAATCAATTTAAGATCTGCCACAATTTGTTAGTTAATGAATTTTTTTTTGTCCCTTACAAAAAATATGACATTGGTTTGTAAAAAATTTAGACTACCAAGGGAAAGTCATTCAACCTCCTCTTGTGGAAATATAAGTATGACCATTAGGTAGGCTCAGGCTGTAAGAAGTATCTGTTGATTATTCACCTAACTTTTGTCAAAAGATTTCTAGAGCTAGAAAACAGTTAGCTAGGACGTAATTTAAATTAAAATACTCTCCAAAATGGGGTTTGGTTAAATAGAAGTTGCATGTACAGTATTTTAAAAGAATATCTCCATCTCGGCAAACCTGCAGACTAATTAATTCTAATTATTCAATGCGGTTGGCTGATTCTGCCACATTCTGAGGTTAAAAATACAATAGGCTAATAAAGTCACTTTGATCCTACTTAATTAATTTTAAGGACATAGGCTACTTATTTTTTACTTTTCTTAATGCTTTTAATTTAGTAGTTTTTGTAGACATTAGGCTACACTTTAAATTTACAGTGTAAAGTGTGTAGAAAGATTCTGTAAGTAAAGTGTGCAGCTGAAAGTCAAATCTTATCAATAAAACATCTAACTTTATCTTACCAGTCAACAAAGAATTCAAGCTTTCCTTGGTTAGGTGTTTCAGGGAATGGTACATCAATTTCTGTTTTGACACCAACTAAAATGTCTGTGTTTGCGAGTCTAAGGCGAGCAGAGCCACTTGCGTTGCTCACTACGTCTGTCTCCAGCTCCATGGGTCGATAGTCTTTACAGGAACGTCCATCACATCTAAAGTTATCCTAAAAATTCAAATATTAAGTTGGCAGGCCTAGGTTTTGTTTTGAACTTCCTATTTATTTAAACAAATGTTAAATAGGTCCCTTTTTGGTTTAAATATCAGGCTAGAATGCCTTGTTGTTTATTGTTTGAAATAGGCATATATAGGCCTACCAAGGCCCCAAATCGTATTTTGATGGCAGAGGTTTAGTGAATCTGATAAGTCTAGTTAACCTCGCCAAAATAATTACCTATGCTGAAGTGGGTTATGTGGAACCGGGTTTTAGCATAGTTCAACTTTGACTTTACGTTGATCAGGTAATATTATACTTGTAATTGTTAAATTTATTGTACCATTACAAAAAAATAAACATTTCTTAAACATCAAAATAAATATAAAAAAATTATGTTTTGTGGTTCCAGTTGCCTTGGGACTTTTTGCATAATAAAAATATCTCTATCCATTTTTAAGTTAAGCGTAGCGTAGCGTAGCCGAACGCAGCATAGTCCAATACACACAGAGTGCAACGTAGCATAGCGCATCATATGTTGTAGACGGTTGACTCTGTCGAAGACGGCTCGTATCTTATTAGTCTTGTCGAAAATACCTTAAGGTGGCAGTTTTTAATCATTAGGAGAAGTGTCGGGGTCCATAAGGTGTGTAAGAAAGGGACAAACATGGTGAGTATCACCACTTATTTCCTTTGAAAACACGAGTCTCGGTTTATGGATTACACTTAAGAATGTTGACTACAACGTTTGATTACATATTTGGTTTGGTGAAGGATGATTAGAGAAGCCAACAACTAATTGGAATCAGCGTTGAATTTCGAGTAGAATAAAAAAAATGTCAAAAATCGGGCCTAATATGCATAGGCCTGTTTAGCCAAAAAAACAAATTTGTGAGTTTAGCTGTATACTTAACCAATGTAACTTAACTTAGGCCTATTATCATCTTTCATTATACCTTAGAACATTTTTTTGTTGTTTTGAAGCTGTACGATAAAGAAAAATGTCAGAACACACTTTTTAAGACCATCAGTTTAAAGTAAAGTTACATAAAATGCACGACTAGGCCTAAATTGATTTAAGTTAAGCCTAGCCTACAACAAACTAACCTCAACTCCTTGAAGAATGAAAGTCTTTTCTGCTTCACTGAGAAGAACGTTAGCCATTCTAAGAACGCTAAAAAATTATATTACAATCGTCAAAATAGGCTATCACAATATTATCTTTGAGATTAATTATGTATTCTTTTTATAATACAACCAAAATAATACCATGTGAATTAGTTTGTATTGTAATTAATTGTAAGAGAGGTTAGATTTAGATTTTGAAGTTGAAGTTTTTTAACTTTAAGCATCATTTTGAGTATTCTTATTCTTCTTATCTTTTTCCGCAGTACTGTATGAAGTAGTCCAAAAGAGATGCTTGGATCTTATCTATGAAGCTTCATGAATTTCTTTGATTGATTGGTAGAGGCATTGACTATATATACCTACTGTAGAGATATAAAGTCAATGGTAGAGGTAGGTAGATATCGTGCGTTTCCTGGTGAAGCCTGGGGGTAGGGTTGCAGGTGGTTGTGGTTGAAGTTGAAGCCCGTACAATACCGGTTCTGTTCTGAGCCACTCCAACCACCTACCCCCAGGCTACACCAGGGGCCCATTTCATAATAAAGTACAAACTAATATTATTAGTAAATCAGCTGATCGCTCAATGCAAATCTAATGGAAATTACAAGTTACAAGTTGTAACTTGTAACTTGTAGTTTATTATGAAATGGGCCCCAGGAAACGAGCGAGCTCTAGAGCTGCTTTGAATTATTAATGCAAATTTGATACAGTTATGGTTGGCCACTACAAAAATATGAATTATTTATTATAATAATTATTAATTTTATAATGGTTTTCTGCTTCCATCCTAAAAGAAACGATTCTTTTACCGTACTCTTAGGGGCACCCAAGTCAGGGGTACCATAAAAATATAGTAGAAGGAGTGGAGGACTCGAAGTTCGAAGTCAGCTCGTTCGAATTGTATCGTATCTCGTTTCGATTTGATTTATTTATTCCAACGGACATCCCCATTTTACAACCATACACATCAAATCAGTACAACTCAGGGTGGCTTATACCGTAACATTTAACAAGCACAATAGAAAGCAGTTTGAAAGGATGAGATAGTTCATGTGCTCCTAAATAAAAGAAACTTAGCTTACTAACAGTTTAATTTTTGAACTAGTTACCTTTGGTTAAGCCTTTAGATTTTTTTTAGCTTAAGCCTTTGGTCTTGCAGGATGAAGATATAATTCTCCAATACATTTCACCACAGTGTGTGGCATCTTCAGGGAGTCTTGAAGTTCTATTTACATATTTATACAGTTTATACACATATCACAAGATTGGCACGTTTACGTCACGGCAACTTCGCGGGCGCGGACGCGCGACGGGCCGGAACCACTGATCACAGTACTGTCTTTGTCTTGGTCTTGCAAGACCAAAGGCTTAAGAGTCTTCCGTAGTGGAAGCCATGTTGGATTTCTTCCCCATAAGAACAATGTTAGAATTGCATCATTTGTGGACACGTAACGGCGTTATTTGTTAAGATATAGCTTTGAAATTTATAATTTGTATTTTTAACATAATAGACTCGTGACTGAGGTTTTTGAATTTCGAAAATCCATTTTCATTTCCTTTCAATAATTAGCTTAATTTTAAGCTAATTAATAATCAATTATTCATTATAAAAATTAAAAATTGTGAAATAAAAAACGTCGATCTCTAGAGGACCGCAATTCCTTATATTTAACTCCTTATCCATAATTATATGACAATTTGCTGATGAGATATTTGGACCCAAAGTTAACATTGTTCTTCAGAAATCCAACACGGCTTCCACTACGGAAGACTCTTAAGGTAACTAGTTCAAAAATTAAATATTCTAGTTCTTGCCACTGGGAAAATACATAAAATCATCATTACTAACAGTCTAATGCAAAATAGGAAAATAATCCGTGTTTGTTGAAATAATACTGAAAGTGAAAGACTAGAATACAAAGTTGATAATCCTGACAATAAGAATAAATTTTGTGCGTATAGACAAATAAATTGAACAATACGATAACGACGTAATAACAAAGAATAAAAGAAAATAATAATAAATAAATAATAATAATAAAATAATAAAAAACAATAACAATAACAAACCAACCAGCTAAACAACAACCGACAAAATAACCAGAGAGAGGTATACTAATAAAAAATAAATAAATTTGAAACGACAACAAACCCACAAGCTAAAATCTGATAACAACTGATAATAAATAATAGACTAATATGAGTTCAATATGACTTGACTAGAAGTAGAAGAGACTACAAACTACGAATACAGTAGTATCATAGATGAAGTAATATAATGGTAGTATCGTATTCGTAGTTTCCGAAAATCCGAATCCGCCTGACCTCCGCCTGAGCCCAGTCTGAGCCGCACAATTTTTATTTCAGCTGCAGTTTTTTTAATACAGACAAAATAAGAGCAATTTATTGGCTGAGGGAACACTTCTAGTATGGGTGGGGAACACCATTTTAGCACGATTTTAGTCATTACCGCAACGATACGTAAGGGTGGCCAACGGTGTTTGTGAATTTAATAATTTTTCATTTTTAACTCTCATTTTGTTCGTATTAAAAAACTGCAGCTGAAATAAAAACTGTGCCTCCATCCAAGTCCAATCCCCTCCGACCAGCAGGAGCAGACCGAACCGACCGGGCTCGACTCGACTTCGAATCGACTTCAATCTTCAAACGAGAAACGACGACCGACGGCGCGAGACGCGACGACCGACGGCGCGAGACGCGACGACGAAAGTCGAGCAGTCGACTTCGACTAGTCGATACGTCTAACCGATTATCCGTATCGTACCGGCAAGCGAAAGGGGACTCTTTGAAGAATGGTAAATATTACTTTTAAACTGCTAATTTGCTAAATGTATTAGTACTTTACTTTGTGAAATCCATATTAATTTTCTAGCGGGATTTTATTTATTCCTTTAACCTGTTTAAAGGATTGTACCAATGCAATTAAACTCTTTTAGGTTAGACCTAACCTAATCAGTTCTATTTTTGAAACATAAGTTAGTTAGCCACTTAACAAAACAATATTTTTTTAATTTTTCTGTAAACCCGGTTCTTAGGTCTTTAGACCACTTTTATTATATTAAATTAGGAAGTAGGTATAGGCTGGGTCCATATTTAAACTCAGTTAAGGAGATTTGGGTCATTCTATGTTAATGAGACTTGTTGACAAAAAAAGTTAAATTGAAGAAAATTGAATATCTTGCTTATTTATCAACTTATTGTGACAAAACTTGGGTTACAGTTTCTTAACTGGGCTATGCTGATATCGATTGAAACTATCGAATTGGAAATATTGATTAATAATCTATATTTTTAAATAACTTATATCTATTATAAAATTAAACTATCATAACCTAACCTAACCAACCAAACTTGCTGATGGTGGAAAAATCGCATGAAGGTTTACTAATCGAATCGATAGTTTCAATCGATATTAGCATAGCCCAGTTAAGAAACTGTACAAAACTTGCTATATTGCTTTATATAGTTGTGGTCTATTGATATTTGCACAAAAACATTTTTTTCCGATAGTTCCCGTAGCAGCAAACCTGCGTATTCAGACCCCATGTTATTCTTATGAAGAATAAGAAAAATGTCATCTCCCTTAATTATGAACACAAATTATTATAATTTGGTACCTATGTGGCTTTACCTAGTTGTGTTGATACTGTAGGCCTATTGATTGTTTACTGTAAATTGAACTATCAACGAGTTTTTATACAAATAACAAGTTTCGATTCAACGATGTAACACCAGTAACACAGAAAAACTGTAATTATAAACCATCCTAGGCACGAGCCCGGAATCGTTTTTCACATTACTTCAGGCTAGACCTAGGGGTTACGGCATTATCACTTAGATAAAATCCATTGGTGATTTGGCAGGATTTGAACCCAGGACCCCAGGAACCGGAGTCCCGCGCTCTAACCACTGGACCAGCTCCCTCCCCTAGAAAATTACAATGGACAAAGTCAAAGTATAACTTGTATTGTTACTCCACAACATTTTTTACTGAATAATAGTTTTATCTAATTCATAGATATCATGGATTCCTCAGCCAGGAAAATAAATAGGTACGGTAGCTAAGTTAGGTCTATTCATTTTAGGTAATACCCGTAACGCTACTTTTAAAATTGGTATCCCGTAAAATATCTAATAAACACAAGGTATAGGCATACTCAGCAAAATGTAATACGCAAGATCTAACAGTGTTGAATGAGATTTAAAATATGTACTCTTAAACTTTATAATATATCTTGTACTATTTTAAAGTAGGGTATAATGTTTGAATGTAACACCCGTAACCATGAAATCGTCTATTTACCTTTCTCAGATTCGAACCGCCAACCTTTTAATGACTAGATTCAAGCACTACAACTACTCGACTCAGCTAACTTGCCTTGGTGCTGGGGGTTTAAAAGGTCTGATCAGTTAAAACATTCCTGGTGTAAGATAAGGAGCATCATCAATGCTTCGCTAAAAGAAAAGAGTGAATAATATAGCTGACGGAGTGCAATAAAAGAGCAGGTTGGCTACTGTGAGGGATAATTAATTAATTGCTTTAGGCCTACTTTTTATTGTTGTGGGTAAAAAAAACATCTTGTCTCCAACTTCCATCAGAGTTGTTCACCGTGGTATTTCAAATGCACCTCTCATGTACGGTTTATTCTGCTTTGGTTCTGTCATAAGTTAAATGACATTTCTCGGGAGGTAACCAGACGGGAACTAGAAACTCTTAATCTACAGTGCTTTCTCCTGGTCCAGGAAAGAGCACTTTAAGTTCTAGTCAAAATGGCCATCCATCAGAGCTTTTGGTTTTTGGGTGAACAAAACCAGTAAACCCGGTGTCCCAGTGTAGTAGTGACCATGTCTGTCTTCTAGGTTGAACAGTTACACAGTTCTCAAAAGTTTTTTAAATTATTGAGTAATGCTTGTCATTGATTGTTGTAATCCATGGTTTTGTCAGTGTCATGAAGTATGTTTGACATCACTATCAAACCTAAACTTATCACAACTTAAAAAAAATTAAGTAAGAAATATTTTCCAGTATTCCTTACTTACGAGGAAGGAAGCTGCTCATGAAGAGAGTATTTGGAGTGTGGCTTGGGGTCGGATGAAAAAGAAGAGACCTGAAAATGAAGATGGAAATGAAAGCGAAGAAGTAATGAATGGTGACGATATAAGGTATGTAGCCTATTGAAAATTATTAAGTTTAATGTTTGTTAGCCTATATTAGATTTATTTATGTATAAGAATATAATCTATTGTTGCAAGACCAAACACCTAAGATTTTAGTGGCCCATGAAAATGTCTTTATGACGAAAATTAAGAGAAGAGTTAGTTAAAGTTAGCCTGTAACACACGGTTCACACAAGCAACACATCTAGTTGACTACACTGTGAATAGGTAAGCAGGACTAGGTAGTGGACCACAGGTTCAAATGGGGCCGTTCACACGAGCCTACGGCTACGGCGATCAAGCCACGATTGAGATTGGTGTCGAAAACCATCGCTAGGCCCGCTTCCTAGCCAAGTGTCGCGACTTATCGTGGCTACCTAGTCGATAGTTCTAGTGGCGTAGCAGTAGGCCTACATCCTGTCATATGAGAGCGTTCACACGAGCAATCATTTGTCGCGCTGCAGCTCACATATTTTTCTTTGTTTTCATTGTGCACCAGTGATGGATCCGAGTGGTTTCAAAATATTTGATGTCGATGGTCGGTGTTTTTGAAGTTTTTTATTTTTCACGGTGAAAAATGGCCGTGTCTGGATCACTAGTTGTTGTGAATAACTGAACCTTTTTAGAAAATAAGGCTTTAATAAACTTAAATTGTTACATAGTTGTCAAGGTAAACAAATCTCTAATACAAACAACAAGTAAATAAATACTTCAGCTGATTACTAAAAACAGTAATTCATAACATTCTCCCCCTCAAAATTTAAACAATGTAATCAGCGAGGTAACTTGGTGGTTTTCTTGATCTTTTCGGCCTTTCTAGAGGTTGGTTTTCTTCAGAGTCTTGTTCAGGAATGAAGTTCGGTTGATTATCATCATTTGGTTGATACTCATGGTCTTGGGTATCAAATGGAGTGACATTCTGTTCTGGATTGACATTTGGATCTGGATTAATGCTCGGCTCTGGAATGACGTGTGGTTGTGATTCTGTCACCAGTTGAGGATTTTCTTTTAGCGTTGGAAGGACTTGGTCTTCTAGTAGACTTACATCCCCCCTTGGAGAAAGGTGCTTGAGGGATACAGTTGACTTTCTTCCATCATTGTGTTTAACCAAGGCATAATGAGGGTTAGCATCCATCAGCTCTACTTCCTCAACTAAAGGATCAAATTTTGATGGCCGAACATTTCTTTTTAAGAATATCGGTCCTGGTTTCATGAGCCAAGCTGGCAGTGAGGTGCCATTGAGGGATCGCCGAGGATGAATGAAAAACCTTTCATGTGGCGTACTGTTAGTCGAAGTGCACAAAAGAGATCTTATGGAGTGCAATGCATCATTGAGTACAACTTCCCATTGTTCTACCTTTAGTGACCTGGACTTCAGAGCTAACAAGATTGCTTTCCACAATGTTCCATTGAACTTTTCAACTTGGCCATTCCCTGCCGGATTATATGGAGTCGTTTGACTGGTGGCTATCCCTCTTTCATGGAGGTAGTCTCTGAGTTCTTTTGAAAGAAAAGATGTCCCTCTGTCTGAATGAATGTAGTTTGGCATTCCAAATATTGAAAATAGATTTTCTAAACAGCGAACTACTGTGCTTGAGGACATATCACTGCAGGGATATGCGAAAGGGAAGCGTGAATATTCATCGATTATAGTCAATAGATATCCATTACGTGTGCAAGATGGCAAAGGACCCTTAAAATCTACATTTAGTCGCTCAAAATGTTTTGTGGCCTTGATAAGGTGAGCATTTGTAGTTTTGTAGAAACGAGGTTTAATCTCTGCACACATTGGGCATTTGTTTGTCATTGTTTTAACATCCTCAACTGAGTAAGGGAGGTTTTTACTTTTTACCCAGTGGTACATCCTAGTGATACCAGGGTGGCAGAGTGACTGGTGAAGTGCAAAAAGCTTGTCATCACAATTTATGTTTGTGACAGCTCCACAAATGCGTGAAAATGCATCTGCGGTGACGTTTTCTTTGCCTGGTCTGTACTGTATGTCAAAAGAATAAGGTGACAACTCAAGACGCCATCTAGTGATTTTCTCATTCTTTATTTTACTAGTATGCCGACTGTTGAACACAAACGACAAAGCCTGTTGATCGGTGATTAATAGAAAATGTCGCCCAATGAGGAAATGTCTCCACTTCTTTAGAGATTCTACTATGGCTAGGGCTTCCTTCTCAATAGAGGAATGACGTTTTTCACAATCGGTCAATGTTTTTGAAAAGAAAGCGACAGGTCTACCCTTTTGACTTAAGGTGGCAGCGATAGCAAAGTCAGATGCATCTGTTTCCACAACTAATGGAGAAAGATCATCAATCACGGTAAGTATTGATTTTCCTATGTCTTGTTTAATTTCCTGAAAAGCCAAAGCTGGCAAAGATGAGGGCAATATAGGAAAAGATTTGCAATCAATCAGAGGCCGAATCTTGTTTGAGAACTTGGGAACCCACTTTGAGTAGTGAGAAAATATTCCTAATGCACGTTTTAATTGAGATGCATTAACTGGCAATGGCAAATCTAACAAGGGTTTCAGACGCTCTGGATCTGCTTGCATAGACTGGTAGCGAATTTGATATCCTAGGATTGATATTATGTCTTGAGAAAATTTGCTCCTCTCATTGTTTAGAGTAATATTATATTTCTTAGCTACCTTTAAGAATTTATTCAGCCTTTCATCATGTTCTGACTGAGTTTTTCCGGCTACGGTTATGTCATCAATGAAAGCCCACACCCCTTCTAGTTCTTCAGTGGAAATAATTTTATCAATCGTGCGCTGAAAAGCAGACACACCATTTGTCACACCAAATGGAGCCCTACAGAACTGATAAAGTTTTCCTGCTGCCTCAAATGCTGTGAAGCATTTTTCATGTTCCGATATTGGTATTTGATGGTAAGCCTCCTTTAAATCTATAGTACGTACTGAATACTTTATTTTCTGCTATTTTACTAGCTATGTGTTCAATATTAGGCAAGGGGTAGGCATCTAATAGGGTAAACTTATTTATAGTTTGACTATAATCTATTACTAATCGCTTTTTATGAGATGAGCTTTTGGTAACAAGCACTTGTGCACGCCAGGGAGATGAACTTTCTTCAATTATACCACTTTGAAGGAGTTTTTGCACTTCAGAGTTGATGAACTTTTCATCATCATTAGAATACCTACGAGACTTAGTTGCAATGGGCTTGCAGTCAGGTGATAGATTATGAAAAAGGCATGGTGGTTCCACAGAAGCACAGGCAACATTACAAATGGACAGAGGTAACTTATCTCCTCCAAAATCTAGGTTCACTGAAGAATGCAGTTTCATTATATCATGACCAACCAATATGTCAGTGCACAGATTGTCAATAACAAACAGTTGTACTCTCTCATAGTTATGGTCAGAGAACTCTAAGTTCACATTAACATAACCTTTGATGGGTGACTTTAGGTTTGTGGAAGCCATAGATACCTGTTTCCGTTCTGGAATTACATGAAAACCATTTTCAATTACCACAGCTCGGTTTATAAAACTATCGGTACTTCCAGTATCAACCAAAACTTCAACAGGTATTTTATTTGCATAACCCCGCACAACTGCTTTTGACAGTCCATTGGAGGCAGCTGCACATGAAAGCGTGGTTACTACCAAAGAAGAGGCATTAAAGGTCTTACCTTGAGTTTTCATCAACCTGCATACCTTCACAAAATGTCCCCTTTTCTTACAACCAGAGCAAGTAGCATCTTTGGCAGGACAGTCGTTTCGAGTAAAATGACGCCGGCCACCGCAGTAGAAACACTTCTGTTTAAAGTTTTTTGCTACAGAAGCTGAAGTAGGAGACTCTTCAGGATCTATATTTTCATCCAGTTGATCTGGTAGTGTTGATGAAGTGTTGCAATATGTGACTTCAATTTGGTTTGAAGATCCATATGCTTCACAGCTCTTCTGTGCAGACTCAAGTGAACGTGAAATGTCCTCAGCTTCTTTTAATGTCAAGGACGGTTTTTCTAGTAGTCTTTGTCGAATATGGGGGTTCATAATTCCACTTATAAAGGCATCTCTAACGGCTTCATCTCGATAAGTATTTCCATCTATGGCACGAAAATTGCAATCCTTACTTAGAAGTTTAAGTTCTTGTAGATACTTGTCTATGTTTTCTTCTTTCTTCTGCTTGCGGTTTGCTAGCATGTGTCGAGCATAAATTTCATTCTTCTTAGGATTATAAATAGTTTGCAAAATTTCAACTGCTGACTTAAACGTGGAACATTCAGAAATATACTCGTAGACATTGTAAGAAAGAAAATTAATCAACACGTTAAGTTTCCTCTCTTCAGTAACTGCTGAGTCAGATATGAAATTTTCAAGTGTCCTGAACCAGTGATTGAATGCTCTACTTGCAGAAGGATTTTCAGGATTAATATCAAACCTGTCTGGTTTTAAAAGTTTTTCCATTTTGATTTTGATTATTTAATTATCTTAATAAATTTAAGTTTATTAAATTTGTTGTGAATAACTGAACCTTTTTAGAAAATAAGGCTTTAATAAACTTAAATTGTTACATAGTTGTCAAGGTAAACAAATCTCTAATACAAACAACAAGTAAATAAATACTTCAGCTGATTACTAAAAACAGTAATTCATAACACTAGTCTTTTGCAATACCATGACAAAATAAAGAAGACAAATGCATGGGTCTGACTTAGGGGAGGTACGAATGAGGCATTTAGTTCAAAATTCCTCCGTGAACAGCGCTGTAGTAGAGAGCACTTTGGCAATGAAAGTTTACTAATCGCAAAAATAGTTCTGTTCATAAAATAAAATTATAAATGTCTCAAATTCAATTTTATAATTTTTTAATTGTAAAATTAAACTATCATATAACCTAACCGAACTAACCAAACTTGCTGATAAAGAAATAATATAACAAAAGTTTGGTAATCGGAAAAATAATTCTGTTTATTAAATAAAACTAGAATTTGCTCGATTAAAATTTTATAATGACTTAATAATAAAATTAAACTGTAATAACCGAACCAAACCAACCAAACTTGCTGATAATAAAAAAATCTTGGACAAAAAGTTAATGCTACCAGCAGGATTCGAACCCGGGACCTACGGAATATCAGCCCGGTACGCTAACCATTAGACCACCGAGGCCGACGGCTACCTACCGTTTTGTTACGGTAATGGCGTTCCCTCAGCTAATAAGAAGCCCACAGCTGTCATCGTAGCCTCTTCTATACCTCCCCTGAGTAAATACCCAAATGCATGGGAGGATATAATCATCATGGTTAAAAAATATATAATGATCTTTTTGTTTCACTTTAATATTTTGTTTGGTTTACATTAGACGTTATTAGTTTTTAAAATAGCGTTACCGCTATTAAAAACAGAGAAATTAGCAATGTTTTAAATCGCATAGAATTTTGTTAAACTGTATTACCAGTCCAACAATCAAAATACTTCTGCCGTAGAAAACCTACAGACTAAACAAATTTCCATTTACATGATGGGTTTTCAATTAAATCTATTTAGATAACGTTAGGCTTGACAAGAACCTAGTTTGCTGCTACAGCGAGGGTCATAAAGTGTGTTTTTTAGTAGGCCTAAGAACTATTTATTGCTTAGGTTAGTGTAAAATAAATAAATTTGCCAAGTTTAATCAAAAGATATAGATAAACAAACAACCTACAACAGTTTACTTACTGTCCATAAAAATAACATAGGAATTTAAATTTTTTTTTTTATTTCCTTGTTAACAATAATCATTGTAAAATACACTTCCACATACTAAATTAGTCTATTTTGTTTTTTAAGCTCTTTCAATAAAATTATTTTAAGAGTTTATGCTTATTAGTTTACCTGGTCGTGACCTGCCTGCGATCGAGTCGGTGGACTCGTCGCTTGTGTGAACCCTGCCTAAGTTAAATTGTTTACCTGAATAAATCACGTCTTAATAGGATTATTTAAATAACATGGAGATTTGTTATAGCCTATTAAAAATCGTAGTCCATTTCAAGAACAATAGGCATAGGTATAGAAAAAGTATCATTTTCAGTTAAAACTAAAAGTAGACGTATGTTTGCTAACAAACTAGTTTTGTTTGGTAAAGTTATAAATTAGTGCTTTAAAGGAAAAATACGGCTCTCTTACATATACTGTACCATTTAATTTACCGTTCAGCTAACTTTTATTTGATTTTAGGCCTATTTATTTTATTTCAATTATTTTTTTTTTAAGTAAACAATTAAGTTCTAACTCAATAAACCGTTGGAAGAATTGCTAATTTAGAATTGAACTAACATATTGTATTCACAGTGATGAAGTCATCGACTATATTGTGTCTGGTGGAGCCGATGATTTGGTAAAGACGTGGACAATCAAAGATGACAGCTTCAAGGAGAAACATCAGCTGGAAGGTCACTCACTGGGCGTGGTGTCTGTGGCTGTAAACTCAGATTCCACACGTAAGTACGACTCACTTAGAATGTGCTACTTGGTTGTGGGACATTTATTTGAGTACATATTCGGTGTAACCAAGGGATTAATTCAAATTAAACTCAACTTAAACAAAATTTTAATGGAAAACTAAACATTATACTATCTGTAATACATCTCCGTTGTTTCTGGTGAAGACATCAATAGCTATATCCACACTCGGTGTAAAATAGAGCACAAGGGCCTAGGATTTTTTGATTTTGTTAAGGATAGCAGGCTTACCTGAATGGGAAAGAGTCCAAACTGGCACAGGAAACACAAAAATTTACACTATATACACAAAACATTAGAATATTTCATTGTCAATGACAGCATTTTCAATTATGTAAGAGAGAGTTTTCTTTATGTCCAAAATGGTGGCCAGTGGACAGTCGTCTTCATCCAATTAGGGAAAGGTATCTAGAATGTGAGGAAAGTGACGCATGAGTGTGGACAGCTAAAAGGCATGCCTGAATGTGCATGCAATATCGCATATGCAATATGTGCATGTTGAATTGAATGTTGGATTGAAAGCTGAAAGGCACGTTGATATTGAAAGCGCACACGAGTGTGGACATAGCTCATGAGTAGGCCTACTGAGATATTTAATCTCAAATGTGTCTAAGGAACATGTCGGCCTTAGTCACTAACAAGACTACAAGATCGCGCCACTCATCCTACACTCATCCTTCACTCATATTTGGGTTAAAATACGCACATAGTGGCGTCCCCATCTTAAATAATTGAATTGAATTGAATTGTACCTATTTTGATCTCTTTATTCCTAAAGTTCCATCTGGTTTTAAACTCTTAATCCCTAAAAGTCTTATTTTCTTAGGCTGTAGGCTATTCTGTTTAATTCTCGTATATTGTAGGCTACATTGCCAGGTTTTTTGTCCTTAACTAACTCTTAATCTATGATGTTTTATTCATGGCTACTTTTACATCTTTTGGGTTTTACCTTCATTACTGTCTTGTTTGTGTAGTGATTGCGTCTAGTTCGCTAGACTCGTCGCTGCGGCTGTGGAACGCTAGTACAGGACACAAGATGGCCATGATGGAGACAGGCCCAGCTGACGTGTGGACAGTTTGCTTCTCCCCGGATGACAAGTTCATCATCTCAGGCAGTCACGCAGGCAAGATACACATGTACAGTGTGGAGACAAACAAACAGGAGCGGACTCTGGACACAAGGGGGAAGTTTACGCTGAGTATTGCCTATGTGAGTGTCTCCCAGTGCCTACACTAGTTGCATTTTATAAAGTAAGCAAGCGCTTTTACAAGAATAGCGGTCTTAAACTTTGGTGAACATGGCAGCGATCCAAATCCATCATTCTCACACCAGAGTGAGACACCACTACTAAACTAACAACTCGATATTTTCTATTGAGGTGGTTTAGGCTATCTTTCATTTATAGCAGGGTGTCCACAATGGGCTCAGTATACAATTCTGCAACACCAAGTTTTCAAAGCACATTAGTCAGTTTCCAAAGAGCAATGAGTTTATTGGCGATGACCTTAAACCTAAAAATATTTTCTGAGAAAAGAAAATAAAGTTGAATATACCAACTGTCTATAACCTCTGTCCACACACACATATATATTCTGAATTCTGAGTAACATTATTTGTGTAGAGTCCAGATGGGAAGTACATAGCATCAGGAGCCATTGACGGGATCATTAACATCTTCGATGTAGCGTCAGGCAAGCTGGTTCACACATTGGAAGGTCACGCAATGCCTATCAGGTCTCTCACATTCTCTCCCGACTCTCAACTGCTGCTGACGGCCTCTGACGATGGTCATATGAAGCTTTACGATGTGTAAGTCAACCTGCGCTTTTCATATATAGTTATGTCATAACAGTATTATATTGTTGTTTTTAGCAAACTTCCTATATAGGGAATAAGCTATTACCGTAGGTCTCATGGTAAGTAACCCGGGACCGATTTACTTTTTCATTTTGATCTCTAGAGGCCAAAAACACCATCCGTTCAAATTCATATACATAAACATCATATATATTACAGAAAAATTCAACATTGATAAACTGAGTACCCAAGTAAAAACTATGTATATATTTACTGACTAGTTTCAGCTCTAAGGCCATTTTCAAAGAAAACAAAAATCAAAATAAAATATCTAAATAAATAAATAACATTGACATTATGAAATTTTCTAACTTGATACATAATTTTGTCTTCATTGATTCATTTTTATACTATATGATATGTTTGTATTTATTTTTATTAATATTTTCTCAATTTTGCTATTGTTTTCCTTTTCAGCCATGTCAATACTTGTGTCGCCACTCTCATATCAAATTGAAAATTCATGGGTTTTCCTGGTACTGGACCTTGTTGATAGCTATTGAGTTGTGTTTTCCTTTCATTTTGGGGGCAGATTTTATACAGAAGTCTGGCATGATTTTGGACTTAGGGCGTTGCCAGCGCTTCTTTTGATTTTTTTGACAGGTTTCAATACCTTTTTCTGATGGTAATCCTCTTGGTAAAGCCTGATCCGACTAATTGACACCCGTCCTGTACGCTCTCATCCGTACAAGTTAGCTCCTCCCAAGATGGAAACCTTGAGAGGAATCATCAACGAACTGCTCGATAATGGGGTGATTGAGCCTTCGCGCTCAAGTTTTGCCAGTCCAGCATTTCTAGTACCGAAACTAAATGGTCTAGGATGGTTTTAGACTATAGGAAACTGAACGCTCAGATTGAAATTGACTCTGTCCCTCTCCCTGATTTGCACTCGGCTTTTGACTGGTTCGGTAAGGCGAAGTATTTTTCTGTCTTTGATCTTAACCAGGCTTATCATCAGATACCTTTGAAGGCGGAGTCTCGACCTCTCATTGCTTCCTGTGTGCCCTGGAACTTGTATAAGTTCACTCGGGTACCGATGTGTTTAGCTGTGGGAGCCCTCTCACTAGGCTTCTAGATTCCATTTTCATTATGTGAAATTCAAATTTGTATTTAATTATCTGTATGACCTTCTGGTATTCAGTGAGAGTATTCTAGACAACAAGTTGTTTGTCTCGGGCAGTGCTGATAATGGTTTGTTTGTCTAGACAACACGCTGATGTGGCAGGTACGTTGTCTGGCCACGCCTCTGGGTGCTCAATGTCGCATTCTCACCAGACAACAAGTTCAAGTTGTTTGTCTCAATCAGTGCTGATCATGCTTTGTTTGTCTAGACAACACGCTGATGTGGCAGGTACGTTGTCTGGCCACGCCTCATGGGTGCTCAGTGTCGCATTCTCACCAGATAACAAGTCGTTTGTCTCGGGCAGTGCTGACCACTCTGTCAAGGTTTGGGAGTTGGCGTCTCGCCGATGTGTCCACACCTTTAGTGACCACACTGATCAGGTCAGTATATAAGATAGACTACTAGGAGTGTATTTTGTCTGTCAACAGTTGTAAACCCATAGCCTCTTTCTATACATATACAAATTACCTGCTAGAAAAAAAGTCTTTAATTATACCAGATGGATAAAAAAGCCACTGAACTGTCTCTATTTTACTGGGGAGGTTAAGAAAGCCACTGGAATGTCTGATTTCACTAGAGGGTTAAGGATGTTACTGAAAGGTTACTGATTTTATTCAGTATGTCATTTGAATAAGACTTTTTGTAGAACAATAATTTTTATAAGAACCATAGAAATAAAATAGAGTTAAGGTTCTTTGACTTGTAAAATGTTAGCGTTAATGGAAAACCATATTTTTATAACTCGTAAAGGCCTATTATTTTCAAAAATAAATTATATAGTGAAATTGTTTAGTTCCAATGCAAAATATTACTTAGACCTACTTACTGCCATGGCCACTTGTACCCAAGCTGGTACTTGGCCTCGCCAACACGTAATGTTAAATATTAAATATAAAAAATGTTTATTGCCAAATATTAACTCCTGGTATTGACAGTAATTATTTACTAATAAATTGGATTACAGTTTTGACACAATGTTTTGTTGTTTCGCAGGTGTGGGGCGTCAGGTTCAATCCAGACTCTAACAGAATTGTATCTGTGTCAGAAGATAGAAATATAAACATTTACGGCTGTCCTCCGCCATAACTTTGGCTATTTGGCTCATTTTTAAAACCCTTAAAATTTTTATTTATTTGTTACCAAGATAGTATTGTTGCTAAAGGGGTAAAACAAGCACACCCTTTAAAAAAAATCAGCTTAATCTTTTTCAGAAACATGATTGCATATGCTACTTGGTATTTGTACATTTATATATTTTTAATATTTTTATTGTATTCTATCATCTTAAGAATGTAAATAAATATTTTGACAAAGAATTACTTTTTACCAGCCCAAATGTTTTTAAGGTGATTTTAAATCCAAAAGTTTGTTGATTTTGACACATATGATTAATTATATTACTAAGTCACAGTGAAAATTTAAAATTGGGAGGAATGTGAGTAGTATGATTTATCTATGGTAGAATGGAGTGAGTAGATGCCTTTGACATGCCAGCTGAGTTTTCATTTTCCACATGGTAATTGAAACCATTGGTAACTATGGACAATATCAACAACCAAAGTAGCACAAGGTCTAACCGTTTGTTTACATAACTTGTTTATTCAAAATAAATTTATTCTTGCCATTTAGTCTTCCATTAAAAAAGAATACTCCCTTTAAGCTGTTTTAGCTAGTGTCAAAACAATTGCAAACTTTTTTTGTGGGGTGCTATAAAGTATCACAAATTATCAATGTTATTGCAACCATCAAGCCTATCAGAACAATCAACAACTTCAAGCACAATAAATGTGCATAAAACAGCAGAAACCATTGTGAGTTCAATAATCAGACATGCTTCTCTGTATTTGGACGAGAGAAATAAAATAAATGTATCAACTAAAGCCCAGCATTCTCAATCTAATGCTAACGCTACTGAATCCTTCGTTGAATTTGCGACTGAATTTGTCAACAACTTGATCCAAGAAGCTCAAGTAAAAGTAAATTCTTTAAATCTGAGTGGAAAGGTACTAGAAAGTGAAAGTTATATAAAAACCCAATTGTATCCAAAAACCAAAGAAGCAAAAGATTCTCAGCAGGCTGTTTTAGAAGTTGCAACTTTTTTTATGGACAATGTTTTGAGTGAAGCTAAAAGAAGGGTGGATCAGATCTTGCTTATGGGGGTTGAAAGGTTCAGACGTTACTCAAATGTTGACAATTTCAAAGTAAAAGATGGTTTGGAAATAGTCGCCAGATGCATTAGTCGCTGGTCATTTAATCCACACTGGTACTTCAAGATAATTTATAATGGAAGATTGGTTAGTGACAGCCACTCATATTTTTATACGGTATGCAGGTAATTTTTATTTTTTAGATGAAGAATATTAAGGATTAGAGGTTAGTCTTTGATTTCTTCAATGCCAAATTTTACCATTTCCCCCTTAATCTTAACACAAATGTCAACAACCCACAGACACTAGTAAGGAAAAGTTAAAAGTAGCAAATTGCCTGTTATTCATTGTGACCCTTGATTAGAATATATTATTGATAAAATAGAAGAATTACCTTATCCAACCACAGTTGCTGGGTATGACAACTAGTTCCTTCCTTAGAACTTCGTCAGGTCATTGTATGCAACCACATCATCAATGTATTAATACATTGTGGTATGTCAAAAGATTCAAGATTCTTTAAAACACTGCAGAATCATAATAGTAAAAACTAGTCGTGTTGATCAAATTATTAAAATTGAATAAAAAGTGATAAGTTTTTTAATTTAGTCAGTGACAGTGATAAGGGTCAGCCTTTACAGTTTTAACCAGTTTTATCACTTTTTATTCAATTTATTGCATGTAACAACATTTGTAACAAACAATGTAGGCCTATTGTATTTTTTTTCACATTGTAAAAACCAAACCATAGACTAACCAATACAAGTAAGACTTCTCATCCCATTGTAAATTCTGAAGCTTGTTTTTTGTGTCTAGTTCATGTACGATCAGTGTCGATGAAATTTTGTTTCTATTACTTGAAAGTTCATTCAATGATTTAGGCCTATTTGTGCTTTAGTGTTTTGTTATATAACTAGGGGACGAGTATAATTAGATCATCCTACACACATCTCCATTCATACTTGGCTTAAAAAACCTACCTACATTCGTATGGTCGCCATTTCAGATTCAAGTATTAAAATTATAGTATCGCATTATTTGGTTAAATGAGGTTTGAAATGACTTAATAACAAGAAATAAATTGTAAACAAAACACGACCATTACAACGTACAACAAAATTGGCTTCAGCTGTTCTATAAGGATGAGAAATCTAAAGGGAGTACTGTAATATGTTTTATCTATTATATGGCCAAACCTAAATACATCCTATATTATATTAGTCAAGGGTCCGCCCTGATATTTGGAGGGGCATCCCCTCTGGGACCGCCACTACGACTTGGGAAATCCTAATTTACAGAAACCTATTGCTCCATGTTCTCTTTGCTCATGTTAAAGGTAAGATGGAGTGTACCAAGTCTTGCTTTTCCCGTAGCTCAAGTAACAGCTGATATATACTTCCACATAGAAGTGATACCTATGACACCTCCTCCAGTATACATTCAGGTATTATTAGGTTATGACTACTTCATTTTACTACTAGTACTAAATTCAGAGATACATTTTATCAGGCCCAATACAAGTTTTGACGTTAATTCCATTATTGTTAAAGCATAAAATTTCAGTCCTGGAACATAATCCAAAACTATTTTACATACCAATATTGCATCTACCATCCACATACTACAACCACTGCCAGAGTGTGTTTTGCCAAATCCAGCTGGTAAGTTTGAATTTTCCATTTCTTTGTCGTTTGGAACAAAAATGTACTGGATACTAAATATATTGTTATTGGAAGACTAAGGAAAGGATCAATGTACAACCTGAAGATACATGGCTCCAATAATTCACAGCAAAACTGGTTGTTTAATGCAATTTATGGAATTAACATAAAAGTATTAACCACTTTAAAAATGTAGCGATACTGATAATTAACCCACAGGCTATAACCATTGACTTAGTCAAAGCTATAACGAAAACCATGAAAAAAAAAATGTTTATTAAAAACAGTTAGTTGCAACTGATTGATTGTACGATTTTTTTCGGCATCAGTTAAAAACACAGGAGACATATATATAGCCTACTAATCACTTTTAAAACAAATCACAACAAATAAATTGTTTCAGGTGTGTTATCGACTAGAGACTGATCGCTCGAACAGATGCGCTCTGAAAACTCCATTTTTAGAAAAATGGCTTCATACAGTCATAAAGAGGAAACTGGAGGCATTTCAAATGTTTACATTCTAAAAAATTCTTTTTGTCAACATATTACTATTTATATTGAATGTGTGGTTGTCAAAATGTTTTCACCTTTCAAACACATTGTACTTGTACATCAGTACTGCAAAGTTGTCTATAGTTTGAACACAAAACGCAAATTTAAGTTTGGATTTTTTCTTCTGAAACATAGTATTCTTCATAACAATCCAACAAGACAACACTAATAAAAATTTTAAAATAAAACAATTCTTTTGATAAATTCTGTATATTTAATTTTTACGTACAATCAAAGGTTAGACTTCAATGCAAATATAACAATGTTCTAAACTATCATTCTCATAATTTTTTTAAGACAACACTCTAGTAATAATTTTAAGATAAACAATTCTTTTGATCATTATGTATTTGATTTTTACGTTCAAGCAAAGGTTGAACTTCAATGCAAAATATCAATGTTTTAAACTATCTACAACTACCACATTCATACTTCATATTGTGGCGGTGCCAAGGGAGGGGGATATAGGGGAGGGGGCTCCTATTGGACCCTGAAAATCTATTTATTAAAGTGATACAATACAATTTTATGTTAACAGTTAAGGCTATTAACCAAATAAAAATATAGGCATATGGCACATCAAAATGAAGCTTAGGAGTGCCACAAGTAATTTATGGGAAAATTTCTTGGGTGCTCTGCTCCACAGGTAGATTTCCAAAGGGCTACATCTGACATTCTTCCAAAGTTTAAATGATTTAATTAAATTTATTTAATGAAACCGGTGGTCAATGCATGGTGTTTGTTTATTTACAAAAAAAGTATACTCGAAAAAGATGTTTGTGATGCTTTATTTAAATCAAGGAAATATAATCTATACTTATTTAATACGCAAGCATGTTTTTTGTGACAATTACTCCTCCGAAACTACTGAACCGATTGACGTGTTTTCGGTGTCATTGGAAAGAGCGTAACGTGAAGTTGTGCAGGAAACTTTCTTTTTATGGAACTATCTATTATATTATTAAAGTGATACAATCAAATTTTATGTAAATGGTTAAGGTCATTTACCAAATAAAAATATAGGCATATGGCACATCAAAATGAAGCTTAGAGTGTGTAGATTTGCCGAAAAGTATTGATATGGACTAATTTCCTAAGGGCTCTGCCCCATAGGCTGATTTCCAAAGGGCTACACCTGGCATGCTTCCAAAGTTTACATGATTTAATTTAATTTGAAACAGCTGGTCAGTACAATGAACTGGTGTTTGTTTATTTACTCGAAAAAAGATGTTTGTGATGCTTTATGAAGATTTAGGAGGGTTATGTTTGGTTTTAAAGAAAGGTTGTATACGTTTTGTAAAATATTGCTCAAAGATTCATTTTGTAATTTATACAGTAAGCTACATGTAAAGAGGCTTGACTAAAGTTGAAGAATTATGGTAAAACATGTCATTCGTGAAGCATCAATATGAAACAATTGATGCTGTTGCTACACTAAGGTATGTTGTCATATACTTTTGGATCTATTAACATAAAAAGTAGGAGTTTGAAAGTAAGTAGGTTTACACTTTTAAATCAGTTTATATTTTCAAACTAAATCATAGAGTTGTATTTTAAAACACACATCAGAATTACTTTAATAGCTCTCTAGGTCACATTTTCTTCCCGTTGCAAAGCACGGGTATAGCAGCTTGTACTTATTTAATACGCAAGCATGTTTTTCGTGACAATTACTCCTCCGAAACTACTGAACCGATTGACGTGTTTTCGGTGTCATTGGAAAGAGCGTAACGTGAAGTTGTGCAGGAAATTTTCTTTTTATGGAAATAATTAAAGAGTGAGGCCCTGGGGCCCTTTAAAGTTTCGTATTTCTCCATAAGATTAACATGGGAAACAAACATTGTTATGAAACTCCAGCTGTTGTCAGAAATGCTGTTCTAATATATAATTTAAATTGTTTACAAGGAGAATTGTTTCTTGGTGCCATGTGGTCAATGAATTATACTTTTGCATAAACTTATTTTAAATGCTATACACTATATAAAATTATAGTATACTCTAATACATTAAGAGATTTTCATTTAAATAATCAATAAGCACAATTGAGACTTTGCCTATGTTTTCTGGGAAGTGTGTTGTAACGGTTTCTTATAGTATCTGAAAGTAAACCCGAATTATTCTTTTCTGCATTCTCACCCTCACCCCGTAGCAAAGCACGGGCAGAGCAACTAGTATGCATTATTTGGTAAGAGGGTTAGTTTGGTTATACAACAAAGGGATCGTCCAGTCTCTGGAGTCAAGAAACTGGCAATTGAGCGATAGTCGAAGTGAGCTGGATCAGTCAAAATGTTATCAACAAACAGTTATGAGTAAATCTGCACAATTGGGATTTATCTATTGGGCTGTCAAAAGTACCTTTGCATGTTACTTTGAAACATCCAAAATTGTTTGAAAACTTCTCATTTGTGAATAGATTGATTGAAATTTATTAGTTTTGTAGAATATTTCTCACAGTGTTCTTTTGTAGTTTATATATAATAAGCTACATGTACAGAGGGTTGAAAATTGAAGAGTTATGGTAAAATATATTTTTCATAAAGCATCAATATCAAGTAATTAATTGATGTTATATTGCTGCACAAAGGTATGTTGTTATATTCTTTTGGATCTATTGACATAAAATATAAGTGGGTTAGTAAGTATATAGTGTGGACGTTAATCCACACCAGGGAGTATCGAATCCACAGTGCATGCCTATACAGTAAATATCCACAATCCATAGTAGCTTTTTGAAGGTTCGGACCTGTACCCAGCTGTTTCTAATCATTGGGCTTTGAATATTAACCCTTCCAGGGCTACTTGGCTATGGACCACTGAGCTATAATTCTAACGGACGGGTATATCCGCCAATCTTTGTTTACTTTGCGGGCTGAAAACGGATCCGTCCCGAGAAATTTCTTTTCTGGGCTAAAGACGGATATATCCGTCCAAAAAACGAATTGAAATACAATAAATGTTTATAATAGGGTAATAAATAAACATTGCACTGTATTATAAATGGGTTATTTTGTTTTTGTGGTTGGCAATAATAATTGCCGCAGCTGTTTTGGCTATTTTGCACCATATAGAGTGTGCGCGAAAGCATCTCAATAACATCTTCAAATTTCAGATCGTTTGCATTAGTAACTTTAGCTCAATAACATAAAAATAAAGTACAAAACACAAAACGAAAACACCGCTCACTAACAACCATGTTTGAAGTGACAGCAATATTTACTTAGTAAATTATATATAATTTTACCACCATGTTTGGAGTGACAGCAATATTTACTTAGTAAATATTGCTGTCACTTCAAACATGGTTGTTAGCGGTGTTTACATTTTGTGTTTTGTACTTTGTTTTTATGTTTATTGAGCTAAAGTTACTAATGCAAACTATCTGAAATTTGAAGATGTTATTGAGATGCTTAACAAAAGTATGTCTGAGGGGGGTTTTATACTTGGCAGTGAAAATAATAGTAGGTATGGAATGTGATGGATATGATGAACCTGAAGAACAGTCTCTACCAGTGTTGGGAAGTAGCGCGCTACAAGTAGCGACGATACAGTAGCGCGCTACTTTTTTTGTAGCGTTAGCTGTAGCTACGCTACTTTTAAGATTTTGTAGCTTTAGCTGTAGCTAGCTACATTTTTAAAGTAGTTGTAGCGGAATTTTAGCTACTTTTCTCGCTACATTAACATTGTTTGAGATAGTGAGTTTTATCATAACCTCAACCTTACGTGAAACAACCTCTTTCAAACTGAGAACTGAGATTTTCAAAAAAATTAGGCCTACTTTCTTGGCTTCATACAGCTGGTTGCAGCCGTTTCATTCCCTATTACAACGTTGTGTGGACATGGAGGCCATTTAAATGAGTGTTATCCAAATTTTTAGCTCTTATTTCCTTAAATTACTACTCTATGATTACTGTCAGATAAAATAAAATCGCTAGATGCAGACGACGTTTAAACGTTACCGGTACCAGTGACAAGACAAGCTATTGAATGCTTGCAAGTGATTGACAGGGAAATTAGTAATCAATTTAGTTTCTTTGTTATATTGATAGTGTTTTAACTAGGGTTTAATGGAAACCAACACTAAACCTTAAAATAATGAGAAAGCTGGTCATCAACCTTTGCTTCAGCTGTTGATTGTGGTTCATCATCACAAGCCCTTCCTTGGTTAGATTACAAAGATTTTTCAAAGGTTTGCTAAATTAACAATGAGTAAATTACCTGATGAGATTTAAGATATGCCTAGACTACATGATAATTGTAACGAAAGAATCTCCATATAACATGAAACTTACATTTAAAAAATTGCACAGTTTGCTCTTGCTAACAGCTCTTGTATTGGACTATTCCTAGGCTATGGTTTAAGGTTTAAGACGAATACCAAGTTCAATTATCTATATAAATAAAATTAGAGTTTTGTCTGTACATTGCTTAGAATAATGAACTTTTTGGTTATTTTTACATTTCATAGGTCAGAGAAACCGAATCAAACCTTATCTCAATTTCTGTCTGTCTGTCTGTCTGTCTGTCTGTCTGTCTATCTGTCATTCTCTTGGTAACGCTAAAATACGCACTTTATTACAACTACTCCTCAATAACTATAGCACTGTCCCGCCTGAAACTTATTTTCCAAATACTATACATATATGAGATGGTTTTAGACGTATTTCATCGAATATGAGACAGTTAGATATTTAACAGTAAACCCTTGAAAATCAAGTTTTTGTCGATTTTTGACGTGGAATTTCTGGAAGCCCATGTTAACCTTATGAGAAATGAAATTATTGAATCTTAACAGCTGTTTCAATTAAACAAGTTGGTTCTGTTCTGTGATGTTCAATAGCATTAAAGTTACAAGGATTACCAACAGGGTGCAGCACTAGCACTATTATTTCTTTTACATTTATGACAACAGCTAATTTGCAACCTGGAGGCGAGTGAGCGTAGCGAACGAGCTAACCTGAAGGCAAGTGAGCGTAGCGAACGAGCTAACCTGAAGGAAAGTGAGCGCAGCGAACGAGCTCCAACATACAGGTGAGTGAGCGTAGCGAACGAACTTCAACCAGGACGTGATTGAGCCATGCAAACGAGATCAGATAGTAAAAATAAAAGTAAGCCTACCGTTATAGGATCGACCGGCAGACACAGAGGTAATTTAACCTTTTATTGATTGTCATACCGATCCGGAACAACAAAAAACAACATAAAATGAAGCTATGTATAATAGTTTGGCCAGCATATCTTAAAATATGCAAACCAACTGCTGTTCGTTATATAAGAAGGTTTCAACTGAATATTATAAGATCCCCGTGCGTAGAACGGGTACACAGCTAGTTAGGAATATATCTGTTTAGTCCTTGCAAGAACAAAGCTACTATAGCCAACGTGTTACATAGCCAAGTAGGCCTACATGTAATTTTTACATTACAAATTTCAATGTGTTTAAATTAAAAGCCGATTTCAGGATAAGTTGCTGAATACTGTTTTCTGTACCAACTAGGTTGAAGCACAATTTTCCCTATGCATAATGACAATAAAGGACGATTTCTTGACATTGAAAAGTGCTATTCATAGAACAAGTAACTTATCATGGTTAAAAGATATAGCAATGTCGTTGTTAACATTAAAAGTAAAGAAAGGCAATAAACTCCAATTTCAATAGGCTAGGCTCTGTAACACAAAAAAGTATTTTTAAATAATCGTTTTACAGTTTAAGTGGTCTTAATTATTGATATAAGACATCTATAAATGAATCTATATTAAAGAAATAAAATGAGCTTTTAAAATATAGTTTGGTTGAATGTCCTTTGAACTTAATGAAATTCATACATTAATACATATAGGCTAAGATGCTTAAAAATAATGCAATATTTAAAAATAAGTGCCAAATATGATGGGACACCCAACTATATGATGCTGTTGTTGTAATGTTAGGTTTATAATGCCAACAAATTAAATAAAATCCAGGAATAATTTGTTTTCAAAGTAACGTTAGATACAATACTGACATTTCTTGTTTAAATGCTTGTTCAATAAAAATGTAGTTGCAATTAATTTTACATTTACCTAATGTGCGTGGAATAAAAAGTAACGTTTTTGGAAAAGTAGCAAAAATTGTAGCTGTAGCTACATTTCATTTTAGCTGTAGTTGTAGCGTTGTAGCTAGCTACTTTTTCGGAACTGTAGCTGTAGCTGTAGCTAAGCTACTTTTTTGGAAATGTAGCAGTAGTTGTAGCTAGCTACATTTTAAAAGTAGCTTCCCCAACACTGGTCTCTACGTAGTGGAAGTCTTGGCGGGGAATGGGATTGAGGACATGGGAGCGGAACTGAGTGGTTTAGATTTACTTCAGAATGATAGATACATTTGTATGGATAAAAAATAAAACAAAGGAAGGAATAGCCTGTTGACGGATATATCCGTCTGCCGCCCAAAAGAATACTCAAGATTATTGGCAGTGTTCATAGTTTGTGATTATCACTGAGGGCGGCAGACATATATCCGTCCACCTTATGTTTTTTGTGGGCCAAATAAAGACAGATATATCCGACAAATCAAATTTTATTTTCTTCATAACTTTGGTACAAAAATTAGTTCAGCCCTAAGGAAAATCTTTTTATGATCCATGAATTATTTCAAATGAAATAAATACAAAACACTACCACTTTAGTTTTTAATTTTTGGCAAAAAATAATTAAGCTCCAGCCCTTCATTTCATTTAGCCCTGGAAGGGTTAAGAATTAATTAAAGTATTATAATGATCCGGGAAAACAGTTGGCAGCTAGACGCAGACGTGGTGGTACTGTTGTGTTGTAACATGGAAATAGTTCCATCAAACGCCGATAGAAAGCGCCGAGTGTCCCGTTCTCTAACTTTGTGTTAGGTTTGGCCGCCTTTGCCGCTCCATTCTCAACGCTTGCCAGTTGGTGTTGATGAAAGAAACAGACGTTTCGTTTCAAACGTTGTGGTTGTGTTGTGCTTCGCTTCACCACCAGTAACCGTTGTTGATCGTGCGAGTTTGTTGTCTTCGTTTTTCGTCTCTGTTTTTTCTTAATATAATATTCATTGTCGAGTGTATGATTTTTGTTGTGCTATGTTGGTCATGTGAATTATTATAGTTACAGTGCTGATGTTTACCGTTTAGTTTCACTACTGTGCTTTTCTCTATTGTGTTTGTGTTTGGTGTTTTTGTTTACCTAGTCAGCATGGATGAAGACGACAACGTCAGTTTATCAACAAAATCTCCGATAAAACGACTTGGATCAACGAGGAAACTTCTATTTTTTAACAGTAAGTTCAGTTTTGTTTCTGTAGCTACAATTAGTTTAATAAGAGTAGGTAGATATCCTGATAGGCCTATGAAAAACAACGTTAAAGGAATAAATTCGTATAAATTGTACTTTTTATGTGTACCGGTACCGTACCTAAAATAAACTATTAATGTGGATGTATGTTTAGTAGCCTAAAAAAATGTAAGTATTAAAGAAGATGGTTTACAGTAGTGTTAAAAAATATGAAACCCATCTCACCCTGAACGCAATTTCTGAAGTATGGCATGTTTTGCTAAGTAGTGTCACAGAAAACATACTATAGTAGTATGTTTTCTGTGGTAGTGTATTGCATTTTCTTTATCTTTAAAATGGTTGTTAGTGGATAACTTACTGTACCTTTAAGGGGAGTCGCTACTGAAACTAGTGATTTTTAATAAAATCCTTTTAAAAATTATCATATATACTTTTTTAAGTTCATTTAGTCTTAGAAAAAGATTTACTGCCGTTAAAGTAAAAAAAAAAAAAATTTACATACTTTTTGGAGTTTTTTAAGTTTTTTGGCGGGAAAAAATGGGGTTTTTTAAATCTCTTATAACTATTTAACTACTGAACCAATTTTATTGTTCGATATCTTATTTTAAAGAGCAAGGAAAGCACATACTTTCTGTGCATACTCATGTTATGTTCTCAATTAGTTTATAAGTTATGGCTTCAAAAATAAGTTTTTGAAAAATTTATAGGTTATACATTTTTATAAATTTTTTTTCATGTACTTTTATTTACCCAATTACAATATCCATGCACAGAAAGTTGATTTATAGTATAAACAATGTGTGGTAAAAATTTCATTCATATAGCTGCAATAGTTAAAAAGTTATAAGAACTTATATATAAAAAAAAACAAAATTTTAAAGTCGCGGAAAACAGCGGCTGAAGTTTATACGTTGGTTTATACTAGGCCTAGTTGATGCCCCAAAAGAGGTGTGCGCGCTTCACTTCAAATATTTTTTTCACAGTGAAAAAAAATATATATTATACCAAATGTTATGTTTTTCTGAAACCTTACAATCCATAGAACAAGATAAAAAAATAATAAAAAAAATCAAGTTTTTTACAAAATTGGTAGTTTTTCAGTAGCGACTCCCCTTAACTTGTTTTTACCGTATTGTTCACTTTAGTTAATTAACACGATGTTTCCCCGTTAAGAGATTCCGTTTTACTTGATGGATCTATGCTTAAGTGTATCTTAACTTTTAAGTAAGCTTAGGTGTCGGTAGCTAAACCTAAAACTGTACACAGTAACTTACTTCATTTTAATTTACCTCGATTTAAATTTGTTCTTGTAAGTGCAGTTCTCATCAGGTTTGATTATGTTTACTTATCTGGGCACCGGCACGGGAAAACATACTTTACTACTGGTGTTTTCTGTGGTACCGGGTGCGTTATTGTAATGCATTCAACATTTCCACGTCGTACCTAGGTGTTTTGAAAACCTGCATACTTGGGGGAGTTTTCGTCAAAATTAATTATTTAAACATATGCATTTTGGTGGTACACCACAAAAACCTCACGGTAAAAAATACACGGTAGTAAAAAAATTGTATACATGCTGGAAAACATTTTCAGACATAGAGTAGAGTCGTTGACATGTAGAAAGGTATTGCCAACTCGGGCGACCAAGCACTTTCCTACCCAACACAAAGTTGCACTGAAATTTTCAAAGGGTCAGATAAGTTGTCCATTACAGTACTCTATAATTATCGAGCAGGACAAAGTGCCAAATGAACTTCTACCATAAACTAGGCGAATGTAGGATGTTTAGGGTCGGCAGGACTGCAAAACAAACATTTTCGCGCTTGAGTGTAGGGTGAGGGGAGACCTCAAGGCTATCTTCAGGTTATTCATCATCCCCTTGATCAATAGATGGGGGTTGCAACAGGACTAAGGAAGTCTAGACTAGACAAGGGAGTAGGATTAGCAACAGCTGGCACGGCGATGCGGCTATTTTTAAGTTCTGTCATCCCACAGCTGAGGCAACTCAACTAAATGCGTTTCCTTGTTTGAACAGTAAATGTACATTCTGAAAATATCTCAGAGGGTTTGCGGGTATTTTGTATGGCTGACTTTAGATTTCTCGAAGTGTTATAGGTCTACTGTGGATTGTTTGTGACTATACTGGTAATCTTAAAAAAATTCTTGAGCTGAACCTTTTTTTATATAAATTAATACATTTTGTCGTCAAGTCAGTTTTTGGTGGTACAATAGATAGCTAATGTAGCATAAATGATAATGACGGTACACTTCTACTGAACCATCAATAGTGATCCAGATCCACTTCTACAGTGAAGTGTAATTTAGATGAGCAAATAAATGCCACTTCACTGTTGTACTATCTGTGCAACTGTGTCAACATTATGAAATATAGGCTGCCAAACGTGACTCAATAATATGCCTATATAGGCCACCAACTGTATGTCGACATTTGAAATATAAACCACACGTTTTAAAATTTGACAACAACCTAGACGAACGATTACATAGATTTCTCTTTGATAACAAAATTATGAATGAAAGAATCATCAGCCAAACTTTTCATTTGAAGACTTTTTCAATTGCAGCATTTTGGAATGGACTTCAGGCAGACTCTAAAAACGTGAAAATGGAACGCATATGGATGTGGTTGAAACATAAATTGAGGTTTGATGTACACCTTTCTCTCTGAACTGGTTCTAAATTGTTTAACTTCAATGTTTATGAAATATTTCATTAGACACCGTTTAGTCGGTTGAATTTGAACGTGTTAAAAAATTGTATCCAGCTAGACTATTTCATAAATTTAGTGGCAACGCTTTCTAGTTAGCATAATATAAATCTATCCTCCAATTTGGGTGTGTTTTGGGAATTTCTGCGTACCTATTTAAGATTTTTTTGACAGAGGTAGGCCTACATTAGTTTTCTACATTATAAATAATGTGTATAATGTATTACTTAACTAAAGTAATACTCAAAGTATTACTTATTTATTTAGGTAAAGTATTACTTTGCCGTCAGTCGACTGTAAATGTGGCAGCTAATTTCAATACAAACATTACTCAAGTGTTGTAGTCATGTTTATTAATGTTGTGTCAGTTTGTGTTATTTGTCAGTTCTGATTCTGTTGACTCCAACGCCATCTGTGTAACGTACCGTGTAACTAAACATAAATCTTTTTACGCTACACTCTACCATAGATTAAACATACGGTAGCATTTCAAATCCATATCTCTACGCAGTTACCGTACGTAAACCAAGTTATTTTTCCACTGATCAAAACACGCAAACTGGCAAACTATTCGATTCCTGCTCTCAAACTGAAACAAAATTCAATCGTGACAGTGATCCATCAAAACTAAAGTAAATGTCTGGTAGAATTGCAAAATCAATATACACGAACTTTGTTGGAAGAATCAATATTCTCAATACTGCTCGCCCAACATTTTGAAAATTGTACATTATTGAATCATAGTAGAATAATCATCATAGATTGACAATTTTAATTTTTAGTACCAAATGATCAATCAAATCAATTTCTTAAAGTTCCACCTTGTTGGAGGGGCAGTTTGGCCCATAGGCCTACTAAAAAATTCCTTAACAAATTCCTAAAAAAGTTTTTTTTAACAGACTCATATTTTTTAAATTCACATAGCCTACTTATTTTAGTAGACCCCTACCCAATCTTAAATCTAAACTTTTTATCGGGGATCCTTCACAGAGCTTAGGCAATGGTTGAACATTTTCAGTTGATAAATTATAATGTATTGTTAAAATATATAACATCTTAACGAGATGTTCAAGAGAAAAATCCCGATATGAATTTATATTTTCAAACTATATCGAGAGGATATTGTTAAGGGAAAGGAGTTCACAACAATAAATTTATTCAAAACGAATTTCAACGTAGGGAAACAATCCATTACCGGACAAAAGGGGGTGGGCGTGGTTAACAAGGGAGACTTTACTCCCCTCTGGACTCGATGATTCATCGTGCGAAAATACACTTAAACCTTTATATTACAGACACAGAGATAAAGTTTCCTTGTAACGATTTACAACAAGAAGTGCGGTATAAAACGGCGTCTTTCTAAAGGAAACCATCCGAAACTTGTGTTTGGAAACCACTAGTTTGTAAATTATACACGCCTACAGAAACATGTTAGTATCGATTTGGTGACTGTCTGAAGTTTACTATACAAACACGGCCTACATACACGGCGGAGGCGCAAGACGGGCGTAGACTTAGGCTTGACACAAGAAACTGGTTGGTAGTTCGTGGGAGCTGCGGAAAATTTGATGAGCTGACACAGAAGCTATCTGAAGACGGGGTGAGATTCAAAATCACAAAACTTCGATTTCATTCTATTATTTACCTAGTCACCCCGTTTCGAAGCAGTTTGATTTCGATACAAATCTTTAGAAGATATAGCCTAATTAATCGAGGAAACCTAATACCGCAACCAAGTGTTTTTTTGGTAGATAGTAGTAGAAACTGGTTAACTATAGGAGGCGCGGACAGTTTTAATATGCTTACACTAATGGACACAGAAGCTATCTGAAGAAAGGTGAGATTCCATCTTGAAACTTCTTACACATTATTCTAATTTTTGTTCTCGTCGCATTTCGATAACAATCTCCCGAAGATACCATCCACGAATTCACGCAACAGTTTGTACAGATGTGTCTCCGTGTTTTATTACGTCCCTTGCGCCTGTTGGGCTATTCTTCTGTAGCACCTGTGTGTTTTTGTGGTGTTAGATAAGATGCTGTCAACCCTCCTCATGTGATCCCATTATAACGATCAAGCCACCGTCTACATCAGCTGGTCTGTAGCTCAGCTGGGCATATATTACTGGACAGCTGATTGTTTGGATACCGTGTCTAATCCTATGGTAATGCAGAGCTTTTTGATCATTGCTGTGGGTGCAGGACCTACTCTTTACCGGGTTTACTCCTCAAGTCCATAGGGCTTGGTCCATAGAGATTCCTTTGTAAAAAGGGAGAGAAACACACGTAGTAGAAATACAGCGGAAGCAATCGCAAAGTTTGGTTAAACTTGTGGTTAATTCGAAACCCGACGTCCAGAAGGTAGGCGCCGCGTGCGTGGGCGATGTAGTCAGGGACAAGATCTGGTGTAAAAATAGTCACCAAGCGACTGCTTTGGCAGCGAAGCCGGCCTTGAATCGCCCGTCATCCTGCAGCAACGCTGTGTTTAGCGGTCTGCACTGCAGCATGCAGTAGCCTATGCTTACACTGTATAGCGCGGTACATCTGGCAGTATCACGATTTTTAATTTAAACAGCGTTTAGACCACGCTACGGTTAGGCTAACCATCTTAAAAAGGCAAAGTTAGAACTGACAAAATCGTCTCTTACCACGTAACCCCTGAAATCAATTTTCTCCAAAACAGTATAAAATTATATGGATATTTACCATTTTACTATACATAGAAGGATTCAAAGATTTCCTCAAATTATGGTTACCGGTCAAATTAAATACCTAGTAAAAATATATTTTTTCCTTCTTTTAAAATTACTGAAATTCGATTGATCGGTTCAATAAATTGATATTGTTTAAACAGTAAAGTTGTTGTGGAAGATAGGCTAATACATTACATTACTGGGTTATAACAGCCCAGAATCTGCACCGTACACTTCCCAGTCTGGGCGGACCCAATCAAGGACAACTTCGCAACCAGTTCTTGTGTTCAAGTGTCTTATTGGCCTTGACGGTTCAAGTTCGGCGTTACGACTTTATTGATCCCGGTAAAATACCGACGCCTTTACCGAGGCTGGATTTAGTCGATTTAGCATAGAAATAACGTTTAGAAAAATACCGCTGTAAGTTCAATATTTAACTAAATTCCATTTCATAATTTACTTAAATTGTTCACTTGTAATTAAGAGATAGTTGCTTCGCTACTATCTAGAATATACTATAGAAAATAGTAACACATAATTATTGATGAAAACGAACTCAGTTAAGTTGCTTAGTATTGGATTAAATTTACTTTAGAATAAGAGACACCCATCAGAACGCTTTATAAATAGAACATTATTATTAAGAGTGGTTCCATCTAATTAAAAGCTATGCTAAATATACCACAGTCTAGGTAGCAGGTGCATGGATGGACACTTGCCAAAACACAAACTGAGATTTGCATGGACCGTAACATAATTCTCTGGGTTCCCATTTGATACGAAACAAATAAATATTAGTTCAATTAAAGCATAAAAAGTAAGGATGTGTTGTCCCTTTATATTCTGTGGCGGAACTATGGGAACTGCAATTAGACGTATCATCTTGTTGTGAAATCTGAATATATGTAGGTATGCGTTTCAAGGCCCATTGTTAAAAGAAAAATACATTACCATTCAAATTTCAACTAAATCAAGATAGCAAAAAATAAATCAATAAGTTCATTGCTATGTCCATTGAATTTTGATACTGCTAAAGAGATTGTAACGACTTCATAATCTCAATTTCTGATCCTAGTACTACGTCTTGGAAATGTTCTGTAACTAGAAGTAACGGAAGCTGCATCCAGTTTTGAATCACCAAAAACCTACTTTTTGCCTGGATCAAAATTGCATCTTTCTGGAGACTAGGCGAGCACTAATCCACCCAGAATCAGTACTTGAATTTAAAAATTTGGCTTTTTTCAGGTTTATCTGTTTTTCTACTTTTTGATTAAGTCTACTTAGCCAAGTGTATAGGACTCGGGGTGTAGTAGTCCTTGGCACTGTCCACATTATTATCATAACTGCTGCTATTTCCTGTCTTGTCTCCTCCCAGTACCTGATTTAGCCATTGATTATCATCTGTATACATAATGAGGCAAATCTCCCATGGCGGGTAGACTGGTCAGCTAATTGCATAATCTTCCAGTAAATTATGTAGTACCTGTGTACATAAGCGATTTACAAGTACAAACTGTAAAGGCTATTCATTTGCATATTTGTCATTCGATCTTGCTTTACCGGTATTCAAAATGGTAACAAATTATTAAACCATCGAAAGCTTTGTGAGAATTGTATAGGCAATCAGTATCTCGGTTCTCCCTGCTTTTCTCTTGATGAATCCAATTTGTCAAACCCTAGTATTGGAATATTTAACCTTTACTAAACCACTGGTCACTGACAAATTTGTGTTATGGATTTTAACTCAGTAAAACCTAACAGAAAATAAGAAGTTTCTATTGCAGCACATATTTAACCTTTATGGGCTAGGGTTGACACCTACCTACTTTTTACTACTCATTTTAAAGTACGTGAATATTATTCAAATTCCTTTTTGAACTAACACTACTTAATCTAAAACACTACAAAGTTAACGGCATTTCACTGTGCGAAAGCAACCGTAGAATAAATAAAAAAATTCTATGGAATGAAATTTGATCTTCACAACCTGAAGAGATTCCCCTTGGGAAGGAAACTGCAGTAGCCTATAGACTACTTTGCCAGTATATAAGGTATTTAAACCATAATTTAAAAAAAAATTTTAATGCGACTTTTCTTTATTTTCTCGTCATCAATCTACTTAGTACGGAACTTTCAGCCCCCAGAAGCCAATGACGTTTTGATACGAGCGTTTACTTCGAAGACACGTCATTTTATAATTGGATAAGTGATTTTTCTTGTTTAATATTCTGACGCCTCATGCTAGGTATGTCGGCGTCTTTGATAGCTTATCGTGACTCTAGTAATTAGTAATTACGAGAATTCTACACGAATATCCCATCCTCTGTAGAATATATTACCATAATTACAAATTATTACAATAATTACATTTACGCGTCATTTATATAAATAAACATGACCACTCATTGCCAACGTTATAATATCACGCGAACTTATTTTAATGATTTTAAACAAAACAGCGCATACTTCGGCCACTTTGGAGTTTAGAGGGAATGTATTTAATATAAATTCTTTGAGACTGCGATTTCAATATTCTAGCCACCATGGCAAGGTTAAAGAAGAGAAATGTTTTTATATTGTAATACAGTACTGAAATCATTTTTACATTTTGTAAGGTTTGTTATCTTTATTTTAAAGTTACTTGTACGAAACTTCTAGCTACCGAAGCTGTCTAAAAGCACTGCTACTGCGTGTAGGTTGTTATAATAGTGTACGCAACGATCGCGTAAAGACTACAGACTATTGGTAATCTATAGTCTGTGGCTTTACCTACGATACGATGATGTTTTAATTACTGACACTCACTACTCATAACTTCTAAGAGAGGTTATGTTTTCGTTTATAACCACTCATTGCCACTACTGACAGTGATGCAACGAGTCATTGTACCAAACACTAATTACATCACTCATTACCAATTAAATTGACCTGAACAGCTGATTAGTTGAAGTTCGAAGCATTACAATTTTACTCCTTTTCTCTCAATCCTTGAACCTCATTGGTCGGTAACCCGCATTGTTAAGTAAAAGAAAAACAATGTTGTCAAGTAAGTAAACAATGCTGTCAAGTGAATCTTTTCCATTTCAATTCCAAGAACTGAACTGAAACGGCTAGTTTAAAAACGGCCGTAGGTAAATATTTAAACAAAATTAGACGAGGACATTATTATTTAACCTTATATCACAATGACCTTTGGTTTTAAAAAATCTCGTGGTATCCTTAGTATATTTAATTCTATTTGTCTAAGCTTATACTCATCCATGAATATTTTTTCTAAGCGGCCTAATAGAGCTGGGAAATTTCGTATTTTTGCTGAACATTGCCATTATATTTTAAACATAATTAAATTAATTGATAAAATTTGTACATTTAACAAATACATTACAAATAAATTATTATTACACATTAGATTTGTATGTAACGACACAACGATATTTTTAAATTCCATGGAAAGTGAGGCTAAACTAAACAACATTAGAACCGGTATCTCTCAGTGAAAGTTCTGACGTGACAAACACATCAAGAATACAATACAACTGCCGGTACTTCAACTGAGTGTCTTCTGCAATGTATTTTATAAGTTGTGCCAATCAATTGATATTTATTTAAAAATATTTAGTCATAATTAAGTTATAATTTTACCTAAACTCTATTATGAATACCGTATTTAAGGCAAACTTTATTAATCTAGACTCTATTAGTATACCCAACCTTTTTTCCTTACAACTGTCTCCGTTGTTTTTTAAGCTTCAATCCTTGTTCCCAAAGTGGTATTCCAACACAAAAACATTCCTTTTAAAATTCGAGCGATGTTCTAAGCCCAGTTAAACTCAAAACTAGTACAAACATTAAATACCCCTGTTGCAGCAAACCTGCAGTTTAAGCTAATTTCCATTTGCCTGGTTTGATTTTCAATTAAATCTATGAAAAAAAAAACATTAGGTTTAACGAGTGCCTAGGTTTTCTGTCGATAGGGAGGGTAATAAAGTGTGTTTTTTTTTTAGTAAAATATTAATAGCTTAGTATAAAATAAATAGATTTGCCAAGTTTATGATCCATAAACAAGCAAACTACAACAGAATAACATAATAGTAACATGGGAGTTTTTAAGCTCTTCATTATAGTCCAGAGAGAAATTTTATGTTTTTAGGGTCAAAAACAAGAAAAACCAATTTTTACACCATAAATCCCACCAAAAAACCCCGTTCCCATGGTCCGATAATGCTGGTTCGCAAACAAAACACAAAACATTAACGACTAAACATATAAACATTAACAAAACATTATCTGCTTTCAAAAGGGAGTGTGGAGCCTTATGTCGAAATCGAAACAGGAGAATGTGTATATTTGTAATAATCCTTGGATCTTACGGTTATATTGATGCGAAACTTCCTAACTTGTTTGTTGAACCTAATTTGTTCCAGTGTTTGATAACATACCCATGGGATAACATATCCATACAAGAATGGATAAATTAGATTGTAAGACATAGTGTACTTAGCGGAAAGTTGAAGAAGAAAAATAATTTACGCGACAGCTTTAGATTTAAATTATACCTAAAACTTAAATTCCTTCTACTAATTAACATTCAGAAACACATGCCAGACGTCTAAAGTGATATAAGATTATGTGTAAAACATGTTGGTCTAATTCTGAATAATTAGTAGAGTTCGTTTGGTTTAGAAACGCTTACCAGATGGCGTAGGAAGGAAACGCTCAATCGGGGCTTCGGCCTTCGGTTTGTAAAGACACTAGCATTTTGACAGGAAGAGAAACCTTATATGGGCATGTAGGTAGGACCATAGATTCCTTTTATCTATGGTAGGACGTCGAAGAACTATAATGTCACTTACACACAATTACATGAAAAGTTTATATGCTAGGGAAAATGTAGCCTAACAGTAATCTAATAAACTAATTGTTCACATACAACGCTGCCAGGACTGAGTTGTATCGTTGCTGATCACATAACCTAAAAATAAGAAGAATCTATTGTACCACCTGTAACATTCTAACCAACCACCGCAATGTTGTCAAACCATTGAGCTAGAAATGCAACTGGAGGTACACGGAAACTGCTAAAAAATTGGACGCTGTTAAGTTTTGTTTTGTTGGTACCAACTAAAAGAATCAACCAGCTCTCATTGGCTCGTGGCTTTATTACAATCCCATAATCCTCTATTGAACCCCTGGCGGCCAACGTCTCTCAATTCTTCCATTCAGTGCTACCACCAGTTGTATCTCCCTAGCTCAGTGTGTCAAACACACCTCATTAATTGTTGTCGACACGTGCGAGATAATGCGTAATTTGGCAACACTACTGATAAGAGATGCGACCTTGAGTGATAAAACAGTAGCGCGATGGCTACGGTAGTGATAGCTCGTCACCAGGGGGTAGGTCTGCTGTGTCAGGGGGAGCAGTGTCATACCAGCTGCTGGGGTTCAGGGGTACATGGACAACCTTCGGAGAAGGCTAGGGGTGAGTGGGGCAAGCTAGCGTTGAAATTCTAATAAATACTGATCTTTTGTGTTGAAAATTAATTCTGGTTCATTCTACGAATATAGCCGCTACTTGTACAATTTGGCCTATGCTAATAAATTTGATATAAACTGACCTTATCTTAGCCTAACCAAACCTGAAATAACCTAACTCCCTTCAATTGGGCAATTTTTTAGGGCCTCGATGGGTCTTTTCATGAAGAATGTCCCCACTTTAAAAAACGTTCTTCGTAAATAAAGGTGATGTAGGTAATTATTAGTATTAGGGTAAGCTATGTAAAAAGGGTTTGCTAGGTTTTACCCTTTAATTTACCCACTAGAGGTCGTCCAGTGGTCGAAAACTCAAACAAAAATATGTAATGTACATACTTCTATATTTTCACAACATGTGATTGTAATTTCTTCCATTTGTTCTGATTTTCTGTTTATATTTCGCCACCAGCATGGCAGCCCTTAAAACCCATGTTAATTTTTTTTTATTATTTTAAATTCATCCTTTGTGTTGATTTTTGAGCCTATTTGAATTGATTAAGGGATTCTGCACATCTACATGCAGAAGAAACATGCTTGTCTATTAATATATAGGATAGATTGTAGATAACTTATGGTACTCTCTACTCTTTCGAATCTTCTCTAGTTTATTTGAGAAATCTCACCTCTACAGATATAATACTCAATTGAAGATTAGATTACTTTACACGAACATTTAGTTGCAATAATATTTTGCAAACTGCTTTTCAAATCTTAACTACCTTTTGTTGACACTTATCGATAGCTTCCTGGACCGTCTTCGGAGGTCAGTTTAACACAGATTGTTTTTATTTGTCTTTGGTTCATTGAAGTGGGTAAATGCAAATATTGGAAGATTGATAGTACTGTAGTTGTGAGAGTGCGTTGTTTCAAGCCATTGACCATGTAGTCAGTATTTACCTTTTGTTGATCCTTGCATGGTGGATTGCGTGCAGTTCTCATATTATGAGCAACCCTTGACGTAATGTGTTAAATGCATAATATTTAGCTGTTGAAAAGGTGTACCTTTTTCATTTCACATTCATTTTCATTTTAAAACACTTTAAAACATATCCAATATCAGCCTCTTTATATGCATTTTTCTTTCTCTTTACTCCCAAAACCTCTCATGTCAACTCTTCTTAAGAGCCCAATAACCCAGGACATCAGAGTCCAGATTCCAACCATCAAAAAGCTACTGACTTTTCTCACGATCAATCCTGCGTCCCTTTATTTTAAACTAGTACTAACCAGTCTGCAACCTACCCACCAAGCTAACCAAACTTATCCATTGTCCACGGCAATTAACATCTCAAATGGAGTTTGTTTTACTACTGCTCTATTTTCGCTACATGATTTATTCTTTACGGGTGCGGTTTGACGTTGGGTCTGACGGTATAAATAGACCAAAGACCATGGCTGGGTAACACGCATTGCCGTCGGCAATACCTTACTTAGATAACTGGTCGGTTAAGTAGTTTACCATGTGGTTAATTTATTATGGCGATTTAGTTGTCGTTTTGCATCATTGGCTATTACAACCAATGTCCGTCCTGTATCACCTATTACTTATGGGCATTAAATCAATGTGGGTCGTTAAGTGGGTGACTAAGTGTAGGTCGTACATTAATTGCGCCCAAGAGTTCCTTGCGCTAAGCCCTCAAAGGGTCCCAAAAATTTTCCTTACTAACGCCAAGTCCAAGCCAGGTAGGGGTGAGTTTCCGGCAGAAGGAATGTCCTTGTTTACGTGTAATCAAACCTAACGTAGCTTAACCTAACCTAACCTAACCAAACCCAACCCAACTTAACCTAACCTACTCAATTATACAGCAAAGAGGGCCGTAACTTGGTGCAGTTATAACGAATTGGGTGGCTCCCTGTAGTAGTTGGCGCAATTGAGGAATACCCGACTACCTGACTCAGGTCAGTTTGGGCTTGGATTTGTTAGAAGAAAAAATTGCTACATGAGTACCTGAGATCAACATTGAGATGTACATTGAATTAAATTAAATTATCTGTGTAGCTTTTTTAATGACCAATTGACCAAGACCAGGCTTCTTAGTAAGGACCATTTAACTCGTTGTCAAATCGTTGACTTCATACACTGCTAGTCAATTTCTCATCCTATTGAAAAATCTTAAAGTCTGATTCGATTTGCTTTAAATCTGTTTGCGTGTGAGTGCACTGATGTCGACTTGATACTTTTATTTCGTACTATTTGTTCTAAAATTGATCATGGACGTGTAAATGCTTAGTATTAGTGGCTTTAAAAAAATATATATGGTTAAATTCGGTGCCCTTATTCAGCTACAAAACACGAGAAGAGATGTTAGATGTTGTCCAACAGACCAACAATTACATACAAATGAGGTCAATGATAAATTTGCGTGTAACACTTTATGACCGTGAGATAATTATTTTATTTCCAGTGGTAGAGTGACATAATTGCCATATCGTGTATGGTCCTTCCTAGACTCCCTTTAGGGTGTGGCGAGTTGGACTTTGTTAATTAAAATGCACTTTTTAAAATTAATTTTCTGTTGATGAACTGAATAAGTTAAATTGTCGTTTTTGTGAATTTCATTGGATTGTATAGATGATTGATATTAGAAAAATATTAAATTATGTTTCATAAAAAATCTTTTGAACAAGATATGATATTCCTTCATAGTTGGTAAACTCTATTTGTGTTCAACTTATTTTAAAGAATCTTCAAACCATGTGTTTGTGATTGTGTGTAAGTGTCACGGGAAAAGTGGGAATGAGGCCAGTTTGAAATCAGTTTCCTCGATTTTATCAAAATCCTTATCCAAGTGTCAACGCTGACTTGATTTAGGAGACGTGACCAATTTCGGTTGTCTTATAAATTAATGCTTTTACGGTTGGATCGAGCCATCAATTGATTGCGCTGATGTAAACTTCTGTCAAATTTTTACCTCAAACTGATACGACGACTTTGAAAGTTACAGCACATTATTATGTCGAATAAAAAAAAAAACAAACTAAGGGTGGAAATATAATGTTAGACCTATGAGTGCTCTTGGAGTGGCTTATTGAACTAGAGGTTTTTCATTTAAAAAGTTACGGCTTGTCCATTACATGGGATATCTATTTCAGAGTCCAAAGGTCAATGGTTACGTGGGTTACTTCAACCATCACAATAATGAAAACTAAGCAATTCTTCAGTGTCAATCTTTCATAAGTCAACGTCGACGTGATTTAGATGGCATGTTGAGATTCAGTTCACAACAATGACTCACGCTCCCCTCCGGAAGGCGGCGGTGATTTGTACAGTCTAATAAAAAATGCATCAATCACCAAAACTTTCGATATGTGAAAAGTTCGGCCCCTCAACGTTGTGTGATATAGTTAAACCATTAAACACACTCCAATATAGATTTACGATGCTTATAGATCAGTTGAAGCCACTGTGTGTAGTACTTACATCCGTATATTTACGTCCTGGTTTGTCTTGTTTTATTACCAAATATACAAGCTTATGCTGTGAAAATTACCTGTAAATATCAGAAACCGGTAAATATTCAACAACGGTATTCCTTCAACGACGGATCAATCTAGAGCTGGATGATAATCAAAAATGCTTGAAAGAAATTATTCGTAACATATTACCCATAGAAAATAATTTAACAGCATTTTGTAGGAAATATTTTCTCTATTGTATTATGATGGAAATCTCCGATGTCTGCAATTCCCATAAGCCTAAACAAACTTAATAACTTTAGAAGTAGTCGCGCTCACAAAAGATACTGTGAGGAGGCAATATATTCGTGTTCCATGAAAAATCCTTTCTTGACTTTTACAATAGCTATATGTATTTCAGATAATTTATCTTCAAGTTTGGAGTTTTAATAGCTGAATGAAACCAAAAACTGCAGAACATTCAAGTAAAGTCATTTATCTTTGGAATGTTTATATCAACAGAAGCTTGAAACCTTTTTATATACAATTTGTTTCTGGGCTCACCCCACGTTTGTTTATTTTCTGATTCTACTATTTCGGTCGAATGACAAATTCTCGGTAACTCGAAACTGTTCAGCCGTGAAACTGGGAGTATTTATGATCTGACGACAAACAACATCCGGACCCAATCTAATTTAACATATTTGTTTGAATTTGTACTCGTAATGATTGATGGACAGTTTTGAACCAAACAATGATTAAAGTTTGTTTTTAAAGGAAATACACTCTTTGCTATTTATGCACACTTTACCTTAGGCTAAGGAAACACTACCTTGAATTTGAAATTCCAATATTTTTTTAATATGGAGTAAATTTATTTTTATTACTAAAGGTTGTAAACTTCAATCAATTGAGCTGCCGATTTCTATCGATATATAGTATACTTTTCTACACGTATAAAGTGACTTTATAACAAGCCTAATGGAAAAGATTACATATTGTAAAGGTTTACATAGCCTATCTTGTATTCCAATAAAATAGCACTGTATTCAAAATAAAAGAGAAATATAACTACATTGGTAACAAAAGAACACACTCTATTAGGGACGCAATCAACTATTTTCTCAAGTAAAAATCTAACTCGAGCTAACCCTAATATAATATAGGGTCTCTACTTAAGTTTACTAAGTAAATGCAACTCCATGTTATACATCGCGAAATTTCCAAATTCGTAAATGAAGATTATACAAGCTTTTGTACAATACGTTATTTCAAATCCAGCCAATTACTAAAAGAATAGTAACATTATTAATTTTCTCAAAAACAAATGTTTATTTATGAAAAAATCTATCATGTACAAAGGCTAACTCCAAGGTGCTAAGTTATCTGTATATCGCTCAAAATTTGAAAACTTGCCAATCCGTTAGAAAGATCCATCAAAAGGGCGATCATTCACATTAAACTTAAACTTTTACAGATACATTTTGAAAACTAATAAACGTTCAATCCTCAACTAGACGTTTGTGTAAATGACAAACGTTATTGCGTTATCGTGGGTTTACCACTAGTTCATCTCACCGTATCCTGCCTCAATTATCCGTATATGGTTACTAACCACTTCCCGTTCTACCAATGTGGTGCTAGGTTTAGTCTTATATCACCGGACTTTGCCTTGTAAAGTTAAAAGTTTCACACATGTGTTGCCATTTAAGTTCATTTCCGATGTTTGATGCAACAATGTCTAAGCCGGTTTACGTCGGCGGATGTTTTCCGCAAGGGGTTTGAAACGTTGCTTCCTTCATTTCCTTTTAAATCCTGAAGTATTTAAAGTGCGAATGAATTTGCTGTCGCAATCAATAGTGGAGTGATGGCATCTTATTTTCATATCTAGGATTTAATTTGTGTTTCTTGTTGGTGACGTTTGGATGTTCTAAATTCATTAAAATATTGTTTTTCTATTTATATATACGATCTTTTAATTTACCAAACATAATCTATTACTGCTTATATTCTTGTATCATAACACAATAAAAGTACGCCTATACTGTAAAGTTTACCACAGTAAATAGAGAAGTAGTCTATGTAAATACTCAAGAACGTAAATGGACATGAACAAATAAATAATGAAAAAAATAGTTCCTTTTAGTCATCATACACGTACCATGTTTAAAGATGGTACCTCAAGTAAGTTATGGGAAGTTATGTAAAAAAATACATACACACTGACAGAAAAACGAAGCGAGATAGGGCATGCTTATATAATATATTTTGTTTGTTTAGAACCTAAGGAACATGCCCATGGAGTTTCGGGAGGGAGTTTCGAAACACCCTGAATAGTGAATAGGGCTACATTACCAGTACCAGTACATCAGCTTGTCTTGTTGTACCAGCATTATGGCGCGTGCCATTGTAATGTTATTGTTTGTAGTGCAACCAGCATACCAATGGGATACTTAGCGCTAGTTGGTGGTCTAGTGTAAATTACATGCTTAGTTGACAACAATGAAAACCTGCATATGTTTTAAATAATAAGTGTTGGCCAAGGTTCTTTCCTAAATAATTAATTAAGATGTCATCTTAAGCCGAGAACAAAATATCAAACTAAATAATAAGGATTTTCACAACACACAATTGCTCTCAACCTGTGTTTTTGTTTTGTTTTCTTGTTGTAACTAGAACAGACCCGTTTATGCATAAACTTGTGATACAAAATGTTTAAGTTGATTTTATGTTTTCAGGTAAGTGCACGGATAACCATCTTAGTTTTCGTATGTGTAAGTACAACATTTTGTTTAACGTGGACATATTAGAATAATATTTTCAAATAAACGGGGCGTAATGTGTATCGTAACCTACCTTAAGCTGTAGGTAATTACCTTAATTATTAATCAAAACACAGGTCCCCATACGATGAGAACTTTCCCTAAACCTTTCACTTAACCTACATTAAGCCTTAAGATATTTTGTAACCTCTATGCATGTTATGTAAATACTATGTTGTCTTACAGCCTAATAATCATAATTATAATATTTCAATCCCTAACGATAAAACGTTATTTCCCGTTTTCATACCATTATTGGGATGGATTGCTCTCTTACCATGTGTACGTGACTACACAAAAGACTATCTTACCCGCTGTCAAGTCGCTTCCGCCGTCTTATGCTGGAATACGAGGGGAATTTATTTGTAAAGTACAGTTTTACCGATATTATATGCATGGTTATGATCTTGCCACACGACTACGTATTTTAAGCTATTTGTGATTAAGTATCCATACTTATTGCGTTTTCTTTTTTGCTTGGTATGAAGGTTTGCTGCAACATAAGTATATAAGATCAGCACTGCACTTTAAGAGTCCTCTTGTGACAACTGTCAATGGTACATAGTAAACTACATAAGTAAATTCTACTTTTTTTATGGTCGTAAATAGTAAGACGCCTATACTCTTGGGCCTCACAAACATAAAATCAAACACACACATTCACACACACGCACGCACACACAGCCTGTGGGAACCTGGAGCACATCTGGTCATCGTCGACAAACAAGAACCCTTTAATGAGCGCCCCAGCCGCAGCCCCGGGTTTTTACCAGCTACTGTTTAATTAGTACCAGGACCCCAGTGGTCGTAAAAAATATCCCAAACGAGCAAGGGGGAAATCACGGTGGATTCCAAAGTACCATTCCGCCACGCTGTTTAATGTACGATATCCCAACACAGTACCACTTTGTACCCTAACAACTTATGACCAATGTAGTTAGGAAGTAATTCCAAATGTTAAGGAAATGGTTATGGTCAATAGTCTTCGGGTGTACTAGAAATATTTTCCTGCCAATTAGAGTGGGTGATATCTTCGCAAAGGGTTATAAACATTCTGACAGCCAAGTGAGTAAAATGTGTGATAACTGATAAGTACATAAATAAGATGCAAATATAAACATTGATCAATCATTGAACGTCGTTCAATGGATTATATCATTACAATTGAATCACCATACTATTAATTGACTTGAACCATTTGAACACAGCCGGGTTGGAATATAATGCCGACTAGTTCATCGAACCTTACTAGGATTTTCCATAGGTCAAACATATTACCTTAATTCCTTGTCCTAATGGATCAGTAGTTGTGAGAGTGATTCTGTCCGGAATGTTATTTTAAGTACCGTAAACCGGGGTGGCTTGGCACCCCGGCGTGACTTGAACACAAAATCGGGAAAAAGTTTTAAAGTGGTTTTCTGAAGCTAACGTAAGAGATAGAGAGACAGTTCTTGGTTTAAATTATAGGTTATTTATCTATGTATTTAGGGATAAGGTTGAAACTATTTACATCCTTCAAAAAAATAAAAATAAAAAAAAAACGCAAGTTCCGGTTTTTGAGAAAATTTCTTACCCCAAAACTTTTATCTGGCCTGACCAATTGACATGTTAAAAAATGAATTTTGTGATATCAGACAAATATTTAGCCCTTCCTGATAACAAACTTTCAAATTACACTCTCTTATCATTGCAGATAAGACCACAAAAAATTTTCAAAGTAAAGTCGACATATTTTCATGTTTTTGGGGTGACTTGAACACACACGTTTTTCCCCTGTTTTTGCCTTCTTTTATGCGTTTTTTTTACATTTTTGCCTTATTTTTACAGTATTCATAATCAAGAGTATTCATAATGTCAAGAAATTAAAAATAGGGTAAAACACCCATCTTAACAGTGTAAATATTGTAAATATATAGTGATAAGTGATTATTATTGAAACTAACGCTAATTTAACAACGGTGAAAAAAGCAACTTTTTGCGTTAAATTTAAAAATAGTTTGTATAATAAAAAAAATATAAGTGATAGTATTAGTATTTGAAGAGGAGTTCATCTACTACATTTTAAGGTAAACAGTTTCTTTATATCATTATTTTTAAATTTTTTATAGATTTATATATAATTACCGGTAAATTTCATGTTGTTCGATCATATTTTTTGCAATAACTCCGATAAAAATTAAGATAAAAATTGTTAAAAAATACTTTTTGAGAGCTGTTTTATGCTGTGTTCATGTCACCCCTATCAGCTGTTGATATCTTGTTACACATTAAAGTCCCATGTTAAAATATATGTTGTATCCGGGGTGACTTGGTACACCATATTTTTTTCCCAAAATTTTAAAACAAAAATTAAAAATTTAATTGTTCCATTTTTGTGTAGTCTAAGTTAAGACCCTTCAAAAACAATTTTTTAATCCAAATTATCTTAACTACTTTTCTAAATATATATAAGAGAAGGTCAAGAGTGTGTTCAAGTCACCCCGGTTTACGGTATATTTTGAGGGTTTCTTTAATCTATGCCACCTATTTTCGCTTATCCCACAAATTAAAAATAATTGCAATAAAATATAACCAAGAGTTTCTACCATAAGAAACTTAGATATCTCAGAATTAATAAATAAAAAGAAAACCGCAAACGATGAAACTTAATAAACATAAATACCCCCGCCGCAGCAAACCTGCCGTCTAAGCGAATTTCCATTTGGCCGAATTGATTTTCAATTGATCTATTTAAATAACATTAGGTTTAACGAGTACCTAGGTTTGCTGCTGCAAGGAAACTAATAAAGTACTGTGTTTTTAGTAAAATATTAATAGCTTACTATAAAATAAATAAATTTGCCAAGTTTGATCAAAATATATCCATAAACAAGCAAACTACAACATTTTACAATATTCTCCATAAGAATAACATGGGAATTTTAAATTTACAGTTTTTTTTGTTTTCTCCGTAACCAATAACCGTACAAAAACACTTTGATATACTGAATTGTTTGTTTTTTTAAGCTCTTTAAGAAGGTTTAGAGAAAAATTGGGAAAATTTGGGTTTTGAGGGTAAAAAGTGAGAAAAACCAATTTTTACCCCATAAAACCCCCCATAAAACCCTGTTCCCATGGTCCGATCATGCTGGATCGCGAACTCATTCAAGTTTATCCCGCCTTACACCTTCAAACCAAATTTCATCAAAATCAGATAAAAATTACTCAAGTTACCGTGTTCACGGACATATATATATATATATATATATATATATATATAAATCTATATACATATATATATATATATATATATACATATATAAAAATTTGAACGAATGGTGTTTTTGGCCTCTGGGGACATTAAAATGAAAAAGTAAATCGGTCCCGGGCCTAAGTCTTACCATGAGACCTACGGTAATAGCTACTTCCCCATAGGGAAATTCGCTAAAAAGACCGAATATATCCCAATTGTCTTCGCCCGACCCAGGATTATTGTAAGTGATTAATCCACGGCTAAACGCACATATTGCAAATATTACCTTATAAAGGAAAAGGAAAATAATATCTTATTGCGTCAGAAAACTTAGGCGTAAATGGACATAAACGTCCACATAAACGTCCCCCATAAACGTCCTCCAAATATAAACTTTACCTTTAAATGTTAAAATAAGAGATCCGATAGTAGTATTGAATAATCCAACCTCATTTTGGAGTGTTTTACAATCGCCTTATGGACTAATCGACTAATGAGGTAGGCTTATAATATCAATGGTTTCACCAACCGACATAAAATATCAAGTAACTCCGCCATGAATCAATTTCAGTGGTTACTTCATCTTCCAAACGGCCCAATCGGTTCTGTCGGATCTCGTCGTAAAATTAAACAACGCAGTAAACATAACTCTGCCACAATGATAGTTCCACATGTAGGGAGCCTTGAGGGGAAGAAATGGAGTGTAAACTTTGGAAACAACCTCGCTGACTTATCTGGGCTTAGCTTCATTAAAACTATAGAGTAAGTTATAAAGTTATAAAGTAAGGTATAAAGTTTCCCTGTTTTGGAATATTATTAGGATTATTGATCTTTTACACTCTTTGTTTAAAATTGAGTCTGGTTCACTTCGTTACCCCTTCATTAGCTACTGTAGTAGTAAACAAGCTTACTCCAGCTAGATGTGGACGATGCAGACCAATGGAGTTTATTCGTTATCGCACGGAATTGTAGATTTGTCATCCTTATCAGTAACAAATTTTATATGTTTCTGTGTGGTATATGTATGTAGTGTGTCATTTTTTAATTGGGTTTTCATCAAAAATACATAACCAAAACACAATGTATGTTGTTTATTTTGTGCGTGAAAGAGGTCAATATTACCCGAATGTACCATAACTAGTGAATTTCAACTAAGTTTCTAAGAAGGTATTCAAACTTATACCTACACCTGATTATCTATTATATTATTAAAATGATACAATCAAATTTTATGTAAACGGTTAAGGCCATTTACCAAATAAAAATATAGGCATATGGAACATCAAAATGAAGCTTAGAGTGTGTGGATTTGCCGAAAAGTATTGATATGGACGAATTTCCAAAGGGCTCTGCCCCACAGGCTGATTTCCAAAGGGCTGCTCCTGCAATGCTTCCAATGTTTACATGATTGAATTTAATTTAGTTAATGAAACAGCTGGTCAGTACAATGAACCGGTGTTTGTTTATTTACTCGAAAAAAGATGTTTGTGACGCTTTATGTAGATTGAGGAGGGTTATGTTTGGTTTTAAAGTGAGGTTGTATACGTTTTGTAAAGTATTGCTCAAAGTTCCATTTTTTAATTTATATGGTACCTAATCTACATTTGAAGAAGCTTGGATAAAATGGAAGAAAATGGTAAAACATGTCATTCATAAAGCATCAATATGAAGCAATAATTGATGCTATTGCTACACTAAGGTATGTTGTCATATTCTTAGGGATCTCTATTAACATCAAAAGTAGGGGTTTGAAAGTAAGTAGGTTTACGCTTTTAAATCAGCTTATATTTTCAAACTAAATCATAGAGTTGCTGTATGTATTTTAAAACACACATCAGCACCACTTTAATAGCTCTCTAGGTCACAATAATGTTCTTCCCGTTGCAAAGCACGGGTATAGCAGCTTGTAAAGATATAAATTGTGTTAAAACAAAATCTATATATATAAAGCCAAAAGTACCCATGAACTTTTGAGAAAACTACAAGTCACACCCCCATAAACCATATACTTAAAATGTTCGTCATGACGAGAAACCTTGCGCAAAACTAAGTCCATTAAGTCATAAATTGCCCTTTAAGGTCATAATTCCTTTCTAAAGGGAACTATTCACATACCTAATGTTAAAAATACCTCAGCAGTACTTATTTGTTTGTTATTCTTTCAATTTATTACCTTATTAAAATCGGGTGTGATTATTTGTTTCTTTTACTGTATTTTGTTTATTTCAGGTTAACTTAACCAATCAATAGTTTCATTAATACTTATGATGTCAAACAGGGTGAAGTCCGTGGGTTACAGCTAGTATAATTAAATACAAGTTCAGAACAATTTTCACAGCTTGCATAAGGGAGCATTTTTTATGTTTGATCCATCGTAAATCGTAGCAAGGTTCGATGAACTGCGGCATTATATTCCAACCAAGTTGTGTTCAAATCAATTAACAGTCTGCTGATTCAATTGTACTGGTATCAACAACTGAATCACGTTCATTGATCAATGTTTTACTCAAACTTTGATGTTTGGCAACGCTTAAATAGATTTAGCAATTGTATGGGTATTTTATCGGTTAAATAATTTGGTAGTAACGGCTGTTTATTAATTCTGATTGTATCAAATATGTAAAAATAATCTTACATTTGTGATCATTTTTAAGTCTTGTTAATGATTCACTTTCTTTAACGCGAGTGCAAAGTGCCTTTGCTGCACTCGAGAAACTTTCCACACTCCCCTACGGCTCGTGCGTAAAAATTCTCTCATGTGCAGCAAAGTGCCACTTCTTACACTAGTTACACAAATAACTATAGTTGAATTGGGCCACCAATAAGAGTGCGCTACTATAAATTACTCATTTATGTCGAGTAGGCTAACGTTTTTATACAAGTCAAACTCATAGGATTATTTTGGTAGTCCATAGCATCTATATCATATAGATATATATAATCACCACCAAAACCAGGCTATATCTCACTATCAAAAACCGGGCTAAGATTTAGTTAGGATTTTAGACATTAACGTATTCTGTGAGTGGTCCATTCAAGTAAGATATTTTTGAATAAAAATAGGCTACAGTTGGTTCAAATGGATGGGACGACTACTTCATTATCTAATAGGAAAATAGTAAAATTTACTTTGAGATTCCAGGGTAGACGTACTATCATTAAACCATCAGGGAAATCACAGATACCAATACTGTAGAAACAAAACAAATATGTACAAGGCCAATGGTTCAAAGATGTTATAAGGTAATTGTGAAGAAAGTATTATTGAGGTTCTGGCTGGAATTAATTAAATTTATCGAGTCATTTTTGGAATTAAGTAAATACATAATACAATGTCCTATATGTTGGGATTTAGTTGATTAAATCATCTGGAATGGTTTTGTTGAAATACAGTTAAAGTCTTTGGTCAATGCTATTCTGTTAGTCAGAATAATAACAACTGTTTGAAAAATGTTATAAAATCATTGTATTATTTGTTATGACTAAGATGATACAAAGAACATAGCTCAAGTAAATTCAATGTTTGATTGGTTAAATCTAAGTAATTATACCGGGTCTTTGATTTGGATAAAGCTTATGCATCGTGTTTTTGATTGGAACTAACTGAATGCAATATATCGTTTTGTTAACTAAATACATTGTTCAAAATTTCCACTGAAACCACATTTCCACATATATAAAAATTATGTATTCTCTTTATTCGCTTTCCGAATTTCCACCTCACCGCCTACAATATTCCATGTTTTTTTTTCAATCAACCACTGTCAGTCTGTCAGTGTAGCAAGTTCCATTAGTATTTAGAGCGGTCGCTGTCTCCCTCTCTCTCGCTTATTGTTTCACATCTCACTCTCTCTCTCTCGCACTCATCACAGCCACCAGCTATTGTCTCATATTCAATAGCATCACATCTCACATCATATGTTACCTCCACCTCTGGCCCCAGCCCGCTACTGTGGCTCATCGGTTAGACTGTTATATTAAAAAAAATGAAAAGATCAACTTTTATGAGTTTGAATTTGTATAATTTAATTTGTTTGTTGGGGATAGTTTTTATAGTACCAGTATTTAAAAATGTAAAATGTGTCTACATTAACAAATATTCTTATTAATATGGAGTAGTTTTCTTAGGTAATTTAACATTTTGTATCGGTTTATTTTATAAGCATATCGTCTAACGATAAGCTATATAATTAAAAATGAAAGGAGATAGAACATATGTAGTATTTTTGGTAATAGTGTACTACTTTACTAGTACTGAAAATGTGTGTTTTTCCGATTGGAATACGAGTCCGGTTAACACATTTTGGACGAGTGACGTACGACATTTTACGCCATACTACTCTAAGCTAGCTTATTAATGAAACCCCCGTACAAATCTTTATATTCCCACCGACTTAAGGACTAAAAATCACTACTAATGTACTTAGAGGTCATGTTTTTATATTCAACCACTCATTTCCAAATATAATCAGCCGGTTGGAGTCTGGTAAAAACTCATTACAGTACAGTAGTACGTAACGAAACCCCAGTTGGCTGGTTGGTGGCAAACAGCTGTTTTCTGGACTAAACCCTTCCGTTGGAAGTTCGTTAAAACAGTATAGTGTGCTACGTCTTCATGCTTGGACGTTTGATTGCTGCTTTACTAAATTATACTCCAGAGAGTTCCAATTTAATAAGAGTTATAACTCTCGTGATTATGTCCACATATTATGTTTCTTTTTTTAAAGTAGTTTTGGCTTTATCCATAGAACCATAGATTAAAGGAGTAGACATCTCTACTCCTTGTCGACTCCTCTACTCTATGATAGAACATACTGCCTTTTTTGCCAGTTCGAAGGTAAATCAAAGATTAAATCTTACCGTAGGACTAAATTGTATAAATTGTAAACCTACATAGAACAATTACGTACAACAAAACAAACTTGATGAACAAAGCATGTTTAACTAAAAACCAGGTTACTGATCTTCCTCTCGCTATGTCATTGTAAAGTTTAAATTGAAAACAACAATGAAACAAACTTAAAACCACTCTAGCGGCGACGTACGAAACTATAACATTACAGTTGCAGTTTCCTCCGCTAGTCATCGCACATCGCTCAAAACGGTGGCGCTAGTAGCGGTGAAGATTCCAACTAGAACGATTTAATTACTACGCTCTCCGCGAGGTAGCAGCGTCACATTGTACAGTGGCGCTCCAGTCGGCAACCTGCTACAACTAGATCATTGTTGCCAGTTTGTCGATGCTATCTTTTGTAAACAGCCTTAAGTATACATAATGTCAATCTATCAGGAGCGCTGTTGATGTTTATGTAGCTGCTGATTGAATTTTGACAATGAATAGAACTGTTAACGGTTTGGTTTATTTAAGGTTTATCTGATTGTCTGATTTATGAATACACAACTAAATTAAAACTGTATCATACTTTCTGCTATCAGAATGCTAAATCATGAAATCAGCTGATTTCACGGTTCCCAACCACAGCTACTGTAATCAGGCCCCCAGCGAATAACATAACCTAACAACCTTGATAGTGGACGTAACTATGATATTTCTCCGTCATTTTATGGGTTTTTATTGGAAATGACCATTAAAAATCTGAGTTAAAAAAACGGCTGGAGGTATTATGGATTCAGTACCTAACAAATTTCATTAAAATCGGACTAAATATGTGGCCTGTAGCTCTGTACATATACAGACACACACAAGGGCAGACATCACTTCGAAAACTACTTTTCTGAGTTCAGGGGGGCCCAAAACGGATATATCCACTCAAAACTTAAAACTCGAAAATTTTGACGAAAACAATACTTTTTCCAGTATGCAGAGGGAGAAAGTAAAAAAAGGCTAACTTTTTTCAGTTCAGCGTCATTATTTTTCCCATTTATGATTTTCTTTGAGCTAGAGAAGGGACGAGAATAGTAAAAATTTCGCATCTTTCCATGCTCTCACTGTGTATAATTAAAACTATAGCTTACCTACTCATAGTTTATCATAGAGGTAAGTTATTTCTGGTGCAATACTAAACTGTCTGTTTAGGGAATTTCTCTTTTGATTATCCCCGTGATTCCATGATTGCTCTAGTTTTAGTTTACAATATCGTATCAATACCAACTCCAATTTGGCACTTCCACTTGGAGTACTCGGATTTTGGTACTTCAGCTCCAAACTATTACCTCCACCCACGACACCAACGACGAAGGCACACCTGATTGGCAAAAAAGACTGTGGAACACCGTTAGTGGTTTTGGCTGAGTAGGCGAAATAATTGCTCATTTTTGGGCTTCGTGGTCGCCGTTGGCACTGGATCAGAACACGCTACTCCGTGACAACGGTTTTGGGACGTTGTACAAGAAACTCATTAGTATTCGTGGTAAATCGTACTAGAACTAATATTGACCGCATCACGATACTTGAAATAATTGGACCAAACAACCCGCTGGAATAATCACTACTGGTTAAATGGATTAAGGAAAATCATTATTAATGGTAAATATGGTTAATAACGTGAGGTTTTAGTGAGCTACTATACCTTTGTCTGCGATGTGACCCTATGCTGAGTTTATACGTTAGTTCAACCACAGGATAATAATTAATGTACTTAGAAATGTTACCTTCGAAATATAGATTAAGTACCACCGCTATTCGCAATACAATACGGCGAATCTCTACATAAAGTTAATAATAAACACGAACTTTTGAAGAAGAAAAACACAGTGAGTCTCCCAACCACACACTGTAATGAAAAGTCTTGATCAGAAACTTCCCGGCGAAATGTTAGTTTTCGATAAATCCTCTCCTAAGGCAAGGGCTGTCAACTACACGGGAGGCCTCTTGTTGCTTGCTACACCGAGATACATTAACAACCCCCAGATCCCTCCTCTTCTTTGTTCGGGTTCTATGACCAGCATACTTTGCGTCTACTGGCTCTTCTGTGCTTTCCTATTGAAGAACTCTTCATCTCTTCTCTTCTCCCTTACTTTATTTTCTGTGTCAGCCGAACCTCAAGCTCAGAGATGTCGCTATCAAGCGATCCGTGTCGAAGAGGTGAATGCCATTGGGCTCCTCATAATCCGGCCATGCATTGCTCTGTGTGGGCTCGACTTGAGTCATTCGAGGGAACCCTTCATAACTAAACTCGTGCAAACTTTATGACTTCTAGCATTGACTATACACCTCTACTAGATTGAACACTATGCGGTCGCTTTGTTAACAATACACTGTTCTGCGTTAGTGTATGGTCCACGTAGTTATGTTAGATGACGCTAGGCGCTCTTCAAGCGCCTTTAGTTCCCTTAGATAACGTAGGATCGCGCTGCGAGCGCCCGTCGTCTGTCACTGCAGACAGCCTCGGCTACGATGCGTATTGCGATTGCGAGCCGCGAGTGCCGAGCAGTGACGATCAACTTGTTGATTAGCGCACGGTAAAAAGTACAAATTGCTGGGTGCCCCATGAGATATTGCGTGATATATAGCTTGCCTACTTACTTTGATTGTGTGTCTTCGTGTCCATTGGCAAATGTCAGCTGATTTTCATTAATGTAAAATAGATAATAATTTCCAGAAACTTTTCCAAAACATGGCATATTTACGACTAAATATGATTAATACTAAAGTATTTTTTAAATCATTATACAAAATGTTGGTTTGGAGACCATGTTATGCCTCATTTTTATCATTTCACTGAGGACGTTTTCAACACTGAACATTCTTAGAGTGAAGTTGTAAATCATAGAACAAAAGTGTTCTGTCTGTATGACAGATGAATTGCTTTTTCGCAGAAGTAGTTTATAAGTGGAATTAAATATATACTTTAGTCAACAAGTAATTATAATCATCACCTGTTATAAATTATAATATTTTTTTGTGCTTTACAATTTAATGAACTATCATTCGTTTTTGACTTAGATAACACCCCTACTCGATTAGTATATAATGTAATAAAAAGAATGAACTACAAGAAAATTGAAACATGGTTAGAAACTACAAGGAATTAAGAACACTTATTAAAAGAACATTATTTAATAATAAGAATAAATGAACATACGTACATAAAAAACCAATGCACTCAAACTTTACTAATCAGCCTTCGGGGATCGCAGGTGAGAAAATATTACATAATATTTTAATAATGTGTAAACGGTGTCATTTTTTGATGGAAGCATATAACAAACATATAACTAAATATAGCATCAATTTGACAAATCAAATGTTCATTCTAATGGGTCAGAAAACGTTACGAGATTAAAATGTTATATTGAATAAATGCAAACAATGTAGCATTTTATATAATGCAACCAATGGAAACAATTTGTTTTGCATCTCAAACATGTTCAGTCTATTTCAAAATACAAGAACAAAAGCCTAAATGAGATGATAACTGTTATTGTTTCTTGAAATTGGGTAATAATATATAATTCTACAAACAAACCACGAACACATAGAAATAAAATATACAGTCTTGCACGATAGAAAAAGTAACACAACTTAACATGATTAGGGTTGTTAAAAATATTTTACAAATAAATTACAATACATCAACATAGTGCAATTGACATAATCTAGCAACCTGTTGTAAAAAATCCATGAGAGAGACTAAGTGTACAAGTAGTATTATTTACAGTTGACAATATATACTTTACTTCAAGCTAGTACATTTTAGAAGAAATGAGATCAGGTCATCTATTTTAACGAATAATCGGACTTGTAGTAACTATTTGACATTTTAAATCAGGTTTGTTATTGAGATTTGTAGGATAATCGTGGCCTTATCTGTTTGCCTATTTTTATTTAATGTCAATAAGCTTATTTCTGTGGTTTGTTCTGTTATAAATACAAAATAAGATATCAAACGCCTAAATGAGATGATTTAACTGTAATTGTTTGTTGAATTTGAGTATTAATATTAAATTCTAGGAACAATCCACGAACATACAAAAATAGAATATACAGTCTTGCACGATAGAAAAAGTAACCCAACTTAACATGATTAGGGTTATTAAAAATATTTTACAAATAAATCACAATATATCAACATAGTGCAATTGACATAATCTAGTAACCTTTTGTAAAAAAAATCCATGACAGAGACTAAGTTTACAAGTAGTCTCATTATTTACAGTTAACACAATATACTGTACTTCAAGCTAGTACATTTTAGAAGAAATTAGATCAGATTATCTATTTTAATGAATGATCGGACTTGCAGTAACTGTTTTACGTTTTAAATTAGGTTTATAATTGATATTTGTAAGATAATCGTGTCCTTATCTGTTTGCCTTTTTATTTATTGTGACTTAACTTATTTCTGTGGTTTGGGCTGTCATTAGCCTAGGCTACTTAGCGACTTGAAACATTTTTAACTTTTTGCAATAATATGGATTTATGGTAGCTTTGGGTCCTAAGTGATCGAGATTCCCAAAGCGTGTGTTTTAAAAGTTTCAATCTTATGGCTCTATCCAGTATAAATTCTCTATGAGGGTTGCAAGGGTGGTCTGTAGCAAGCCAATCTCCATGTACCTTTGTTATGGCAGACCTAGCTAAGTCCACAATAGTTCTCTTGACATTTGTGTAGTGCTTAAAATTGTCGTAGTTCATTTTAAAAACTGTCAAAATCGCCTCAGTTGCACTGACCATCAGCTGGGAGGGTGCAGTGAGATGGCTCACCCCTTCCTTGGTCGCGTAAGTCCGGTGAAGGATCAGTAGCTCATTGGGCTCGTCAAGCAACACCTCCTTTGTAAGGACGGTCCTGCATATTCCACAATTGTACTTCTTCAGTGATACTTGAACTCAAACGGATAACTGAATAAAAAATGGCAGCCGTTCAAAGATTTCTTGAATCCACCATTTTGAATCTTTGAACGACTGCCATTTTTTACTCAGGCGTTCTTTTGAGCTTGAATTTACGGCATTGTAATTTACTAGTGAAGACCTTTAATTTGATGTGCATATCGACCCATGCTTACGTTAACAATTTTCTTCCGATTCCTAGGGCTGTGCCCCCCGAGGAGTAAGCGTATAATAGCAATGCAAATTAAATTAATCTTTGAACCACTGTCATTCTTGACTCGGTTGTCCGTTTGAGTTCGAATTTGCGGCATTATATTCTGCTAGTAAAGACCTTTAATTTGATGTACATGTCAACCTATGCTTCTATTTAAGATTTCCTTCTGACTCCTTGCGGGACGTCCCCATGGTATGACAGAAAATTTATAGTTCCTTAAAAAAGTAGATTTTTAAGTGTGGTGTTGACGTGCAAAATCTTATTGATTTATCTGTTGTCGTTTGGAAAATATTAACCCGGTCCGGGACTTTTGGGACAGTCTGTATAAATATCCAACGAATTTACTGTTACACCGAATTGCAGGATAAACTTAAAAACATGTACGTATTTATTCATCATATGAGATAATATGATGATTATAATATGAGGTATAAGCATTGAATACATATGTCTGACTATACGTAGTTAAAGCAAGTCCTTGAAATGTCTGCAATAGCTGCTAACCAAAACTCCAAAAAGCCCTGAAAGTTTATAAGTTTATAAAAATTTAAACAGGCATAACTAACTGTCAAATGAATTCTGATTTCATAATTCCACACAGCTGGTTCAAACATATTAAATACTGCACGAATATTAGAACAGAGAGGGCAACATTACTTAAATTTAACATTACTGAAATGGAGCTGTCAAACCATATGTTAATGTAATTCCATTAGTATATTATTCTTTTAGTTACTTAATTTGTTTATGTTTATGATCTATTATACTGAGTCTGTTCTAATATTTGTGAAATGCTGTAATAATATTTTACAGGGAATAATTCGTTGTAAAAGAAACCATTCATGGATATAGGGAATAAAGATTCTATAGTCATTGCCGTGTCAACCTGGGCCCTTCCTGAGTTTTATGAGGTATATTTTTTAGATTTTTTTGTGTAAACAGTAATATACTGCCGCAGAAAATCTATAGACTGAGCGAATTTCAATTTGGCTGATTATAATTTCACTAAAATATGCTTTTACAAGTTCTACAAGATATCACACGATTAAAACATTTACATAAAAATACAAAAATTTGCAAATTGCACAGGAAAAATAATTGAATTTAACATTCTAAGTCATAACAAAATAGTATAAATTTTATAGGTCACGTTATTCCCACTTTCATATACAGTTGTATCATTGACTATACGTATAGTCAATGGTTGTATACAGTAGATTGCAGAATTAGTTGGCAAAAAGGTAATCCAAATTTTAATAGTGTCGGTTATTGCGCATTGACATTGACTTTATTTGCTATGTTATAAATAATTTGAAGTTGTACTGAAGTAAACAATAATCAGCGATAAATGACTTTAAATGATATTGTTACGGAGAGCATTTTACGTTAGATCTAAATGTGTGTTAAAACTTTGGGGAGTTCACAATTTCTTTAAAGGCTGTCACGAGATAGGGACCTTTAATTTGATATGCCTCCCGTCCCTGTCGTTCTACGACTTCCCAGTCGGCCAAAATTTTAACGCAAAGAAACACCTTACGTAAATTAATGTGTGGATTGTTGGACTAAGTTAATAAACATAAATTAGTATATAAAAATGCAAAATGGCGGATGTCTACGTTGGTAGGCTCTTATAACTTACATTCTCATTAACTTGGGAGTTTTATTTTGACCCATGGAACAATACCTAGAAGTATTCGTCACCAATTCTGAAACAGTAAATAAAACAGTCCCTACGTTTTCACCAACATATTAAACACACACACTCGAAATCGACACGACACACCGGTCAAAACTAACGACGACGTGCACAACCGTTACGACCGTCGCCGTGCTCAAACATTTGCGAACTGAAGTTTGGCAACAATACAGCTTTTAACATTTTGGCGTCAAACTAAGGGATGAAGGAGATGGCACAAAAAATTTATGACACGTCACTCAAAGGTAGCGAGCGGCATGTCATGTCCCAACGAATTGAGACGGGGCAACTCGCGCCCTACACCGTCAGGTGACGGACTACTTACACATGCCTAGTCCCCTAGTGCAAATCTGTGGTTTTGACTCAATGTAGCTATTTCTCACAAACATAAGTATCATAATTACTCTGTTAAAATTAATTAGAAATAGCGTCTAAGCAAATATTTTTAACACTTAGCATTCTACATTATTTCAACATATTGAGATATTGTGAGAACTACTAATCAATAGTGTACAGCAGGCTGTTTCATAACTAGATTTATTAATGTTGATTTTTGCCATTTTATATTGTATAGCACAGTTAATGAAAGGTTCATTTTAAAATGTGTATCCGGTGTTGAATTAATCTATTTATTAATGGTGAGGCGTTCCCGAACCGTGTCATGTTGAAAACATCAAGTCAGTTGTTACCACGATTACTAGAAACTAGTAATCGTGGTTGATACTTTTGTTTATTGGTTTAATGTTTCATTAACAAAAGTTGCATAGTAACAGCTGACTATCGTTACATGAACACGGTGTCAGCAGTGTCAGAGGCCAGAGTTATGTCACTCGACGTTGAGCCCGTGTGGGTGAGATAATGGAAGTGATGGTTTTATTTATTTACATCACTTCCGCCGTCATCGGCCCCGGCGACTGCCGAGTGCCGAGCCGAGCGCCGACTAGTCTCGTCTCTCATTGTAGTGTGCTAGTAGCTTTCACATTCTCCGCGCGGGGGCAGCACCAGACAGAACACATGTTTCCGTTATATGGCGATAGGTTGCGCTGCTACCACACCGCTATCTGGTTATCAACTAAATGCATTACATGTTCAATCTAGTAGAGGTGTATAGTCAATGCTTCTAGATAACAAAATACCTACGAGAACCAAATCTCCAACTCCAGAAGTTGCATAGTCAACATTTCAGAAGCTAGCTCTTTAAGAATCCGGAGTTACCTCTCAAATGGCGAGGTGGGAAAAGATGATTCCCCATTCAGACCATTCAGAGTCTGTATTACAGCTAGATTATGAGCAATATGACTGGGCGAACTCGATCGAAACCCAGTCCTGACGACGGAGCTGCGTAAAACCTACTTTTATCATTAAATATTCATCCAGTTCCCAAACCATACATAGCCAAGGCGCCAGTGGCCAGCTGCCATGTTTGGTCTATAAGAGCGTGTAAAAGTCTGCGGATCGTCTGTTAAGTACGTATAAACATGTCAGGAGCGGCCAAGATGTCGTTGGCCCAATCTACAAACCCTGCTAACGATGTGCTTCGGGACCGGGCTACGAGCCAGCGTATGTTCACTATATTTCGTCCCTTATGTGAACTGGTTGGGAACGTACAACGGATATGTAAATAAACTGGGAGTAGACGACTTGATCAGTTATTTATTAGATTAAAATTTACACATTTTTACCAGCAGTGTTATAAAATAATTAACAAAACTCTTCCTAAGGTTAAAATAAATACCATCGTTGCAACAAACCCTCAAAGTTCCACCTTGATGGAAAAAACCTTTCCTTCTAGTTTTACGAAAGACGTTCTGTGACTAGTTCGATCAGCCGTGTAGTACTGTAGTTTAAAACATTATTGGTCTTGGTTATGAATTCAAAATCTTTAATCTTATGAATGTACCTTACAGAATACAGATGTATGTACCTTACGGATGTATGTATCTTTAAAGAGGACTAAGGCCCCGTTTGAAGAGCGGGAGCGGGAGAGGTTTTCAACACCATTGTAGATATAAAGTCAAAGCTACTACATACCATGGTGGAAGTAACCCTACATACCACCACTACCTCGCATATGACCGGCTCGTTATCATGGCTACAACCCTTTTATGACTTGATGAATTTCAAGTTAGATTTAGATTTTCCAAAGATGCTGTCAATGAGTCATTTGGGGCGTTTACTCGGGGTAGCGGATTTTTATCCCCCTGGAACTTTACCCCCTGGGCAAAACTGACGTCACAAACCAGGGGGTAAAATTGCGGTAAAATACAGGCTTACATGGGCTTATCACATTAGAAAAAAAACTAACTATAAGCCATAGGATATTGGCTTACTAGTCGCCATTAAAACGCGTTTCTAAATACCATAGGCCTACAGCCGCTTGTGTAACTGACTGGATGGGGATACAAATGTTTACTCACTTCTAGATGTGCTATTGTATAATGTAATTGGATGTAAAACGAAATAGGGTTTTTGTTTATTGTACCCAACCATTGCACGATTGCGTAAATGAAACCCTGTGAACTCAACGATTGAGGTTACCTCGAAGTAGGCAAGCAGGCCGAACAAATATATCGGTACAACAATGGACGTTTGATTTTATGCATAACGAGGATGCTGAGCGTGTATAATGGGTTTGTCACGGCCTAGTACAGCTTCCGTGCCCCCCCTCCCCGGCAGTGACTAGGGGGACAGTAGACCTACGGTTTGAATTATTCATTGTTCATAAAAATGTCTTACATACAGAAAGATCTATAAGGAATCGGGTAGTACTGCTTTATTGTTGACACAGCATAGCCGAGCGGATATGGTGCTTTCCCAGTAATCAGAAAGTTACCGTTCGATTGAGAAAGTTCGATTCTGAGAAAAGTCAGTAGCTTTTAAAGTTTCCTAACTGTTCCCAGCTGTCCTTGATCATTTGGACAGATGAAAATGGCCCTAGCTAAAATAAAATCCTATCTTTGTAACAGCTGTTAGACCATCACAACCTATAAAATTCCAAATACAATCTAGAACGTCTAGAAACAGTTGAATTCGTCAGAGATATTCGTAACAACATAACAAATTTGCTATAAAGGAAAATGTGAATGCCAATCAATAAGAATAAGACAATATAATTGGTTTGTTTAAAGTTTGTGGTTATGTTTTGGATATGAGGATGCCATGAAAGTGGTCAGTCCAGATTATGCCTTTGTGGTGGTGTATTCATTGTATTTTACTTTGATTGTGGACGCATAAAATATCTAAAATCCGATCACATTGTAAAATGTCACTAAGTTAATTAAAAAAAATCTTAGTGAATTTACTTTAGCTCACATTTATTCTTTTATGATTCCATTGATTATGAAAAAGTTTTAACATCTTAAGTCTTTAAGTCCAGTTTTAATTAGATCAGATATTAAACATATAAATTTCCATACCTTGCAAATCATTGGGTAAAACTATTACTTTACAAAACTTAATTTTAATGTTTAGCTTCCGGAACAAGTATTCAATAATGTCCTTCTTAATATAACTGTTCCTCTCACTAATGTATTGGCTTAGTGGCAATTAATTATGTTCGACTTTAGTAAATAGAGGGTGATCCGGTGATCGTGAGTCATTTCCGCTGCAGTTAGATCATTGACTGTCTATCTACTACTAGTACGAGGAGATAATAGTCATTGGTTAATTACAACCTCATTAGGCCAACGAAAACTTGCAGAAACTCGCAAACACAGGATACACACTCTGTGCCATATCCTGTAGAAACTCAACGTCTTTTTGGAAGCTGCCGCCTCTTTCTTACACAGTCAGATAAATTATATTCACTATATAATTATTTGCCTAATATATATTTACTACTTGAAATAGATCAATAAACCAATAAATTAGCATCAAATAAACATCCAACCGCTGAATATAAAAACATACGTTGTACTATTGACTTGGCTGGTAGACATCCCACCTGTGTATGGACGAGCTTTAGCCAATTTTTTTTTCAGAACGTTTTTAACAGGAATTTGAATGAGCCAAACAGAGTGTGATATTGCAAAAATTCCATATGCTATTTTTTTATTTGTAATACGTTTTTACAATAAGTTAACTTACTCTTTTGCATGGCTTTAAGTTGCTGAATACAAAATAAATCAGCAATCGAAACAAGTGTACTCTATCGGCGGCTCGATTAAACTACGTCCATTTTACTATAAAACTGGTAACAATTTTAACGTCGGAATAGAATAACTTATATACCGTTAGTCAAATAGCCAATCAAGTAATTGTATAGTTCGTTTCATAACCAGGTAGATAAAATAGATACAATTGTGTGGATTTAAAATTCCATTCCCACGTTTACAGTTTTATTCCGATATAATGAAACGAACTGATTTTGTTTCTTATCACGTCATCACGAACATTAGAACAGAAACGGATCATAAACAGGAACAAATAATGTTGCTGGCCCGAAAGTGAAATCATATTATTAGTACACACATGTTATTGGTATAGGACTTGGGTCAGTTGGTCAGTTACGTGATTTGTTAATACTGTATTTATGATCCATACAGCTTCTGCTCTAATATTCGTGCGTCGAATTGAAAGACTTGATATTAACATAAGTGTTTTAAGTTCACATCCCCAAGAAAATGAATATCTTTTATATCAATTATAACTTTAAATAAACTAACACAAGTGTAATTGGATGTTATTACAGTTTATGAAAGGATCATTTATCGACTTAACAGTGATCTCTTCTAAAACGATTGGCTATAATTGACCAGATAGATGGGGCGTCTACTTTCAGTAGTCAAAGTCAGTTATTTTTTAGAAGAACAGCCGGTTAGAAAACATTTTGAACGATTTAGAAGCACCTAATTCATAATTAGAACCAATTTCAGTGCGATTATTGTAACTTCTCATTAATTCAACCCCTAACTCCAAACTTCCCTTACATTGTTTAATTACATGTTTACTAACCAAGCACAACCCTCTCTCGTCCCACTGTTTATAGCTAAAGTTTGCAAATCAGTTATTAATCCCTTACAATTTGTGATAATGAATTAATGTTTATTGTTTTTCTTGAAGTGAATTACGTGTGCTGTGGGCTTGCTATTGTAATGTTTTGCCTAATTTAAAGTTAAGCGTAATATTTTGTCGTTTTGTTAATTGTTTCGAGTTGTTGAATACACTTTTTAGACTGTAGTAATTCAGCTTTGCTTTTTCTTTATAGTCAAGCGATCACAAAATCACAATAAAAATTGACTTTTGAAACACCTTCAGATTTATTTGCTGGGCTTCAATTTAAGTAAACTTCCTTGTTGACAGCCCAGCCACTTATTCAATGTGTTTGTACCACCTTTGACTATTTATACTTAATTACTTCAGTATCCAATAATCGATGGTATCACCCATTACATTTTTCTATGGTCGATATTGGTTCCCTGGGTGATTTATAACAAGTGAATTACTTCCAACCACCTTGCATTAATAATCTTCTCAATCGTCTTATTATGCGGTTTGATTTATAGTGAATGTTTTTCGATGTTTTTCTTGCCCGTGCCGTTGAAATGACGGTTATAAATAAAGTTGACGAAATACACACGAAGGACGTTTTAATGAGCGCTGTACTCGTAATTACAATGACAGTCTCAATTACAATCTCTTCGAGAGCCACGAGACAAGCAAAACAAGACGACACTCTATTCATCTGGTCGTGTTGTAAGATGTTGTGTTGCTGTGGCTGTATTTTGGTGTGTTTCTGTAACATTTTGGTGTGCTTCAGTAAGATTCGTTTGGAAGACAAATGTGGCACCGAAATGTTTTGCAACATTTTCAAAAGACGTCATGCGATTTACAACCCAATAAAAATTGTGTACTATGAATTTTCTTGACTCTTAACTGTATGTGATTGTATCTGAGCAAATGCGATTGTGTGTTGTGTTTAAATAGTTTATTTTTCTTTGTCTTTTTTTTTCTTTTTACCAATCCAAGGATCTAATCATTTTTTATTGTCGACGCACAGGCTCGCTGCCCATGTCGGCTTATTCCTTAAAAATATGTACGCTTTGTTAAACATAGATATAATGCAAAGGTTAATTTTATTTTATTTTTAAACATTCACTTATGTTTTTTTTCTTTTGTGTAAAATTTCTGTAAATACTTTATTGGAATAAAGATATGATTCATTCATTTATTTGTTCTTTTTATCTATTGTGTTTCCCGACACTACGGTACTAGGCTTTTTCCGATTTTGTCTTGTTCTTTGAAGGAAGTACAATAGGCGGCAGGTAGATTCCTGATCTTGGGACGTAGGGAACTGAATTTTACTTACAATGGAAGAAAAAGTTCGCCATAATCATGCAAACTACGTATATCACATGCATACAGTTCTCTTCATAAAATAAAATTTGTTTGCGATGATCGATATTGTAATCCATCTATAAATTATAAAGCAAGACCGTATATTCATTAGACATCCGTGGTAATTTATATAATTATCAATGTTGAACCTATTGTTTAAGTTTACATACAAAAATGTGTTATGTTAGTAGTAACGAAATCCGTAATTTTTACATTGATTTTTTACTAAATCCTATGGTTATAAGTCTTTTATAAATGCCAAATAGACAAATTATAGGTTTGTAAAACAACCCTGACAAAAATATATCCATACGTTAAAACCAAAAATGTATATCGGACCTGAATTCAAAGGTGCGTTTAATGTTTTGTTGATTCCAAATATTCCCTCCTCTTTCCTTCACTTCCCAACAATACTATATTGTTGGCATCTGCGAGAGACTAGCCCTACTTGAACCAACACCCGTAGTAATGCTAGGGTGTTTCACCCAATATTGATATTGATATTGCTCCAGTGATATTGCCCTCTCAAACCGCGCATTACTATATTAATCACTCGATGGGAGTCGCCTTTAATGAAAACCGCTCCGGGAAATGGTGATGAATTGTTGCTCTTCACACGAACCCTCGCCATATGTCAAAGCGGCTGAGAATCTGTAGTGTTCGATAGAATTGAAATCTTAAATGTTGGAGTAATTACATTGTATGTTTAGAACATTCTCTTCCTTCATCACATTGAAATATTGTTAAGAATGGTTGGTTTGTAAGCATATGTTATGGATTATTTTATATTTTGGTTGGCAGTGTTGAAACGGAAGGGCATTGCAACACACTAGAAAGATGTACTATCCCGCAATACACACCTAATTTTTGTAAGCAGGACAGAGTTATACTTTACCTAAATAGGTTATCCTTGATGTTAAAGCACTTTTGCAAGTTATATTCTTAACGCAGATGGACCGTGTTCTCTTAAAATCTCTTTCATACCTACCCCACAACCTAAGGAATAAAAAAAACTAATAAATCGTTTCTTCATGTTACATGATAGGATAGGATTATGATGATACGTGTATTGACGCTCTCTACTTAAACTTAAATGATTGTTAAGCGATTTAGTAAATAATATAAATGCAATTTGGTTACCTCAGTTATAAATTTAATTTTCTCCTCAACAAACTCGCAGAAGATTTGTTTCTCAACTGAGTTAATCTCCAATCTTATTTGTTTACTTTCGGTTTCTTTGTATTTTAATACAAACAATCGGCTGCATCGTTGGTTCATAGAGCGTGTCGGCACACCTATCCCGGCATCTGAGTACTGTATAGTGAGAGCAAATTAAGCTAATACTGTATTACATTTTTATCATAAATAAATTTGCAGCTCGACAACAATCTTGTAGACTCTTAACTTAATAAATGACAAATCATATTTGTTTTGTTTCTATTGGTTTCTGTGATTTCCCTGATTGAAAAATTCACTTGGTTTAATGATGGTACGTCTACCCTGGAATCTCAAAGTAAATTCTACTCTTTTCCTATTTATAAGATTCCATATCCATTTTGCACCTCAACAAACTTCCAGAGTCTTGAATGAAACCGCAATTGTCTTTGTTTACATTCGGTCTTTATTGATGTGCGGGACGAGACGCCCGGCGCGCGGCGGAGACGCTCGATGTTGCCCGAACGCATCCGAGACTCGCGGCGGAAACAACCGAAGCTGCTCGATGCTCTTGTCGGGCGGGGTCGGCTTAGATCTGCAGCATCCTCCGCTGGAGATGGGTGTATCTATCGCGTCGTGTTTTGTGTAGTGACAGTGCGAGTGCAACATGTTTCAGTGTATTATACAACAGCGGAACACCTGGAACAGAGCCAGTCCGGAGCTGAAGGATGTGTATCCAGGTATTGTATAGGTCTATACAATCGCCGGGTTGTTTGTAAACATTGCCCGGACCTAGCAAGTAGCGACCGGCCACCTTCACCTAGTTTTGGAAATCAATGTATCTTAAGTTGCACGCTATTTTCGCTTACTTTGTAGAAGTTACGAACAGTGTACACGGTATATAGAATTTGTAGATGTTTTAGAGTTGACGTTGATTTTTTTTGGGATACAAATTTAATGATTATGATTATGTTTGAGTTGTGTTGTGGCGCAATTCGAAAATCCATTAGGGGTTGGGCGGACGCAGTATTTTGTGTTTTCTACTTTAGATTCGGTGCAAACTACGATTTTGGAATTTTAATTAGGTGACATATTTTTGCCCTAGTATTAATTCAGTTTTTACATCTAATCCTAAGGATTGCATTGTGATACCAATTCTGTACTGTAAACTTACTCACGCCACAAAGAATTACGGTAGTCTACTCTGTTCAGACATTTAAAAACACACGATATTCCTATGATTTCCTACTAGGCCTATGTTACTACTGTATTTGATTATTAAAGGTGTAAAACGAGTTTGTTTTATATTTAGGTTGTTCTGATTTCGAATATTGACGTTAATTGGCAGGGGTTGAAAAGTGGCTGTGTTTCAACGTTGACGCAATCACGCAATTCAAAAATCCTGTTTGGGCTGGACGGACGTCTTGATGTTCGGTTTTCGTCTTTAGCTGCGGTACAAACAAGAACTTACGAATGCGATTGATTTCTGCTAAGCATACTAGGCCTTCACGTAAACATGATACAGTTCCCTCTTTAAACCCTATTTAATTTTTGGTAGGCTATTTAGTATTTACTTTGAGGTCCTATGATTACTTGGTAGCTTACTTTAGTGCTATACACACTGGATAGGTATTTCAAGCAGTAGAAACAAACGCAATACTACTGACCATAACAAGAGTCTTGCTTAGGCGTATTTGGTGCTGAAGTATTCTTAATTAAGAAATTAATTGACGATGGGTTTATTTCACATTATTATTTTAAGTTGGCGATCAAAGGATTGAACAGGTAACGATGATTAGACGTGATGGGTTCGATCCTCACCAAATCCACAAACATGTGAGGGTTGGATTCATCGTTCAAAAGCCATTGTGATTCTTCATGCAAAATGTGACGACCTAATGCCTCCAGCTAACTACAGTGCTAACAAGTTAAAGGTTTCAGGTGATTCTTAAGGATGCTAGATCTGCAAGGAATGTGTCTAATTTATGGTATAAAGTATAGCCTTTCTTTTAAATGTAGGCCTACATAACTCGAACCCGAGCCTCATCCGGTGAGATGCTACTAGTAGAGTCAGTTTTAACATTCCAGCAGAGAATGGTTCGGTCCAGTTACTCGTCACGACCTTGGTAAGTTCCTGGAGTCTGGAGTCGTTATCCAGGAATCTCCGCGACTACACCGGAGAAATGCCACTGTAGATAAAACCCCTTTTATAGATTAATCATTGTGGATCAGCTAAGATAATATGCTTTGAACACCTTTAAACCGCACAATACCTTACCCTTAATAATTCCAGTGGCTTTTCCGTGGTTAACACAGTTATGTGCGCAAAATTGTGCAGTAATGTAGACTATTACCATATTTGGCCAGAAGGACATGTTTATAACAGCATAGCGTGTTTCAAGTTGAAAATCAGTGGTAAAGTGGTGACGATCGTGCTGCCCCACATGTGATAACATCTTGTATCGATCACGCTCTAGTTGTGGTTTGAAGTTTGTTTGTCTCGTGAATGATGTGATATGGTGTTCTCTGCCTAATTTTATTAGCAATTTATTACTTTTGCAAAGCAACGAAAAAAGTGTGTGTTGCACAATGGAATGGGGTTATTTGTAGCATTGTTTCCGACTAAGTTTAGCTGCCTCATTCGGCGAATTTCCGAAGATCGAGGACGTCTGTTTCCAGTTTTGAACTAGGCTACTACCTGGTGATTTGACATTCATTTTAGATTTTGCGCGACGCTGACTCAACAGAACACATATTTTAAGCCGGAGATGAGTGTTTGATAATATGACAACTTTGTTTGTTAAGATGAGCTGGTTCTTTCAGCCAGGACAATTTATCAAAAGTCCATTGTTCAAAAAACACCTTGGCCCAGATTCGAACAGTCCAAAAGCCGATCTCTAAAAACCACTCGTCTACCCTGTTGTATTTTTCTTGTATATTGTTACAGTTAGAGGTGTAGGTGTAATTGTAACAAATTATGTGGTTTCCGAAGGCTTTGGTGGCGTTGCCAATATAGGCCTACGGTACTCAGTTATGATCTGCAATTGAACCACTTTCACTGATTCAAACCTGTCTGGTCTCATTCATGTTCCATGCGTTCTGTGGCTTTTAGCAGAATGCTTTATGTTGGAAATTCGCAATATTTCGAAATTTAGTTAAATTATGTATCATTGCTATGGGAGTCTACAGTAACAAAGATAGTTGCGATAGTAAAACATAGTAAAAAGAATGTTGCGTACAATTATTTCTACAAAAAAGAAAAATTGTAAAAAAAAATAATTTCTCTTCGTACATTGCTTATTGTAGATTGCTATATCCTGGTATAAATATTCTTGTTACATGATGCTATGGGCTTACATTGGCAGTTCGTCGTATTTTCGATCACAAAGCTGTAGGTTCCATCTCCCCCAGGTATAAAGTTATTATTGCTCGTCCCCTCACACAATACCCGCCATAACGCGTCTCTCTCTCTCATAAATCCCGCCAAAAGTCCAGCTCCTTAGACATTTCCGGTCGTTACTCATCTTCGCTACGCGGACATTTCTCGTCTTTCGTCTCGGACTTTCCTGTGCTTAGCAAAGTTTATACATTTATGTTGTTTAAAGGATTATAGAGTTTTCTTTCTTTGTTGAATAATCAGTGTTTCATGACGTTTCTGGTTTTTATGAATGTGACAATACTGTACGCTTAGTGGGGAAAATACTAGCATTTTCCCCTAGTACCCTTACTCCTCAGTGATTTGTAATAAACGATACTTCAGGGGTGGTTTCTTCCACATGAGGACGGGTTGGATTATAAAATCTAGATAGTGAAACTTGTGTTTTATCAACCAACGATGGAAGACATCCGCATTCCCTTGTTTACCTATAATCCACAATGCATCTGTAAATTTTCAACTTCTAAATATATTTTTCAACACAATAGCTCAGCTCCAGGACCTTACAAACTATCCTTTTTTAAAGTAATTTTTCACACAATCTGTGTTCAGGGCGGTTTCAAGACGTTATCCTATTTTACAATGTTTCATCATATCTTTTCCAATTGTCAATGTTTCGTCGCAGATAATGTACTTAAAGGCATCCAGAATTCCGTTTGCCTTTTAATGTTATTCTTCATTACAAATAATGTGCAGTAGTACGTTTTAAGTTTTGAGAATTTCTGTTCAATACCCAAAGGCGTGTTTCCTCATAGATGATACGCTCAAGATTTCTTCAGACTTTTCAAGATTTATTTATCAATTTCCAAAGTTAATTTTTGTGTTACAAATAATGCTGACATCTTAAGTCTTCACTCTTCATTTCCTAAGTTATGTTTCATCACAAAGAGTTTGTTCAAGGACGTTTCAGACTAACAGATTGTCAGATTGTATACCGAGTGTTGTGCTATGATGTGGAACTGTGTGCAAACTGGCAGAACGACCACATTGGACTGCTGACGGCGCGGCCGCCTACAGTGGTCTGGCAGTACTGCTGTGTGCTGTGACAGTCTGGTCAACATATGCTCAAACCATGCTCACTATGGTGCAGTGCCAGTGGATAGTGATGTCAACTATGTTGATTGGTGTGAGGGATCTGGGATATAGGTATAGCTATGCCATGCTCAACCTTTGTTGGACTCCTCAGGTCTTTAACTCGTGGAGAATCCTAGTAACTATAGAACACTAATTTCTCTCTTTTACTTTAGCTTCGTGGTTGCCTTTTCTTAAATCTCAAGCTTCTCCGGGTTTGAGCTGGACAATCCAGCCACAAATGTTTGGTAGCCACAAAATGTGCTTTGGTTCGTTAAGCTGAGCTTTTGTATTAAGGTGCTTTCTTTTTGATCCGTGTACAGGGTACAGACAACAACCGTTCCAATATTCTGGTTTATTCTTTCTGTAGGTTCAGAATGTTTTTCCATTCGACCCTTTTCGAGTCCACTCATCAGCATTTCTGACTGTCTATTTCCTAGTTTGGCACTTCCCATTGTCTCCTTGTCTACGAATGCAGTACAACTCTTGAGTCTTGATAGAGCTCTGGTCTTGATTGATGATCTTCTTTCTCACCACCGTTGATTGGGATTCGGAGTGTCGCATATCCGAGGCAGCTAAGCTTAGGCCTAGTTTAATTCTACTTATCTACAACTATCTGTTACAATCCACATTTCACTGAACGTTCTCCTGGAGAATAGGTAGATCTGCATAACACATGTAAGACAGGGATTTAATAGCTTACTCACTTCGCTTTAGTTTTTTGTGCCTATCACAAAACGCTAGTTCGTGAAAGTTCGAAACTATCGAGAGCAACTCTTTGATTATTGATCCTGTAATTGACCGGGCGAAGACTAATTTGATAGTCAATCTGTGTAAAACATCTCACTCAATTCCGCTACCCGAATTTAAATTTTAATATTTTCTTAAAAACATGCACATTAATATGATGGTAATAATTGAAATAACTTAACAGTAGGCCTATTGTTCGTTGATAAAGTATTGGAAATTGTGTGTTCAAATCAAATTAAATTCAACTGGTAGATTTTGATGTATAATATAGATCGATGAGCTAAACTTTGGTTCCAGCATTCTTTCCCTAACCTTTTTGTTGTAGCTAGGTAATGAAAACCACGTGTACCTCCTCCCCCTCTTGCCTCTCTGTAGTAAGACTACGCAGCTGTTGTTTTCGTCCTTCATCAGTCTTTCTTTTTTGTCGTTGTTTGCCAAATTTCCTGTTTCACCATCAGTCTTCGTTTGTGTTCGATTTATTTTCGGTTCGTCTGTACCTCACCTTCTTTTAGTCCTGGTTATTTCCTGCGTCCTAAAAGAAGGCACCGAATGAACCCAGCCTAATTGGAAATTCACTGTCAGAGTTTTCTACTTTATTTGTACATTTCTTACATGCTGTAACCTTCTGCAAAGTTGGATGCCAAACATTTACTATGAACTGTATAACCATTGACTCAAGCCAATGCTATTACTGTAGCCTACTTCCACTCTCTTCCTCTAGGTTCTAAAATACTGTAAAATATTACCGTGCATTTTAAATATAATTTATAGGTTCAAAGGACTTTGTTTTGATGTGTACCAATCACCACCTAAATGTTTACGCCACACGTAGACAAAGAAATAAATTTCCAACATGAAAATTTGCTGAGATACATAAAGCGTAGTGGTCCTAGTTCAAATATTCAATAAATCAAAAGTAACACATTTGACAGCACTTTGTAAAAACCCCACTTCCGAAAGCAACAAAAACCGACCAAGCCAAACATAACGATCATCTATTTTTAACTCACTCCTTTGTGCTAAAGTTAGCTTTACAGATAACCTAAAAGTAAACAACGAGCGTATGAATGAAAGTGTAAATGTTATCAGTAGCGGTCAACGACTGACCTTGACCTTGTTATCTCCGTCTCACTCTCGCCTTTGTTGTTGTGATAGTGATAGTGGTGTTGTTAGTGACTGTAATGTACCTCAGTAGCTTAGCGATATAAGAATGGTTTTAGCAATTAGGTTCAGTTTATCATAGTTTTTAGCATGTTAAATTGACGTGGGCTACTATATTTATTTTGTGACAGTAAATGTACGAAGATGAAAGTAGTATTCATTTTATGTTTTCAAAGTTACACTTATTTTGTATTTATAAATGAAAGAACGAATTATATCTTAGTTTCAGCATTACAAATGACATAATGTTTTAAACTATTCAATAGAGGAATATACATAAACGTGAAAATAATAGTGAAATAAATCAGATTAACCTTAAACATGTATGTTTAATAAAATGTGTACATGGTTTTATGGATGGGCAGCGAACCTGTGCGTCGACTGCAGTTCCATCCAAGAAGTTACTATTTGATATTTAAACTAGAAAGAAAGGAGTTGGAAATAAGTTTTAATAAACGTAGTTATACCTACAAAATAATATTTACAAAATATTGTAGTGTAAGAAGTGTAAAGTGTGTTAAATTAATAGAGACACTTAATTTCGATGTGTAAATATAGACGAGTACTTATAGGAATGCTTTTATTTTTGGAATCCCGAAACTAATTGTACCAGAAATATGATTCGGCTGTTATATTTATGTACTTTGTTTACAATTTTAACTCTTGACTTTCTGTTTCAGGTAAGTGCCATCTCATCACAGTCCTGGCTTTCATTATTATAGTAAGTGACTCTGAAATAGTATGCCATTAGTTTTTTACTTTCTCCCCCTATACCATAGTATATGGAGAAAGTATTGTTTTAAATTATGTCTATATGTAAGCTTATAACTAAAAAAAATATATTTGTATGTCCGTAAATCAAACAAAAGCCACTGGACTACATCATTTGACATTAACCTCATAACTTGCCCTGATTTTACATCAAATAGCTGATCGAGGAAAATCGTCGCCCGTTTTTAGTCTTAACATATTTCGTCGTATACTGCTTTACCTTCATCGTTCAGTTTTAGTCTAAAAAATGTCCGCTTTTGTTTAGTTGACGTTTCTCTAATGCTATTGCCAGTAATTCATCAGATAGTTCCAACAACAAAACGTGATATTCTGCTAAACTTTAGTAATTTTATTCATCTTCTATTGATGCCTTTGATTTTAGAAACTTTAAAAGGCTAAAATCGCTCGCGGAGATATTATTTCTGTTTTTGTACAACTAAAAAAACTGTTTATATTCTTTGGTTACTCCGTGTACAAGTGAAAGGTACTAGTTTCATATATTTCTTTTTATCGTCGATTTAAATGGCTACCATGTACAGTATGTTAATTTCAATTTATTCAATTACAGCTAGGATGATTAACCCACATGATCTGCACAACATTATCTTTTATTGTTACTAGCTGTACCCGCGGGCTTTGCCCCGTTTTACTTCATAAGTGAGCTCGTTCGCATCGCTCAATCACGTCCTGGTTGAAGTTCGTTCGCTACGCTAACTCGCCTCCAGGTTGAAGTTCGTTCGCTACGCTCACTCACCTTTTGGTTGCAAATTAGCTGTTGTCATAAATTAAAAAAAATAATAGTGCTGCACCCTGTTGGTAATACTTGTAACTTTAATGCTATTGCACATCATAGAACCATAGATAAAACGTTGGTTAGTCTATGATAGAACAGAACCAACTTGTTTAATTGAAACAGCTGTTAAGATTCATTAATTCCATTTAAATATGAGTACTCATATGGTTAACATGGGAAAATCCAGAGCCACTGGGGCGGAGCCCGAGAGTCCGATCAGAATAAAAACAACTTAGTTTTCCTATTTAATGCCTAAAGAATCAGTGTACCAAATTTCAGCCTCCTAGGTAAATGGGAAGTGGGAGAATTAGTGATGAGTGAGTGAGTGAGTTAGTCAGTGAGGGCTTTGCCTTTTATATATATAGATTAAATGGCTACCATGTACAGTATGTTAATTTCAATTTATTCAACTACAGCTAGGATGATTAACCCACTATGATCTGCACAGAATTATCTTTGGTCGTTATTACTGAGCAAATTACATTATCGAAGTTTGTAAACACTGTACAAGATGAAGCTTCATCAAACCCGTGTTGTTACAGTGAGAAATACAATCAAACGCCTGGATTTGACCTTCTCCCTATACAGTGTACACGTGGACCGTGTTGATCATCTCTTGTACACGGACACGGCTGTCACGTGACCAGCATGGGGAGGGGTGACCACAATCTAGTTATAGCAGCTCACCCCCTAGCAGTAACACAGTTATATCAGGCTCATCATGACACCACTAGTGTGTCAGTGGACAGTGTGTGGAATGTCCGTTGTGATGTGGATAGCGATGGACGATGAGTGCCTAATGCAGTTAGCTGTTGCTAGTTAGCGGAATATATAGTTGGGACCAAGCTTTAGTCAATCATTTACAGAAACCCTCTTATTACTACCCCCTTATTACTACCCACTTATTACTACCCACTTATTACTGATGGACTACTGATATTGGGCTTCCAAGACCGAATAAATGAAAAGCATTATATGAGCTCGGAATAAATAAATACAACTTGTGTACTGTGAAATAACTTTTAAAGGAAAAAAGGTGTAATATATTTTGTATGTTAAAAGAATAAAAGTAGGTTATGTTCTAAAAACACTATATAACGAAGTTTTAAGTGACGCTTAGTTAAATGACGCTGTATACAATATTAATAAATGCATATTTGGTGTTTTACTTAATACGAGGGAAAACACTTGAGAACGAAAAGTATCGCATAAGTTAAAAAAAGTCGGGAAATATTAATTTTTCCACAGGTTCGATCAAATGAAACCAAGAAGTTGAGGGTACAGTCATTGGGTGTGTAATTGTTTTCTACAGTAGATTTGAAGAATCACTTTACGTATTCCATTCTACGTCCTCACCCCTTTGCGAAAAAATATGTATTAATGAAAATAATATTCCTCTGTTACGTTTAATATTTATCCTCAATAACAACGCCTGCATCTTTCTCTTTTAAATTTCAACTCTCTTTCCCTTTATCTTAAGCACGAGTGAAGTTAATATTGTTACATAAAGTTTCCTGTAGCGAAGTAATATCGTCGTAATAACATTGAATATAAGTTAAAATGAAAACTGTTGGAAACAAGATTTCGCTTAAATGAACAATGTAAACTGCTATTCGCGTTATTTTTAGTTACATTTCGGAGGAAGTGGCGCTCGAGAAAAGGTCAAAGCGAGCTGTTATTATCCGTGAGGGAAACTGCTTCTGATGTTAAATTGAACAACTTTGTGATTGCCAAGAACGGATTTACCGACGACTTTTGTTCAACCGTGTATATTAAGTGGAACTTCTCAAGAGAAGTTACTGTTAAACAAGTTTAACAGTACGTTTTTCAATTGTTTTGGAATTTATTTTGCTAACTCATGGAGCTCTGAAAGAAACAATCATATACAGCAGATAGACATAGTAATTTGTACCTTTAGATTGAAAATCTAGGGAACACTAGTGGTGCTAAATGGAAGATTGTATAAATCGGCTGTTTTGCGTATTGCAGTGATTTTCAAATTTTTTTTCGTAAAGCTGTTAGGAAACATATTATTTACCGATATATTTACCCACTTCTATTGTACGACTGTTTTTTACGTAATATTGCAGGTAATTGCTTTCAGTAGTTTTCTATCAGAATAAGTTTGAGAATGTTAGAAAATATGAAATCGGACCAATAGGCATCGGCAGTAAATCAAAAATGTTTTCCTACCACTGCATGGAAATGATCAAGTTGCCACGCCTGTAAACAGTACGCAAAATTGATCTACACTTTATTATTCTCGCTCACTAAATCATCTGACTTCACTGTTGGCGTTTCTATAAACCACTAACATTTAGTAAGCAGACAAATACCTAAATGACATTTTATATACAACTAAAAAAGTATGTGTGTGATATGGTGTAAATTATTGTGTTAGGAAAATATTGTGTGTATTACGACTACGAGCGCAAACAGTCATTGCCACTCTTAAAACTTATATTTTTTTATAAGAAATTAATCTACAGTTCCTGAGCGGCAATGTCGTACTTTCAGCTACAGTATTTAGTTTTTTTTGCGACCTTGAATACCAATCAGTACTGTATTTACTTCTTTAAACTCCACTTACAAACATTGGACCATTGGACGCAGCCCGAGAAAATGAAGAAGTGAAAAAGCCTAAATGCGAGCTTGGAGTTCGTGATCCACCCTCGTGTAAAATTTCAGCCTGTCAGTTTAGTCGTTTTTTTTCACTCGTCCGAAACACAAACTCCAAAACCTTCCCTTCTTTTCAGAACCCCAGAACTTAGTATTCTAAAGATAAAATATCTGTAACACTTAATACACCAACATGCTCGCTTGTAACAGCAAAACTAACAACTACAGACAATTTCTTTCCACCCACATCGGTTTCCTTGTCGAACTAATTTGTTCTGTAAAATACGACTATAAACGAAGAACTAACAACTACGTATAGTAAACGGGGAAGGAAGCTATCTATAAACAGTGCTGACAGCCATAAGGGTTATTTCTGTAGAGAGGGGAGGAAAAGTGAAATAAGGTATTTCTATCCTTGCGTGAGCGTGATCCAAGGAAGAGGAAATCGGTAAACCTGATGGATATTGAAACCTCGATTCCTGTCTAGAGTTAATTATATCACTTCTCAGATCAAACCAATACCCACCTTCCGGTTCCGGTGGCAAATAATAGGCTAGTTATTGATGCTGTTCAGTTTATTACAAAAATAAAATGTATACAAACAGATATTCACAAATCTGGTTTTGTTTTTAGTGTTCATACATACATTTTGTTACTTTCTGTTTTAGTCAAAGTCATATATCCTTTATTAAAAAATGCAGCATGTTGCAATAGAGTTTCTTCACATAATTAAATTAAATCTGAAACACTTACTATACATAAGAAAGCTAAATACAAATCAAACCCGTCAAATTTACAGCATTCAATTAAAAATTCATCCAGAGACAATTTTAAAATTGTACTCACGTTTTATAAAGTTTACTTTTGCCTGCTATTTGTGAACGCAGCATCAGATAGAAGGTTATAAAAGTTAGTTTAGACCCGAATTTGTTAAAAATTTTAACAGAGGTGAAGCGTAAGCAAACATAATCTGAATTGATATTTTTATAACCCAAATATTTTTAAAGTGCATTTTATGTATTTATTTTGGTGATACGTTTGACTACCTAATGTTCATGTTCATTGGCAATAAGAAAACCAGATTCTGGAATAGCTTAAAATAACTCTTAATATTTTGGTCATACTCGATTGCGAAGCACTACGTTATGTTTCCATTTACAAATGATAATAAAAAAAAACAATCTATAGTAATATTTCTGGGGGAGCTAGCTGGTCTGGTGGTCGAGCGCGGGACCACGGTGCCTGTGGTCGCCGGTTCTAATCCCGCCCTATCACCAATGTTATTTTGTCTACGTGATAATACCGCAACCCCTAGGTCTAGTCTGCAAAAATCTAGTAATGCGAAAATCTAGATCTAGTAAAATCTAGTAAGTCTAGTAATGCGAAAGACAATCCCGGGCTCTTGCCCTGCGTCACTTAGTACTTAGTATACCTGAGAATACTTACAACCTTAGTTGTAAATTTTCTCTGAGATTAAAGATTGGAATGTCACATTTCACTGTATGAATCAACAAATTAAAAAAAAACGATTAATTAGTTCATAAAATAAAATAAAATTATTTCCACGAGATGAACTTACGTCCGTGTTAGTGAATGCGCCTCTGTCCTTAGTCTTAGTAAATCACCACTTTCATCTTATGAACTTTGAAACCACTGCCTTTAGTAGGCTATATATTTTTTATTATTTGTATTTTTACAAAATATTATACAACTAACCGAATGCAAGAACATCCCTAGAAGGCTTCTCAAATTTAATTTTTCTCCGTGGGAGTTCCAAAGAATGCTCAACAATTCAGAGTAATAAAACGCAAGAAGGGGCTGAAGATAGCGTTCTGATGGTTTAAACGGGGCATATGGGAAGTATCAAATGTCCAAATGACGTGTTTAAAAGGAAGTCAAGTCTCAAGGGCGCCGAGTGTTATAGGGGAGTCTAAAACTGCTGGTGACTGTCAAATTGGTTCTGCCTCCCAAGACGTCGAGATGTTATCTTTTATGATCCTCTGGATTGTGCAAACTTTACTGCTGATTGTAGGGCTATCGAGATCGTCGATAGCCAGTTCCAAAGGCTTGTGGACAGTAACGTAATTGTATTGGGGAAAAAGTTTTTCATTTGAGATTATCAGAGTCTGAAAGTTGTTAATGTTACTGAATTATTTGGAGGGTTCAAGTTTCTCTTTCCGACTCAATGACACTTATTAGCCTGTTTGGGAGGATATTGGCCTTTAACAGAAAGATAATATTTCATTGGATTTATTTTTACTAACCCCTTAAGTTAATGGGAGTTTGAATTCTGCCTTACCTACTAATAGAATAGAAAATGTGTACGTTGAAACATATTATAGTTCTTATAGTGGTTTGGTTGTCCATTGTTTTTAACAAACATGTTTGCAAAGCCTTTTATATTCAGTTAGTTTGGCTTTTGGAAGATTAATAAAATCATTATTGCAATATTTAAAGTAAATAATGAATAGTAATATAATTAAGCCTAGAAAGAAAAAAAACGTGATTGAACTTGAAAATACCATGATAAAATAAGTGTATGACCCCACTATAATCCATGAACATATTCAATCGCCATACCAATATTTTACACCTATCACTATCCAACAAAATTAATTACTAGACGACAAACTTATCCCCTATCATCTGACCGACGAAACAAATGAAACATTACAATCACAGTCAATCTGGGGAATTAATGATGGCCACTAGTTTGAATAATGAGCTGCATAAGACAATAGTAGGAGGGATAGTTGGTTGTGATGCAACTAGCCTCCATCAGACGTGGACCACCGTTACATCTCATCATACCACAATGGTTAATGATGAGAAGTTCATTGTGTCACATGGGACCTTGGGGGACCCCGTGTCGTGGCTTACGGTGCGCTATTGATTTCATTGATGTAACGTCCCGCCGTTAATTCGAAAATATTCCTCGAATATCTTCTGTAATTGGATTGTTTTATAATTGTCTTGAAAATCTGTTACTCAATAGTATTTGCTTTAGGAATTCGGTTCGTTGTTGTTTTCTTGCTTAACAAAGTAAATTTCCTGAAGCTTTGAAATAATTTGTACAAATCATTTCTACTCCTAGGCGACTGTTTCACACCATTGGCTATGGGGAACACCAATCGCGTCGAGGAAACGTGTGAAAGTAACTGTTCGGCGTATTTGTTGCTCTGTTGGATTTACAGGAAATAGACTCTGGCAGAAATTGAAGAGAAATTGATTTTTTTCTCCCTCGTCTTTTGTCAATGATGATGAAATAGTGAATCGGTACATTTCCTGAACCTAAATTGTTCAAAAAATTAATTTTTGCCTTTAAATAGTTTTTTTAGGTGATAAGATACACGTAGGATAGCTATAGCTACAGCCATAGCTATAGCTATGATTATAAGGTCGTTGATGTACTCAAACATTTAATTTACATTTTCTTCATCATGTAGACACGCGGTCGAACTCGCACACTAGTCAATCACCTTGGAGGTTATTTATGTTTCTTTATCTGCCAACAAATTCGCACCAACGCCCTTGTCTAGCACTTGTTATATGATAATAGGTAATTGGCAAAGAGGCTCATATTGGCAGTTATACTCCGAAAATATACTTTCAACTGTCTACTCAGCGAACTTGGTAATGGTAAATTTCTCACCTGGTTAATTCATCACGCGTGAATGGGCAAAATCTTACTGTGATTAATTTTTTTTATGATGAGTAGTTGGTTCTTACAATAAGTTATATGTTATATATTATACATATAACTGTATAATATATAACATATATTATACGTAATATATGTATAAGTTCCTGGCTGCGGTGGGCCAAGAAGTAAACAACAAGATTGATTGTAATACAATTTTTTATTCTGTTACCGCTTAATCGCCAAACCACTTGATCGACACCCTTCGTATCTGCAATGCTCCAAAACTTTAAATTCGTCAAAGGCGTGTTGGCGAAGTTCTACCACAGATAAGCTCCTCTATGCTGAGTTGTTGGTCGTTAGTTAAGTGCCACGGCTGGCGTCTGTCTACAGAACAGCTGGCGTTTGTTGGTTGTTGAATGTTGCCGCTATTCCGTGCGTGTTCCGTGTTGTCCCGGAGTTGAAGACGACCGACATTCTCATAGTTCACGGACTACTTCTCGCTAGTGCCACTGGCGTTGTGTTGTGCATTTATATTCTTTACAAAGCTTTGTGTTTTATTTGTTCGGTTTGCAGGGTTTCTTTTTCTATGAAGTATTTGATGCCTTGGATATGACAGAAATCTACTATTTGTATGTGTTTATCATAAATCATTACTTTTAAGTCAACGACTCAGGCATTAAGAACGTACTGTTGAGTAAGGCCAGCTGAATCTTTAGCCAGGAACTTTTATTAAAATCTCAATGATCAAGAACAGCTGGGCAAAGATTTTATCAACAAGGTAGGCCTTCGCTGTCTTTTTTTCGGTATCTCACGACTATCGCTCAGCATCGCTCAGCATCTATCGCTAAGCATAATTAATTACCTGTTTACCACCGTCAAAGTGCAAATTGTAGTAATTGAAGTATGATTACGAAATAACCAACGGCTCTCAACGGTCTACTGGTTCCATTTGCAGTATGTTTTTATGATAACCCGTAGTGATTACGATTATGAATGTCAACAAAGGTTGTTGATTTTGTGTATTATCCAAATAGTCGCCAATGGAACCAGTAGACCGTTGAGAGCCGTTGGTTATTTCGTAATCATACTTCAATTACTACAATTTGCACTTTGACGGTGGTAAACAGGTAATTAATTATGCTTGGTAATTGACCAGGGTCAAACCCTTTGCCACCATGATCGAAAGTAATTAACCGAGAATGTATAATTAAGGGGTCGTCTTCATCCCTTGCCCGGTGCCCCTTGAGACAAAATAGCGGGTTATTACATGAAAACCGCCGAAATTGGGGTTTATTTGGGCCAAATGGGTATGGTTTCACTAATAATTTTCTTTTCCATTTTTTGCAGTAGTTGTTGTTTAATGTGTTATTGTGACACATGTAATTTGCTAACATTTACCGTACATCTTAGGTGTCAATAATTCAACTAGTATTGGCCTTACTTGGGGATACTGTAGTAGACACTCAACTGATATGGTCCATATGTAACCAAGTGTTAATTAGGCCTCTGTGTTTTCAAAATCCTTATTTCTGTTTGCTTTATTTGTTATCTGTTCATTCTGCAATAGTTGATAGTTGATAGGTTTTAATGCTATGCAGTAGCTTACAATACAAAACCCATTCAGTTTGGAATGATGAAAAATGTGTTATATACGAATTAGGTACTAAGAGCAGTACAATCGATCGGTGGCTTGACTCACTTAATTTTTTGAAAGCCTACTTAAACTCTAACACAGGAATGGAATGTCCCAGCACTGCATCTATAGCCTAAAGGTACTACAGAGTATAATTAATTGACGTCAGTTCAGTGAAAGTTCTATTGTTCTATGTACTGTAAGTGTACAACAATACCTAACTACTTTTAACGTATCCAAATGGCCCACCACTAAACTGATCATGGACAGTCATTACATACTCCAATAGCCATATTCTATTAGAATTAGGCCTACTAATATCAGCAAATTGACCATACGGAATTCATGGGAGAGTGAACATTGATTCAATTAATCGTTAATTCGAAGCGACCGCCCCTCTCGATTTAGAGTCTGTTTCGTCCGACAAAAGTTTTAAGGCTAATAATCGCACCCTCCCTCTCTTTGACGGCGAAATGGCCGTGTGCAACCGTGAATAAAGGCACTGACCTGCTCTGTCGATTTGACAATGTTGCTTAAAATTGTAAAGGGTAATTGAGCAAGGGCTGATGAAACACTCCCCTATGTCAAGCGGTGCGAGGGCAACTTATGTTGCGAAATGGGGTAGGCCACACGCTATAATATACACATGGCGCTGATACCATTGATGTATAGTCGAAGTAGCGAGTGCGTTTCCACATGTATTTTTTGGTTTGGTAATGTGTGATTTGAGGGATCGCTCGCTTGGTGGCGAGAAAGGTTTGGGTATCGACCATTTTGCAATTTAGTAGTTATTGATGGTTGGAACTGAGCTGTTCTTGATATAGGATTTTTTTTTAATTTTAGTCGGTCCCGACTAATTTACAGCTGCTCTTTGTTAGTTATCAATCTTCGCATTAGCTCAAAAGTTTGTTGCTATCACGAGGTGTAATCAATAAATAATAAACAATGTATACACACTTCTTTTTCAAATACATAAGTATAAAATGTGAAACTATTTTCTCACACACATATTTTTGCAATGTTTCCTGCAGTGCATATTTAAGAAAGACTTTTGTAAATTAATTTCCTTAAACAGCGCATCTTACGAGCGCGGGCGTTACTGATGACTAAACTTGGCTTATCTACATTTTGGCAGCGTTCCAATTCTGTAGCGGCTCTAAAATATTCAACCCATACATATGCAATGAGAGAGCTTGTTGGAATCTTTAAAAACTATCTGATATTGCAAAAAGAAAGTGGGAAATTGAAAGGAACTGCATGTTAAGAGATCAACTAGATAAGGCTATTTTGCATATTAACTTATAGCATAACAACTGGTCTGAAGGAAAAACAGGACGCGAATTGACTGTTAATAGGATAACTTAAGAAATCAATTATGGTGAAATTGGTTTAGTTCGATGTTTTGTTTGTGTGTTGGAAAATTACCTTATTCTGGCTAGCGCTTTGTAGGAACATATCCTCCCTGCAGTTTTCACCAGGTGGATTTAACATATTTTTTCTATGGTTGTTTATCCTTAAGCACGCCATGAACAACTATTCGATGCATTTCAAAAATACTAGTGCCGAATTGGGGATTTTACCAATTTCTTTAATGTTTTTTAGTTCATTATTTGTCATGGTAAAGGTTTATATTTTCCGCCTTTCCATTTGTTCTAAATGTTGTTTTCTTTCGTCATTGATCTTTCCCCTACTATATACAGTTCTCGGCTTGGTTGTTCTTTGTTGTCTGTTCAGCTTGGGCTGGGTTTGTGTACTATTCTTGGCATGTTTCTTTTGTACTTTCCTCACGTGAGGACATGCTCAGATTCTATATCTCAAAACGTCGTGAAAACTTACCTAGGCTACTTCTCTTTTTGTTAATCTTCATATCTTCAAATAAACCATGTGAATAGCCTACATATGTTAACCAATACACTAAACAACCAATCTATGGAGTAAGCTGACCACATAGCCATTACAAAGCACCGTTAACATAGCCATTGGAATAGGCCTACGTGATTTATCTGAAGGCCATTCAGCCATTTACTAGCTAGACCAGTCGTTAGCCATTTGCCAGGAGATCGCCGTGTAAACATCAGTAATGACATGGTCCAGCATCGCGTAAGATGAGATCATTATAGAAAACACACGTAATGGCTCAATATCTACGATCGCGTGGAACTATGGGAAATGGACGAGCCATTATGAACTACGAGGGGACCTTGAATCGAACGGTGAACAAAGCTTGCATTTTTTGGTGATGGATTTTTTTATCTTGTTTTACACCAATTATTACATTTGTTGTGTTTATCTAAGCCACTTTGTTTCAGCTACTTGAGAGATAAAAAGAAAGTGAAGTAATTTTCAACTAAAGTACCGGTAAACCAAATTTCCAACATACACCAAGTAGGTCTAGGATCCATAAAAACCTCGACATTAGAAGCTAACTTGGATTATTCTTTTCCAAGGACGATGTATTATATTTTTTGGTGAAGACCAGCGGGTCTGGACAAAGGTCTAGAAAGATATAGTACGTGAGGGCGCATCCAAAGGAACGTTTGAATAGGAAAAATGGGAAATGGACGTAGAACCGTGGTTATGCATCAATTGGGCAGCTAGCACAGCAGCCCAACAGCTAAACAGTGGCACTAACGAGAATGAAGAAGGCATTCCGATTTCTCTTTCGTTATTATATTTACCATCTGTATGTTGGTAAATACTTAAGTGTATACCAGGAATTAGGGCTACAAGTAATAAAGACTGTCTCAAGTTCATTTTTCAGAATACGTGCTTCAACCACAATTAATTGGTAAAATATTAATGATTCTACATCATTGAATTTGCATTTGTTGGGAATTTGCAGTGTTTTAGCAGACATTTAGTGCTTTTAAATCTATTCAAAACAATTAGTTCAAGCGTTAAACATATAATGTAGAATTTAAAATGCCACGGTTATTATTACAAGAAGTATACTCGTGGTCTTCTGTGTACCATTGGCTATGTACCGTATCCCGTCGTGACTAGCTGCATTTGAACGACGACGTTTCAGAGACAGTGCAGTTTCCATCATCAGAGCGTGAACCCACAACGCAGAGATGAAATTTATTGTTTATAATTATATCCGTTGTATTACTTCCATTAGCCAGCTGTATACTGTTACTGTTATATATTTTTCCAACGTCCATTCATATTTTGTAATAGGAATAGAAATACATAATTCAACTGATATTTAATGTTCCCCTACATCAAGTTCCCGCGGATATTACACTGTTTTCCCGCGTAATGCCTCCCCGTGTGGTGATTCCAGAGACAGATGGAGTCGTAATGTCTCCAAGTCTTGCATGTGTGATTTGTTGTGCTTTCTAAATATTGCGGTTGTTACGACGAATATTCATACGTCTGCAGAGTTAAAATGCTGATGATATACCTTTACTTGAGTCTAATTTGTCAGTGTGAATAGGCCTTGGGATATTTGAGAATTGAGACAGTAGAGGAAGCCCCACCGATCAGCAAAACAGTATCGTCTGTGGCGATTAAATGACAGAAACGATCCGATTATTTGTCATCAGTAACTCTATACAGCGGTTGTTTACATAGGATAGATTACACTGTTAAACCAATGTGGTCTATTTATCAAAAGTTTTGTCTCTGTGTACAGAACTGCGTAACCTATCCGTTTTAAATCTCTAAAATTGTATTATTGAAAGCAGTTTTTAGCCACAATAAAACATTGTGTTTGTCACTTTTGCTTCTCGGGTTTTCAGTGATTCAACCGAAATATTGAAATATGAGTTTTTGTTTGTTTGAGAAGTGTTATTTGAAGGGATACGCTGTTCAAAGATAGGTGACCCACATTTAGAGAGCTTAAAAATACATTTAAGTTCTACCTGAAACGAGAAAAATTTTATTAAACTCCATAAAAAGCTCATTTTATGTACAGTCACGGGACTATTATTGTGGATTGAACTATTTATTATTTAAACTTCTTCACATAAGGAATACTTTGATATGATTTCTAGGAGACAGACACATTAGGGTCCTTTTGGGGTGAAGGATGCAAGTTAAATGAACGAAACATTGATGTTACGGACTAAAAAGCCAGAAATTCCACAGCTGGATCCACATCCAAACCATCAACAGTTATTGCATTTTTTTCGGGATCAAACCGGTAACTTTTTGAACACTACGCAGATACCATCAATGGTAATACGGTCGTGCGTTAATTGTGCCAATGAATTCCTTAATTGCGCCAAGTCCTCAAAGAGTACCAAAAGGTGTTCCTTAGTTGCACCACCAAGCCCAAGCTAAGTAGGGGGGTGAGTTGTTGGCATAAGGAATGTTCTCGTTTACGTGTCATCCGAACCTATCCTAACCTAACCTACACAATTGTAGTCAAAGAGGTACGCCACTTGGCGCATTCAATGAACGTATCGGGTGGCCCCCTGGAGTAGTTGGCGCAATTCAGGAATACCCGACTACCTGACTCAGGTCAGTTGGCGCAACTAATGCCCACCGTATAATACTATACATCGTACTCTACATCGAGAGTTATTATACATCGATGATTATAACCACTCTGCTACCCAACAGTGCTTAGCCAGTTATAAAACCTTGGGTGATGGATTAGACCCTATGTCATTTGAACACTTTGGGCAAATGAAAGCACAAGCTACGCAAGATAGTAGTTAGTGTAACTACCGCGAGCTTCTAGTGGCAGTGATTGCAAGAAGTTATATTCGCCGTCTGACATGTAATGGGCTGCCAGCGCCATTGACCGTTAGTGTTAAGCCTGATTAATAGCTGTCAGGTTGGTATCAATGGCATCATCCTGCCACCGTCGCCTTGGTAAACCCCTTCATCAGCTGATTAGTGGTTTTATCATGATTATATATCGCCCACAAGCTCTGTAACGCCCACAAGCTCTGTAATTGGATTTGTGCTGGTTGGCCACTTGGGATAATTATTATTTAATGTGTGTAACCCCCACCTCTGAATACGTGATTACTTTTCATTTTAAATTTCAAAGAAAACATACCACTAATGGCTTTTGATTAATTGATTTGTCCGGTACAGAAATAGTTCTCGATTTCCTTTGTAGAAAGGTGGATCTACAATCACTAATTCGTCAAACGAGAAGGATTTTTCTGGTGGTTGGTTTCTTGAATGATAACTTGATATAGTCTACGCCTCTTAAAATATATCCGTGAAAAAAATTTCAATTTCGAAACATAATTCTTTTATGGAGGATATTCTACAATACCTGTCTCCTTGCCTGATATGTTCTTATATCAGGTTCTGATTTGCAATGTGTTTTTTACATTCCAATTAATGAACGTAGATGATTTTTGTTGCATGACGTTATTTAATGGATTTAAAGTATATATTTTAATATGAAAGATTTACGTACTCTGTTGGAATTCTTAAGGTGACAATTCCTATTCGACTGTGAAGTATATATAATCAACATCAATGTTGAATTATAGATATATGTCTATATATACATCTACCCAATTGCCCGACCCACTGTCATAAAATAATTTGCTTTCAAACACTTACAAAAAGTATGTTCAATTCCCAAACCTTTTATTTTTATCTTGCAATGTGAGAACTCTTAAGTACATTCCTTTACAGAACATTCTCATTTACACAACACATTTCGTACAATGGTTTCCATCTCATGGGGGGAGGAAATGCGCTTCTTTTTAATTTCAGAGCAGTCGGTTTCAGACGATGTCTCCCGCAAATGCAAATTTGGAAGCAGTTGCCCTCCGCACCTAAATTGAATTTTCACCACCTTCGTCCCTCTATATTTCAATGTTCGCAACGGGTTGGGACGTTATTGGATGTTAAAAAGTTTAAGTAGGTATTTGCAATATATTTTGTTGTCTTATTTTCTTTTGGCTTATGCCAGGAAGAAATAAAACCTTACTTTTTTGGACTAGAGCTAACGTATTTATTTTAGAATATTCATATTCTATTTATACCAGTCTATTTACGCAGTATAGACTAATTAGACGTTGCTTCCCAAAACTCACAGATTGAGATGTATACCTCATGTCTTATTCATGGGACGAATTAATTATTTCATAGCCGCCAGAGCCAGCATTAAGTTATTCAATTTGACATGCCTATAACTTGAAACATCGCCCATATGGTGGATGCTGGTAGTGACTGCGTTTGTACGACTGTTACACACGCTATTGTAGAAAACAGCAATGGACCCAGTATAGAACCTTGGGGGACACCATATGGTGAAGGCAAAGTTATAGCCGTTGATAAATTTTGCAGTATTTGATATATCGAACCATCGACTATATAACACTGCTAGACAACTCCATATTAATGTTGTAGTCAATTTTAGAATTAAAATTGACGTAGTTGGATCGAATCACATTCAGAGTATGGTGATGCAAATTGTTGACTTCCTTCGATTACGCTAATTTGATTTAACCATGCTAGACAGAAATGACAACTCATTGCTAACTGTAACATATTTTATGTCTCATAAACATTAACGGGGTTAAAAAATCAATTAAAACAGGATTTATATTGGAACATGTTCATGGGGTATATTAAACCCCATTAAACTGTAATTTTATAAACTAAAAATCGGCTGGATCTTGTCCATATTGATGGGATGTCTACTGTAGTATCTAAAATACCATAATATACCTTGCCGTCCATTCGGTCGCTGTGCAACTTCTGGGAAATGAAAACGTAGCTATTAAAGGACTAATTTTGTCGGGACGATCTATCTGTGGTCAAATTTCTTTGTAAAGCAACAGCATAGTAACATGTAGTGCCACTATTTGGTTTAAAACATGCGTTAGTACACACCATTTCCTTTGAATGTTTGGAATAGAGCCAATGAAGAACATTTAACCGAATATGAGTCCCACTGTTTGGATGAGACGACGACTAATTGTTGAAAGGACGATTTCATCAAGTTTAAGTTTCAATTAACAATGGGAACGCATTCCACTCCTCTGGCATCATTGCGATGACGTAACTGTCACATGTGTGCGTGTGCGTGTGTGTGTGTTGTTCGCACACGTATTTGATATCTGCATATCGTATTTCGTTGCGTGTTATTCTGCGATATGCGTTTGTTGCGTGCCGGTGCAATATGATACGTACGGTATGTTGCCTGTGGGATTGGAATTGACTATAGATTGTGGCATGTGACAGATGCAAATGCTAATCGGGTGTGTACCGGTGGACACGAGTCTTGTGATCATTTCCACATGCTTGGCCTAAAAAACAGTTCAGCATTCAAAAAAGCAATCAACTAAATCTCAAACACCATCACACTGTCCTCTTTCAACTTCTAATGACAACGGAACAGTGTTATTTCGAGTGTTTCAACTGTACGTAAGAAAGAAAGAAGTCCCCAGAAGTCCCGAATGTCTGATTTACACAGTCATTACCATTACCATTACCTCTGCTCCATTACCATTACCACGCAGTTACCAGAGTGGTCAGTGGTGACCCAACAATAGTCCGCCACGACGGGGAACCCTCATCTTTATGCAGCTGGATTTATTTCCGTTCTTCCTGAACACGACACATAAATTATCTTTTTATTCTTCCATCTCGCTGATTCTTCGAGTTTTGGGGACGTTTTTCTTCCGTGTCCGTGTAACGAAAGGGGAATGAGTAAGTGGATTCGTTTAGAGGAATAGTAGATAGAATTGTAAGGTGTAACATCTTAATCTATTTTATTCTCTCACTCAACAGTAGTTTGTGGGGATTTTTAACTTAGTGTAGTATGTACTAAACTAACAAGCCATTGTTTGAGTTGTCGTATGGATTTGTTTCTCCGTGGTGAAGCTGTGTACAGTGTAATATCATAGAATTTTTATTCCATCTTTTTATTCTTTGGTGATTTTCAATACAGGTTGTCTAGTATGTATACTTAACTGTTATACACTAGATAAACAATAGAGAGTCCACTTTGGCCCCTTGGACATGAATAAACTAGTAACTTAGGAATAATGTTAGTGTCCAATCCTCATTGTAACCATCTAATACATATTTGACTTCTTGTAAAGGTTTACAGTATGTGTGTCGATGTATCAAAAAGTATTGGAAGTATTTAAAAAAATATATAATATTATGATTAACTTTAGGAACATCAGATGATTTTTTATGAATATGATATAATACAGTAGGCCTAGTCTTAAAATGTGGAGCATCTTTAAATGTCACAGAACTATTTTATCTCGATCATTGTATAGAAGATTTTATCATTAATAGCTATTGTAACGATGAACTTTTTTTATATCAATGAACTTTCGTTTTTCGAGACAGTACCAAACAATTTCCCTTATTTTGACACCTAATTATCACATGTTATCGTTGTTATGGGTTTTAAATTTTTTTTTACTATTAAAGCTTAATTGTGTGAGTTGTTATGAAATGAGGATTGTGTTACTGGGGTTTATTTGTGACAGAAATGAATTAACCCTATAAGAAATGTAAGAAAGGACCGTTCATTCAGAATTACACAGAAACCCTCTTACGTTGTACCAGTGGGGGTTGCAGACTGTGGGGGTGGACTCTTATGTAACACAATGTATATAAAGACTGTAGAAGTCTGCTTACAGGACGTTTAATACTGTGAGTTATTTGCCAAAATTAATTAATTCGTAATAAATATTGTTGAAAAAAATTGTGTAATTTTAACCTGTGAATGCCATGACACGAATCCTACATAAATTCCTTTAGACTAGAAGTACTGTATGTGTGTCTTAATGACGTCTCTACTATACAACTCATACGATTAAAACCGTAAGTTGGTGAATTGTAATTTTTATATTATAAAATTTTGTGTACGAATTTTTTTGCAATCAAAGCATCTATAAATCTATCGATTTGAGGCTTGCAAAATCTCCTACAATTATATACACACTATTAATTGGTTTTCTTGAATTGAAAACAAGTTAGCACATTGAAGCAAAAACCATAAACTATAAATTATACGTCATATTGCATTATATTGGCACGTAGGGCGTAGGGTCTAAAGTGAATTCCTGATTTTTTCTTCAGTTAAGTGCTAAAAACAACATTAGTTATTTTGTCTCTAAAATTATCATATAAATCGCAATTAAAGATACGTTTGCAGCAATGTGACCCTCAACGTTAAGCCAAGTCACATTTTCTACCCATCTTACAACCCTGTTCATTCAAGAGCCTCGTCAGCCCTTACAATCTCACCCTTGTCCTTTGACTCCATTGTTGAGCTGAAGGGGACAAGTTGCGTAACCCTTGACGTACTACGTAGTTACGCTCCCATTGTTGAGCGTAACCTTTGTTTTACGCTCCTGCATTGTGCGTTGACTTTGCTTCTCATTGAGCATGCGGACGTATCTGTGTTGATTGAGAATGATTGATTTTTCCCACTCTGAATTTAGAGTGATCATGAAGTGGCTGTCAAGAATCTTAGCTGATGTAAAATTTTATTGTGTTAGTTTTTTAGTTTCAATAACTGCTATGCTCAAAGATAACTGCAGTTGTCTTTGGAGCAGAGGATTTTAATACCGTAGGTGTTGAACCCCTTCCCATGGAAACACTATTGAAAAATTATGCGAAGCGTACTTAGCGGGATTGTAGATTTTTGCCTCCCGCGTTTTTAGTGCCTATGACCACAGATTACAGAGTATTCTTTAATCCGTGCTATGGCGTTATGACGAGGCTAATCTTTTCTTAGGGATGGTAACCTGTTAAAATTAATTATGAAGAACATGACGCTAATGTGAGGTGAACTGGCTCCCTAGGTTGTGACGGTAATTTACAGACAGAATTTGAAAGGTTGTGTACAAAAAAAACTTCAATCTTACCATAAAACATCACCGACTTTTATGTCATTCTGATGTAACGTAATGTCATCTTGTGTACAGTATCTACATCACCAAACCATCAAGGCCATTAGTAACTATGACCAGCTGGTTAACCCGATGTATTTATTCACTGTCAATCCATCGAAGGCAGTGTGATTCAATTTCCTTTCAACAACTTATTGGTTATTTTGTAATCATCAGTATAAACTTCAGCTACACAGCTTTTTTATTACTTATTAAATTTCTGTGACCACTTCATGTAAATTCCCCGTCACAATTTTTGGTCGTCCTCGCATTAGACCCGAGGCATTCTTGTCCGAATCAAATTCATCCCCAATCCCCAACCCCACACATTTGCATCTGCTTTGAAGCGTGACTAAGACGTGAGCACACATCTGACATCGCATCTCAATTTAAAAATCTGTAAGAGAGAAGTCGTTAATGAACTTAGACTTAACACGTGAACCCTCTAACGCAAAGCAGTGTTTGTTTTGCTGCAATTAAAAAGGGTAGTTCAAGAGTTGTGTTTTATTCAAGCAGCGTTTACGCACCTAAGTGCTTTTCCCTCTACACGGCAAACGCTAATAAGCTCGTTAATGGATTCGTTTCCGGGCAAGTTTCATTAAGAACGTCTTGGAGTCACGTTTTATGTAATAAACAACGGTGACTTCCGGGCGTTTCTTGGTTAATTAACAATATTTTACCCGTGTAATGTTGTTGAGAATTGAATTTCTTTTAGAAAAGGGGAATGTTTTACAAACCTTTTTATTTACCGGAGTTGCTCGGTTTGTATATTGAGATTTGAATGCTATGTGTTCCTTTAAACCTGAACACGGGATCGGATTTTAAATCAAGTAATGCTGTGACACTTGTGTAATCCTTGAATGATAAGTGATGGAAAATGACAAACTAGTAATGAACCTAAACTCTAACCATCCCACGGTCATTCAATTATGGAGTAAGGGGTGGCATTCAGCAAGATTTAGTATGATCGTCACTCGACTCTTGACAAATTTAACGCCCCGGGATCCGCCCTTGTGCAGTTTTACGGCAATGAATTTTAATTCCACCCTCCAAAATCATGTTCTAAACGAACCAGATGTTTTGTTTCTGGCTTAACATTTTACACTGTTGGTAGGAGGGTGTTTAGAGTCCCCTAAAGCCCTTGTCATGTGGGTAATAATCAATTTTGTAAATTTACTGGTGTACAGAGATTAGGTAGAAGTATTTTTTGTTTACTTTCCGCATATTAATAGATATTAATTTAAACCATCTATTGACAAACTATTGACTCTTTAATGGTATTATAACAAAAGAATACACATACTGTATATCGTAAAGGCTTAAGATTTTCACAATAGGACAATGAGTCTATGTACATTATTCAAAATTATTTATGCCATTTCAACGAATAAACATGACAACTAATAAAACCTATCGAAATTAATTATTTTTCTCAGCTTTACTACCATCACAATCTTTTAACTTACCTGGAATAACTTTTCGTAGAAACTAGTTGTGAGTTTTTAATTCCTCAAGTACATAATTTCATAATACTGTACATAAATTTCTAAGTGCTGTTTTTAAGATGATTACTAGATTACTGCGCTGCTGTTGGAGGTGCAGATGTATTGCCCGCCTCCACTAGCGTTATAAACAGGCTATTAACGAGTCTGTCCCATGATACTTAAGGTTGTATATCATTGTAATGACCTGGGGATGTTGCTAATATCGGGTAAACTTCGTTGAACAGGCTCTTGAAGTTCAGTGGTTACTGGGATAAATTTTGCCTGGTATGGTTTGGAAGTGATTGTTATTAACGTAAAAGGCATATGGCAGCAAGGTCCTATTGCAGTAAGATCCTATAAAAGCAAATTAAAGGTTTCCTTCGCCTGTGCTACAGTAGTGCAGTCAAAAACGTTATATATTCGTGTTCAATACTGCTGTTAAGTCGTCATGAGTGCATTATCAGCTTCAAAATCGTCAAGGTGTGCAGTCCCACCATGGTGAATACACGTACAAAAAATACAACTATTATTTAAATGTACTGCTTAGTCGTTGTCTGCCTAGTCTTTATTTATTTTTGTAAAGTGACAGTGGGATATTAATGGTAGGATCGGCTACCACGGTCGTTCCCCGCCAGATGTTGGGTTAAACATGCAGAGCATGAATGATTCAATATCACTTCTCAGACCTCACTGTTGCGTTTCGAGGACTTCTGTAACAGAAAAACTGCGTTAGTAGCAGGGGTTCTCGGGGGTGTCATAGTAACAAATCACATGGCACGGAATACAAAATAAATTCATAAATAATACTGTAATACCAAAAAACTAATTCTACACTATGGAATAAAAATATGATTAGGTACTTGAAATTCGGTGATATGGTGAAATCTTCTCGGGTCTTCGTCGTGAGTAGTTCTCCGAATATCATCGTTATCCTCTTCGTAACAGAACAGAACTCTATTCATAGAGCGTGATCTGCTTTATAGTAATGGAATGACTGTGACTTTTGTTGTGATTGGATCAGATTTAATTTTTCGTGTGACAAACGAAGATATAATTGTTGTATTATGTTGTTTAAAATTAAACCATGTGGATTTACGAAATACCCCTTGTATATTATAGAGTAATTTAGTCACGGTTATATCAATTACTACTATTAGCGAATTTCCCTATAGGGAAGTAGCTATTACCGTAGGTGGCACGGTAAGACCTAGACCCGGGACCGATTTACTTTTTCATTTTGATGTCCCCAGAGGCCAAAAACACCATTCGTTCAAATTTTTATATATGTATATATACAGGGTGTTCATTTGAAAACTTTCCATATCTGTTGTGTGCAAAGGTAAGGCTTTTAACACTTGTTTGTTCTCATTTCCCCCTAATTTGGACATGCCAAATCCAATAAAATTATTTTCAATTTTGAAAAATGCCCCAAAAGGGCCCAATTTGGGGGGTAGGGGTGCTTTTTGAGAAATTTTCAAATGTAAACATGGGTTGTGTGATACATCAATTTAAAGGTCTAATCACCCCGATCATTTTGGTGCAAAAAAAGTTTAATTATCTTTAACCGTATTTACAGGGTGGGTCAAAACGTTTTAAAAAAGGACTTTGAAGTTAAGTACCGTATTACCCTAACTACTGAACGGAACAGCGCCAAATTTCTTTCCAAGCTTATTCTTGAGCTACTCTTTAAGATAACTTGTAGTAAGGGCATTTTCCAGGTTATTTACTAATTTTTAAAAAATCTCAAATTTTAGGAATAAAAGAAAGCTGAAAACTTAAAATTCTTAAATAGCAAGGTATAACAAATTTCATACCACGTGAAAGGTCCTTTTTTAACAAACATTTTACGTATTTAAGTTTTCTTTCTATCTCTTACCGTTTAAAAATTGCAGTGGAAAAACATAATTTTCCATGGTAAAATTATAACTAGTTTTCTAATAAAACACATTGCACTTTGTTCAACGATGTAGTAGGATTCATAACAAATTGATCGACTACTTTTACGTGTGTCAGAATTCATCTTGGACCCTTCATCCTGTTCTTTTCTCATTGGTAACTGAGCCAGTTTCAGAAAACTTCCTAACTAAATTATTTACAGCCATATGACTCAAGATTATACCTGGATATCTATTGTTAAACACTTTGCAGTTATCCTGGAACACTTTTGTTATGACCAATAAGTAAAATAAAGTATATTTTTTTAAGTTTACACCATATTTGATTAGGTACTACAGGAAATGGTACTTTTGAAATTAGTACTACCATTGACTAGTCAATGGTACCACAGAAAGCGGCCCACGCTTGGGTTTTTCTCATCAGCTATAAAACTTGTTTCTCACAAAGTAAAACGTAATGACTTGTTTGCCTATCTGCCTAAAAATAATTATGAATTGTTTCCTTCAGTTATTGCACCATTTAATGTGTCTAGAGACGAATTTTGGCTGTTTTATTAGAAAACTAGTTACAATTTTACCACAAAAAATTATGTTTTTCTACTGCAATTTTTAAACGGTAAGAGATAGAAAGAAAACTTAAATACGTAAAATGTTTGTTAAAAAAGGACCTTTCACGTGGTATGAAATTTGTTATACCTTGCTATTTAAGAATTTTGAGTTTTCAGCTTTCTTTTATTCTTAAAATTTGAGATTTTTTTAAAATTAGAAAATAACTTGGAAAATGCCCTTACTACAAGTTATCTTAAAGAGTAGCTCAAGAATAAGCTTGGAAAGAAATTTGGCGCTGTTCCGTTCAGTAGTTAGGGTAATACGGTACTTAACTTCAAAGTCCTTTTTTAAAACGTTTTGACCCACCCTGTAAATACGGTTAAAGATAATTAAACTTTTTTTGCACCAAAATGATCGGGGTGATTAGACCTTTAAATTGATGTATCACACAACCCATGTTTACATTTGAAAATTTCTCAAAAAGCACCCCTACCCCCCAAATTGGGCCCTTTTGGGGCATTTTTCAAAATTGAAAATAATTTTATTGGATTTGGCATGTCCAAATTAGGGGGAAATGAGATCAAACAAGTGTTAAAAGCCTTACCTTTGCACACAACAGATATGGAAAGTTTTCAAATGAACACCCTGTATATATATATATATATACGTCCGTGAACGCGATAACTTGAGTAATTTTTGTCCGATTTTGATGAAATTTGGTTTAAAGGTGTAAAGCGGGATAAACTTGAATGAGTTCGCGAACCAGCACGATCGGACCATGGGAACGGGGCTTTACGGGGGGTTTTATGGGGTAAAAATTGGTTTTTCTCACTTTTGACCCTCAAAACACAAAATTTCCCGATTTCTCTTTAGACCTTTTTAAAGAGCTTAAAAAAACAAATAATTTAGTATATAAAAGTATTTTTGTTCGATTATATTAACGGAGAAAATTAAAAAAATTGTAAATTTAAAATTCCCATGTTATTCTTATGGAGAATATTGTCAAATGTTGTAGTTTGCTTGTTTATGGACATATTTTGATCAAACTTGACAAATTTATTTATTTTGTACTAAGCTATCAATATTTTACTCAAAAACACACTTTATTAGTTTCCTTGTAGCAGCAAACCTAGGTACTCGTTAAACCTAATGTTATAAAATATTTAACTGAAAATCAATTCAGACAAATGGAAATTCGCTTAGTCGGCAGGTTTGCTGCGGCGGGGGTATTTAACTATAGACACGCTTTAAGGACTTATTCGCAGTCTTACCTGCTCATATACTAAAAGAATCACGAATTACTGTTTATAACAGTTTCAAAGGAGGACCACGTGATCTCAATCACGGATCTCTTAGAGTTTCTCAAGACATTTTCTTTGTTGGCTCCTCTAAAGTGGACTACTCTCCTAATAATTTCCGAATTGAGTTTTTTTATCGTAGCCAAATTTGAGGAAGATACTCGGGATCATTTGACGTGACTTGATTTATTTTGTCCTTGTAGTCGCCTTTCCTACCACCTTTTCTACACTAGAGCTGAAATGTATCTATGAGAGACGAACAAGTAACATGAGTCACACTTGAGCATGACAGATGTATCCGACATCCTACAGAGTCACTTAAAGCGAGGAAGACGACACTCCGGACAAGTGAGATTTGTCACTGTATCCGATGTGATTGTGATTGGTACATTGACGGCTTCCTTTCCTCCCCCTCCACCCATCCTTACACGTCCTGTGAGGATGGAAATAGTAAAATCCAACGGGGACGAAGAATATGCATATTTATTTAAGCTATCCTCGTGAAAACACGGATAAAATGTTGTAGTCACTATTCTACGTCTTAAATTAGTGTGAACTACTACTCGTACCTCGTCATGTGAAAATAAATAATTGTGTCATCCACCAAAGTTGAAGAAAGCTGTTCCCAACTAGTGTATGCACGGTGGAATAATATTGGCGAACGAACAATTAAAATACTGTAGTTTTCAATATACCGCAATAAAACGTTTCTTTCCAACGCATGTGTTGCGGTGCTAGCTGGTCTAAAATAAGATGACTTTTAAAACTTCCCCTTTAAAACTGATTTGGCAAAGATATAGTATTATTTTATATCATAGTGATTGTATACTGTACTAAAATCCAGTTAGTCTATGTCATTTATGCTACTATAGCATTGCATTGCTTACTGCAATCACGAAAAACATAGTTCATTGCAAGATTAAAATGAATTTTCGACCCTTCCTCATAAACTTGATGCGTAGAAATACTGACATTGCTTCTTACGATTTAATGATTTTACTACAGTCTTCTAAATATAAAAATATGAATGTTCAAAACAGAAAGAATGTTTGCGTAAACATAATTATCTCGTCAGTTGAGCTACAAATATACAGTGCAATGGTATTCACGAACACAACAGAGTAGTGAGTACAGCTGCGTATTGTATTAGCTACTGCATTGACACGGCGACGGCGCAGTGTTCGTATTCAGTTTCACGGTGCGCGCGCGCGATTCACACGCCCACTGCAGGAAGTATGGGTAATTTGAGTAAATTAGGCTCCAGTTGCCCCCAAACAACGCGATGACGCATCAAACTCATCTGATGTTATGTACATAAAGTAGTGTTTTGATCTTTTAACAAATAGTACACACTTGTTAAAGATGATTCCAAATCAAAATATGCTTTTACTGGAAACTCAAATAACCAATTTTCTTAACCTGAAAGTTATTACAAGCTACACATAATAAAAATGGCTACTTCATATTAGTTTTCAATTTTTTTTTAATTTTTTCCAAACCCGTAAACCATTTTAACTTGGGGCTAGGTAGTAAAATGTTCCTAAAATATTTTTTAATTATTTACTACTGGCGTCTGCCGGTGAAAGCCATTCGATATAGTATATCCTAAAGTTCTTATACTGTAGTTCACAACAGTATTCAAGAGGACGGGTGGCGTCGTCCTGTAATCCAGTTACTAGGAGGTCACGAATTGTGGATATTTATAGGCATTCACTGTGGATGTGATACTCTCTGGTGTGGATTAACTTCCGCAGGAGTGAGTACTACGACTATCCGCAGTACTATCCTGATAACTAGACCAACTCGTATATACCAAGGCAAAAATGTGGTTCGGATTCCACTATAAACCGTAGGTCCCTTAGTTGCCATTAGCTGTTTGGGCTATTAATTAACAGTTGGGTCTGAGGAATATGTTGACCTTAGTCACTAACAAGACTCGAGATTGCGCCACTCATCCTACACTCATCTCCATTTATACTTGGCTTAAAATACCTACTTTGTATGGTCGCCATTTCATTGAACAGTATTAAAGCATTAAAGTGTTAAAAAATTTCTTGATTAAAAAAACACTTGTTTATTGGACGTAAGTTTCTCACGCATAAGCATGTTACATATAATGGTATATATCCACATTACAGTTGGGCGAAAGTAACCAGGTGCTCGGCTGCCATCGCATTCGTTACTTTCGAAACTATTAACGATTCATTTATGAAAGTATATCGACCAGACTAACAGCATTATCTTAAGTATGTTCATGTCCCAATGAACTATAATAGAATGTTCGCCATGAATGTGATGAGTACTGCATTTGATCCATCAAAGTAAAAAAAGTTATTTAAGTGGGGTTTCATTTTGTGCCAAGCGATGCCATACGTACCGGCTTTTCCAGGGAGGTCACTAGCAGCAACCACAGACAATGGTTTCCTGCAAATAAGGAGGGGAGCATTTCCATAATTTTTGAGTCGAATCTTTTAAAGTCATCAGAAATTATGACTCTAATTCGTTTTAAAATAACGCCCGTAATACTTAGCAATTGCTCGAATTCGAGCAACAAGTACACTAGTTACTCAAAATTACAAAGTCCTTTCTAGTCGTTTATCACTAAAATAGAAACATATCTACTAATAACTAAAGCAACTATGACATTACTTCGGCGAGAATTAAATCCCTATGCATATAACAAAGTGTGGTGAGCTAAAATCAGTATCCATTCTAAAAATTCATAATTAGTTGGTCGTAAAAAACCTCCCATCTGAAATCGATAGGAAATCGTGACATTATTTTTAATACAAACATTTTTAATAATGATATAAAAAGGATTTTAGTAAAATTTAATTTCGTTAGTTTCACGTTAAATAAAGTTTAAATCTTCTCTTTACCAAACCTAAGGGTCCATAGAGCAAAATTATTTGTGACCAGCTTCGTAAAAACTGCCTAATGTACTGAAAATTGTCATTAATGGACAATTAATCAATGATTTTATGATTCACAGTCTTTATTAAAACTTTGAAACAACCACATATTTGACCATCAGAGAAACTTCAATTTTTGAAGTCTATCATTAATCTAGAAAGAGCAAATATTGTGTTTTTGTTACTTTGTGTATTCAAACTTAATAATGAACCACAGTCTTTACTTTCAGAAGTATTCCCGTGTTCCGAATCGGTATCTGTAAGGTGCAGTCTCTCACCCCAACCCCACCTTTCTAATCAAAGAAATGCAAATCGTGAGGCTTCTATCCCTTCTACTTGCGTTAGAAACTGAGGATATATTTTTCAATTTGTTAGAGTACTTCAATCCCTAGCAAGAGCAAGGTATAGTGAGTAACTTTTCTACAATGTATTCTCTCTATTCCGTTCCCACCTCGTTGGGAAACACGGCTATAGCAACTAGATTTACATGAGTACAAGTTTAATGTACACCTTTACTCTGGTGTATGTACGTATCACAACATCAAACATGTTTCCTAGAGATTTCCATGTCGCCCGTATTGTTAAATCCCGCATGTTGTACATCCGATGTTAAATTTATGTACCTTGCCATCATTGTTAGGATATGTACATGTAATCGTTTAATCTTAGAAAGTTATAAAGTGTCAGAACTTTGGAAAATGTGTATTTGTAAGTTTAAGTTTGACTTTTCAGTTGTGTAATCATTGTTTTTCTGTTACAGGTAAGTTGACCAGTGTGAAACATAATTCAGTAAGTATGTTATTAAGTTGACGGATTCCGTGACTTTGAAGTACAAGTTAGAACATCGTTTCATAAATTTACAGATTTATGCGAGCCTGATCGTGGTATGGAAAACTTTAAGAAAGCACAACTTCAAATTTAATGCTATTATTATGAATGACTCATTTTCCCAAATACAACTTATATACAATTGCCTATAAATGGTTCATATAGATAAGATGTATAGTTCAATAATCAACAGTCAAACAGGACACGTCTGTTTCAGAAAGCACTTGCAAATATTGTGACGGTAACACTGTCTTATTCCATTCTTTCAATCTTATCGCATCGTATACATAGTCAATGCCACCTTAAATAGAATGATATGTTACTTTACACGTTGTGTTAAGCTTCTCCTTAAAATTTTTCACGAAATATCTGTGAATTTCTATCAAAACATGCTCTATAACTGATTTCTTAATACGAGATTTATGTACTCCTTTTTGCAAAAACATTTCTTTTCTTTTACTCTAATATATTCCACGATACACTCTATGTAAGTAATAAAATAATTCTATTACTTTCACATTTACCCTATTTCAGCCTTGTTTAAAGGCGCGCGTTTCAAAGTGATTTGTTTGCATCCCCATTCATTTTCCCCTGACGTTTCCCGGATATCCCCTGTTCCCCTTGATTGATCACTTTCACTTTTTCAGCCTTCAACTTTTTTATTTAACAGCCTCGCCCTCTTCCCTCGTGACCATCACTCAGTAGAAGTCCTATAGCGTATTCCACCAAACGTGAAGTGCTAGAACAAAACTTGAATATTTTCCCTCACAAGCTATCCATGCGTACAACACAATGATTAGTCAACTGACGTAAAAGTCTTTGTTCGTAATAATTATTGTGCATCATACATACACTAATTAAAACATCTTTTACGGCCGAAAATATTGTGGTATGTAAAGTAATTCGTAATGAACTTTGAACAACTATAAGGATAAATTGAGGTTTGATGCGTGTTTCGGTATTAACATAGAACGAATCTCAATTAATCTCAACATCAATTTCTTCTATGTTGATATATTTTTTATACGGTAATACAATTTTTTATCAATGTACTTAAGTATTTCGTGTTATAAATTGTTTCGACTGAACATTTAGGCGTGTGTGTAGCCTAAATTTGTAATAGCAATTCAAAATTAAATTTAGCCTTGTCAACATTACCTTTTTATTCCTAAAAGAAATAGAATTCCAAGAGATAAATCAGTTATAGGTTAAGTATAAAACGGCATTTTTAGCCCGTCTTAACGCATTAAAAATCCATCAGGCACTGTTAATGGATTTGCGGCGTTACATCGTTGCTTAAATTCTTTGTTTGATAAATGTTTTAAGCGGCCAAAATGTTTAAGGGCTTAAACTATATAGTATATAGGTTTTTTGTTCCCCAAATATTTTTAACCAAATTTAATTTTTTGATTTTTGTGTCGATGTAGTATTTTGTGTTTTTAATTGTTTTAACTCAATGTTTAAACACATTACACATTAAATTTAAGCTAGATCTTTAGGTTGTATAATAATAGGTATGCGTTTAGTCTTAAGATGACTGTGAACGTTTTTGAACTTTAAAATTTAATTATCTCTTAAAAGTAAGATACACTAAACTGTAGGCCTTCTAAATAAATAAAATAATATATCTTTGTATGTAGAAAACTAATCACTTCAACTAAACTTCTATACATACTGAAATGTTGTAAGTGATTGAATTAGTGTCCAAAGCCTCACACAATGATTCATTGACAATTAATTAGTTCTCATTAAATGTTATTAAGTCCACACCTTCTGCTGGTCGTGCCATTACAACTGTTACAACCGGTTGGCAATAATCTGTATCGATCTGTGTTTCAATTACCAGCGTCCTGGTGCTGGTTGTCTCCGACTGGTTCTGCTTCTGCTGGTCCGTTCCACAACTGGTTCTCGTATGGACTGTTCGGATTAAGCCATTGCCTAGTAGCGCTTCACTCGGCTACTGTTGTAATAGAACGGGATAGGGTGGTATTTAATTTTTAAATCCAACAAAGCAATCTAGTGATTCCCATTTTCCCGAGCGGTGAAAAATTGATTAGTAAAAAAATGAACGTGTGGGACCTTATAGTTCTTGCCACTGGAAAATCAAATAACAAATTCCAGTTACTAGTTTAGTGCATTCCAGTTTCGTTATACTTCGCATGCTACGAGGCCTGGATCCCCTAGTCGATTCCAAAGTTGTGAATGAGATTTCAAATGTGAATACATTACAACACAGCTATACACATACTTTAAAGCTATCTTTAAGTGATTTGACTATGGTCTGGGTTACCGAGTGGTTACAGTGATCGTCTTCAAGCAAATTTCAGTCAAAGTTTAGAGGTTGTCGGTTCGATTCTGAGCGAGAGCACAAATTAAGTGTTCGGTGGCTAGAGCGTCTCAGGACTCAAGACATTTGTCATCTTAATTAATAAAACCATTTAACAAAAGGTTGCCGTTACTAACAAAATCAGAATTCGACAGTTTCATTACACAAAACGTAAATATACAACTGGTGCAGATAGATAAATACAAATTAAATAAGTGAAACGACATTTCTATTACCTACGAGTTGTAGACATCCTCGCCTGGGGGTGTTTCGTGAATACATAACACCCGAAAATTGGGCAGGTGCAAATCAGGTGAAATCTGATCTGGAAATAGCGCCAAAAAGCAGCAAGCACCTGCGTGGAGGGAAGCTCGTAAAAATTATGATAATGTTAAAACAACGTAGGTGCGGACAAGGTTTGTGGACAGGTGGTCTGTTGTAGCTGTTGCTTGCCAATCATTGGCTGTGGCAGGTGCTAGCTGAGATTGGTCCAGGTGCTGCGTAGAACGTAGAACACCTGGCGAGTGGTTCCTGCAATTTCTAACGTTGTTGGGGATTTCATAAAGCAATTCAACTATTTTGGTGGTGAGTGGTTTTAAATGTAGATAAAGTTATCTTTGATAGAGAGAACTTTTTTTCTAGCCAGGAGTTACAGTATAGTGTGGGGTCTTACTCAAGGTCTTACCAGTATTGGTCAGGGGTCTATATCAGTGAAACATAGAAACATGGTCAGTCAATGCTTTAGAAAAGGCTGATTAAAATGATAGTCTCCGAACCCAAATCTGTCCCGCCATCTCCGAATTCTTGAGTGACCCTTATAATCCCGTCATCGCCTGCGTTGGTAGCTGTCATTGCATCCACGGCTGCGAAGCCCCGTGGATGGAAGATTTAATGCAAATTTAACCCGTGGGTTAGGTTAGGTTAGGTTAAGTTAGGTTAGGTTAGGTTAGGTAAGGTTAGGTTAGGTTAGGTTAGGTTAGGTTAGGTTAGGTTAGGTTAGGTTAGGATAGGACGGAAAGTCTTAACGCATGTAGTAACCGAGGATTATAGGGGTCATTCTGAAATTCGGAGGTGGCGGGACACGGAGATGGCGGGACGCGGAGATAGCGGAAGGTAACCATAGGCACTATGGTGATCATAAAAATGCATGTTGTCGCCCCCCAGCGTGGTCGACATCCCCGATTGTAGGGGGGGGGGGGGGTAATATGGCGGGGGCGCCGTTTACTATAACGCTTAAACTCGAGAAACATTTTAGATAGAACATTGAATTGAAGGCCAATTTACTCATTTCATTATGACCTTCAAAAACGGATGTCCGTATAGTTACTTAAAACATGTACAAACACTTTAAACATGTGTTGACCAACAGTGAACTGATGCAGTTTCTGTACTATTTGCATGGCCAGCTGGTCCATTCTCCTGGTCAGAGGTCCGAGGTACAGTCTCCGCGGAGGCGCGCGTGTTGTCATTACTTTTTGTACACATCGGCCATGATTACTAGTCTGGCGCGTCACGACAACCTAAAACACCCAAACGATCGGTCAGTCATTCACGAACACTGGGTGATTTGAGATTGCATCAAGGATCGTGTGTTTTGTCATCAAAGGTCCGGTTATTTGTTTAGAACAGAAGTTTGTGCGATTCGATGACTTGTTTGACTTGCTAACATGTTCTTGTTTTGATCTGTACTGACGATGAAGAGGAGACCCATCTTTACTTTGTTCCCTCTTTTTCTTCTGTGTAACAAGCAAGCCATTGATACATTACATTAGATACACATTGGTAAACTTTCCAAGTTTACTTCTAAACAAACCACGTTTTCAGCTTTGAATAAATGGACAGGTGTACCTTGTATATAGGAACATTTTCCCCCAAAGGTTGATTCACACACACATCAGTCCAGCCACAGTTCCGTCGCATAGAGTATGTAATGTATGAGTGTGATTTACCAAGACTCTGATATTATAGTTTACTCAATAGTCTGTGGTTCCGTTACATTTCAGTCACAGTTCAGTCTCAGTTGTACAGTATCTGCAAACCCGCATTCACCTGTCCGTCAGTTGGTTTCAGTCAGTCTTCCGTATTTTTATTACAGTTATTTTGTTTTACAGTGATATACAGTCACGATTTTTTTAAATTAAAACACAATATTCTGTCAATTTGCCATCGTCCATATTCTTGATTGTTACAAAATGTACTTAAAATATAAATATTATTCTTCAAATACCCAAATCACTATATTTTATATTAAAAATGAACTATTAATCCTGGAAATCAGAATAGATAATATTTACCCACGTTATCCTCAGAGGAAGGTACGCGTAAAGTTATACAAACTCGGGTTAAGTCTTCTAATTTTACCTACTGCTAAACTTTTCACCAAGGGTTAAAAAAATCCGAAATTTAGTCCAGTATGTGATCGGTTCTCGAATCTACTTTGAAAATGGTTTCCAGTCGTGTTTAGGACCTAACAAAGATAGGTAAAACTAAAAATGTCAACTTTGTGCTGATTTTCATTCGTGAACAGCTCATCGATGGAGCATCCAAGCACCCAAGACCGGCTCTGTCATGGCTTGGCTCGCCTTAAAAGGCCACAAGCAGAGTAGGTAACTGATACCCGCTGGGATCTCTCAATATCTCAATCTCTCTACGTATCTCAACAAAACACTGTCATCTATCAACGACAACGAGTGACAAGTCTGTCAGCAACGTGGCTTGTCAGATTGATTCGTCATGACTGTGCGAATGTACACCTAACGTCCTCGAGATAGACGTCCCGGTTTACAATAGCAAACTGTATGTTTTGTTGCTGTCGAAATACTTAGTGTATGTGGTGCGACGTAGGTTTGTTTATACGGTAACGGTCTTGTGGCCATCTAATTATCCATTTAATCATATTACCAATAGTCATCATCACCTAGATCCGATTTTTTAAAGCTAGTAAATATCCTAATAATGTAGCTCGTAGTATCACATACTTTTTAAAGTGATTTATATTATTTGCTTGATCTTAGTAAAACTTGCAATAACATGTGTTTCCTAAACGGTAATTGCAGACAGATTGATGCTCATAGTCTTGCACACATTGCAGAAGTGTTTCAGAGTATGAAGGTCATTATATTTTCTTAAATGTCCTGTCCTGTCGCTATGAGGCAAAATATAGGCCTATTGCTCTAATTAATTTAGCGCCAAAGAGTTCCTCAATTGCGTCAAATCCTGAAAGGGTCCCAAAAAAACGTTCCTTAGTTGCGCCAAGCCCAAGCCGGGTAGGGGGAGTGGCCGGCAGAAGGAATGTTTATCCTAACCCATTCTAACCTAACCTAACCTAACCTAACTTAACCTTACCTAACTTAACCTAACCTAACCTAACTTAACCTAACCTACTCATTTATACAGCCAAAGAGGGCTGCCACTTGCGGACCAGTTAATGAACTTATCGGGTGGCTCCCTGGAGTAGTTGGCGCAATTCAGGATTACACGACTACTCAGGTCATTTGGCGCACTTAATGCCCGCCCGTTTCATCCGCATTGTGGACTTTCCTGCCAAGTTTACTTACCTGGTGTTTATTTAACTCATTCTGCGTTTCATCCCCAGTCGCACGATTGATTCGATACATGACCCCAGGTTCACCAAAATTGTCAACGGCGAAGTCGCTTCAATTAAGTCCACTCATCATGGGGTATACGTGCCACCTCCTGAAATATTAAGGGATTTAATTCTTGATAAATTCATGCCAAGCCGTGTAAAGTACTGTAACAGTGTTGACAACTTTACCAGTTTGAATATGACAGCCATCGGAGTTGTAACACTGTATTTTAGTGGCAGTAGGAAAGTGGTCAAATGATGAGATTGCCCTGAGTGTAGGAATGTGTGACGTTATCTGATCTGAAGGCGACCTTGACCAGCTGATGACCAATCATGAGATTTGACCACAAAGTACCTCAATCGTGGCCAACCTAAAAAATTGGATCGAAACTGACACGGTTCTGCTACATTGTGTTAAAACCACTGGTTGTCGTGCTTCCTTGTGGATTTGGTATCCTCAATAGGCATTAAACCACACAATAAACAACTTTTTAAAGATTTTTCATCCTCATGAATCGGCTAAATCTTAAACTAATCATACTACCTAAAAGATTTACCATCTGTATGACCACCTGAAACATCGACCAAACAGAAACAAACTTCCTTATAGATTTGTTTTTATTAAATCAGTTGAGCATTTTACTCAAATGACTTGTCAATTAGTGCATTACGAAGTGTTTTACAAACCCTTGAACCCTTTGCCATTCATTCTCGTGCTAGTTTTAGATAATGACGTAATTAAATTGAGAAACCGACCTAGTACTCACTGATGTAAACTACTTATTTCTGTCAAATAAATACACAAACTGAAATGACATTCTCTACTAAAATCAGCTCGTGCAAGGAAGCCTACTTTGTCAGGTGACTGACTGTAGGAAATTTTTTTTATGTCTATATAACGTATAACGAAGTGCTCGGTTTGTTCGGTCGCGGAAGTCTAGTGTTATAAATAAGTTTTACAGCTGTAGGCGTACTTTTCCCTCTCCCCAATGTTGATGAGTTATCGTGTATTTTGGTTGGCGTTGACTCATTCACTCTTGTTACTTTACTCTTGACCTTTCTTTTATTTTTGGATTCTCCTCGCTCCACTTCTATTTTCACTTTCCGGTTCAGCAAAAACTGTCATTTTTTAAAAACATTTGGTACTTTGTGTTCACTTAGAATGTATTCTTTCCGCTGTCAGCGTACAATACTTTTTCCAACAGTCACCCAACAAAGTGGGCTTCCTTGCACAGATTATAGTAGGCCTACAGAAAGCCTTGTTTTGGCGCACAGTTTTTACTTTGGCGCACACAAGTATTCCAACCAAACAACGCAAACCAGCGCAGGTAATCCGTGTACGCTTGAAAATAAGTTGGCAACACTTGGAAGATATTACGACTACGATCAGCAGGTGCAGCGTTTCCCCATTTCGTTCAATGTTTGGATTCAACCTAACCTAAAAACGTGTTGTACTGTGTTTGAAAGACTTATTATTTATACGATTTATAGTAACTTTAGGAAAAATATTATGTGTAAAATTAGGTTTTAAAGACTAGCATAAAACACGAGTTCGCCCACTAGTTACACAAATAACTATTGAAGCGATTAAGACTTTTTGATAATATTATTCGTCTAGATTTTATGATCTAATTTGAAAGCCATATCTATATTCCCCGGACAGTTATATTTTTATTTATTCTTGTTCGATTAACAAGAATGTATGATTTATTTTTAAGAGTGTGCTTAAAGTAGTTTAAATTCGATGGGAATATTATTTTTTAATGAACAATAATTAATTGTAAATTATGGCTCATAAAACGCTAATACTGGTTTGAAACAAGTGACGTATTTCAGTAGTGTACTGTAATGTCATTGAATATGAAAATAGCATTCTCAATGGTATTGTTTTGTGGTTAATATTTAGCATAAAAACCTTGTTACATCAATACAATCTAGAATACAATAAAAATGCTACAATTAAAAAAATTTTCCATTCGATAAATTTAAATTTTAGAACACGATAAACGGGTACAATTAATTTATTAAATTTGATAAATTGAAAAACGTAATAGTAACATCGTTTTGATAATTTGTATTTCAATATATTTATGTAGGGGGTTAATTAAACTATCCTAATACATAACATTCAATTGTACATTTTATTTACAGTGACATTAGTTTTGAGTGACGATGATATTGTGTTGCTGTTATATGTACTTATAATTTCCCTACTGTAAAGTTAGTCAGTGGTTATGCCGCATCATAGAAACCTCAGTAAAATGAAGGAGAGTAAGCAAGATGCAATAACGCCTTCACACCGGCTCTTGGCAGATTACAGTGCTGTCATTATATTGCCTACGCTACAATGTAGGCGGTCTGCGAACTCTTCACATACCTGCAGCTGTAATTAATTGTACAAACTTATACTGTTGGTTTGTATTAATATTGTTTGTATCGATTAAATTACGTACACTTCTATGCCACATTATAAAATATTTAAGTTTTTCATTTTTTTCTTTTCAAAAAAAAGATCATAACACAATACAGTATGTACAGTAGTATTGGGCCTTTTTACCGTCACAGTCATTCATTTTTATATTTTTCTTTTTGTAAGGGTACGGTTTATTAACTTTGGTCTTATTTTCTTTGGTCCTCACACAACATTGTACCTTAGTTAACTTGTACAGTACTAAATTTTACCACAACACTAGTTAAATCTATAGCGTTAACGTAAACATGTATTTCCTATATAGATCCCATCAAGTCAAACACGGTAGCTCAATGGTAGCTACTGTAGTTTCCATGAATGATAAGTCAGTAGTTTCTGGTTCACGATCGACTGCATCAGCTACCTTATCACTGCAGCACAGAGAATATATATGTCATCTACGATGTATCTTATATCACTAGTCTGTGACTGCAGTTAACACCATGGTTAATATCTGGGTCTTTAGATATTATATTCAATGCTTATAGTGTTTTCATACTTAAAAGGAATTACTGTATATATGGATGGATTTTAATGGGTGTACTAGCCTGAGACTTCTGCCCCGGAGTCATTGGTCCAAACCCCGCCAGTAACTACTTATACTAGTAATAACTTGTAACAATTTGATAATTCCGTGACCGTGACCCAGTAGTTCGAAGCTAACCGTTTCCAGGTGAAGAGAACCCGTTTAGTGAAGAACTTTATCTTCTACAAGCACTGCCGATTCATCCATTATTTAAAACAACTTCCCAATCACATTCCCTCCAAGCACTCTCACTGTTCAGTTCATTGTGCATTCCATAGACGAGATGCATTTAATGCAAGACGCGCCGCTGTACCGGACGGGGAGCTGGGGGCAGATAACCCCCCCTAGACCCCCCCCTAGTGTGGGTGGACCCCCCTCCTGTACGTCAGACCTATTGATCCCAACCGCTGAGTCTATTCATGTTTTCATGTCAGCACGTGTGTCGTACAAGCTCCATTCAACAATGGTTTTGAGGCTATTTCATAGCGTCAGGCACGTTTATTTAAATTTGATTGGTTTGGATTTAAATTGTATTATAATTAAGTCACAACTGACCTTAAAGTCCGGTGAACAAAGATAGCTGGTTTCAGTATTGACACATCACAACCTGTCTTTTGTCAGGGTTTGGCCCGGCAATCTTCTGACTGCTATAAGAGTACCAACTCGTCATACCTAATGTCAGTTTGTAGATCGGTTTGTTGGAAGTCAAATAAATTTTGACTTGAGTAATGTTTAAACGATTATTTCTGGCATTAGAAAAGAAGTTGTTTTGCGACGTTTTGTGATCTAGATTCTACAACATGAACATGATATCATGTTCCTTATGACCTTCGGGTGACAAGAAACGTAGAACCACAGATTAAAGACTGTACTCTCTTCAATCCATGCAAATACATTATAATTATATAGTACACACTCTTCTTGGCTCTAGCATTGGCTACAAACACAGACTAGGGACGTCAGAACTCAAACTACAGTATAATTAATTAACCTAGAGTTTATGGTTAATGACTCAAGTTAAGTGTCGTATTTGAGGTTTTTTCCAAGCTGAAGAGATTGGATTCAAATTCCACATCTTGAAACGTCATAAAATTTAAGTGTTACCAATGGATACACACCTTTTCTGTATTCATTGGTGTTACTGTTGCTGATCAATGATAGGGAATGTCCACAATAGTCCTTCTATGTATTAGACATATGATCAGCATCAACAACAGTATGACCTAAATAGCAAGTATTTAAAACTTCATTCGAGTATTTCATCTGTTGTTATTTTCGTTATCTGTTGTTATTTTCGTTATCTGTTGTTATTTTCGTTACAATGCTTTCATCTACTATAATTAACTGTGATATAAAAAGTCAAACACCCCTGTTAATCAGTAAATTGCTGAGTAGATATTTATCGAATCGTCCATTTATTATTAAGTCTGACTTTAGTTTATGATTATTTCTTTGATACAAATTATATGGATGGTTAGGGTCGCCGGAATTATGCCCCCGGAAATTTGTCCCCTTGAAAAAACGCCTACTTCATCACTTTATAAGCAAACAATTACATGTTGATTATTTAATAATATGTTGTGGGTAAATTTAAAGTCGTGGGCTATTTCTCGATTGTATATATGTCCCGCTCCTCGTGACGTCAAAATGACGCAGGCGTTTTTTCATGGGGGTAAATTTTCCAGGGGTAGAATTCCGCCCCGATGGTACTGCGCTGCACTGGACCACTAGTACGTATCTAATACCTGGTTGGCTAATCAATTATCTTTATTTTACGGTAAGTTTGCAGTCCGCTGTACATTGATTTGAGTAAGTACAGTAATCTGAATTAGATTTCATAACTTTTAACTGACCTTAACACCAGATGTATTTTTAATACGAATTTCGACTAAGGTCGTGGCTCTTATAGCATACATTTTAGTATACAGTACTTCAAAATTGTAAAATATTTCCTCATGTAATTTTTGAGTGGAAAGATTGTCGTGTCTATAAATAGAGGAAAGTGAGCTGCCTGTAATCACTTGTAATCAGTAGGTTCGGTTGTCGCCGGAAGTAAACCAGCGGCAACGCTTCTGTCACCACTTCCGGTCTGACAATGAGCCTATCAGCTGATGTTGGGGCAGTCTCTGATAAAACAAATCTCATTATTTACTACAGAAGTTAAAAATACTTTGTTGTAATTAACTTTGTATAAGTACACAATGATCACACTTTTTTAATTGTCAGGTTTTAACAACAACGTAATAATATTGTTGATACCTGCTCCGATGTGCCCTTCATTTTGAAATGGTAAAAAAAATTTCCATTAAAAAAATATTTTCGCATACTCCTTTAAAGACATTATTTCTTAGTATTTAGAACTATTTTAAAGGTGTCCTTTAATTTGCCGTATAGTAGTCTATATAATAAAACTTTCATTGAATCTATTCCAACGATATATTCTCAAAAATATTGATTTAAAAAGCTCAGTTACAGTTTGTTATTTCTTAATTACACGTTTTAGTCCTTATATAAGGTTTTCGGCAAGTTGATGATCCCTCCTTACTACTGTATTTCAATTTGAAATATTATTTTTGTGTTAAAAGTTCTTAGTTCGTTTCTGTATGTCATACTGTTATTATTGATGAAATAATCAATTCCATGTGTTTAATACCTTATTTCTGTTTGTTGTTTAACAATGCTCTTGATGTTTTAATTAATTTCCAGTTTCTGTTCTGATTCTATTTAAATATTATTTTCGTGTTGAATCTTGGTTCTGATTCAGAAGTTTATTGATGTGTCAAATAATTTATAGTTTCAATTCAACGATCACATGAGACCAATTAATCTATTAGTATATTGTTGTGTCTAACTGTTTATTCTGTGTTTCTTAAAAACATATTTTTAGTTTGTCCAAGAAGACTCTTCTAAAAGAAAAAGAAACTAGTAATTGATTCAATAGCAACGATTATTCTCAAAAAATATAATTATTAGATACTCGGCGTGCTAATATTTTACACATATTGTTATGTTTTACCTACTAACGTACTCTAGCAGAGGATACAGAATATACAGTTTACAGTTCCTCAGTAACATTCCATTCAGCATCTCCACTGTCCATTGTTACTTCACACACATCACGTCCCCAGTCTACGGTCGTATTTCCCATACGTGTGTATTGTCTGACACTCCATTTGTATTGTGTATTCCGCTACCACGTGTGTATTTACACACAATACGCGATACATCCGCCCGTGCACACTTGCAGCCTCTTTATCATTTGACCCACTTTATTTGCAAGTCAATGTTCTCGTTCTAATTACTCTTAAATGAACTCCATGTTATTGTTTTACGAATGTTATTGCAGCTAAGACATAAAATTCTGATGTCATTAAAAAAGAATTCCGTAATTATTTTAATTTGTTTAGTTACATTTAAAATATATTACTATCTTTGATTCCAATGGTTAGTTATTGCCCTATTTAACCATGTAAAAATTATTAACATGTCCGTCTATTAGCAATAATTTATTTTGAATAGGCATAGTGCAAGTACACTTCTCAAAAATGAATTGTGCAATCCGAAAATTATTATTAATCCGTTTTCCTATCCGGAGACATTTCAGTGAGAGCTAGTGTCAACCAAATGCATATTTTTCTCGTTGAAGAGTACTATATGTGTGTAAGTTGTTCACATTTAAGTGAGCTCTGAAAATTTAGTGTTTTTATCGTACTCCATAGTAGATCTTGCTATTTGTGTTTATTCTTTGGCTATGATAAAAACATGCGTTTAAAACTATATAGTTTAAAGTAGTTGGTTAAAATGGTTAATAGAAGATACACATTGTACGTTACTCCAAAACACCATGCGTTATATCTTACAGAGTACCCTTATCCACAAGAATGACAAATCTATTCAAGAGTTAAATAAAATCTGCTTAAAAACTCATTAATCTCTTCAAAAAAATTCTTCAAAAACACAATAGTGTTTTATTTAAGTTATGGATAAATTTAAAGTGAGCACTAAGTAAACATGATTCCACAGTTAATGCTGTTAAGGAGTATGTTAGGTGCGTGTAGCACGTACAATTAATTAGATCTTGTGATAAGGTGTGTGACAGCTAATTGTGAATTCTCACAGGAAAACGTAATTAATATATGTCTGTACGCTGGATTTCCCTGTTGGGAGGGTTAACAAGTTGGTTCATACAGTATTTGTGAAAATACAGTACATTGATTTGAGCGTTTGGGATGAAATTTTAGTAGTTTAATTCCGATTAGAACGTGATAATCACGTGAAATAATGTGGACAGGCCGTTGAATAAACCCAATTAGTTGTAACTATCTTTACTACATAATTCCTCAAAAACGAGTTACATTTACAGAATAACATTATTTGTAGCAAAGCCCGTAATCGTACTACCTTGAATTATGGACTTGGATCTATTCCAAAATAATTCAATACACGTGATCAAATTTACTCTCTTATGTTGTTGTATGAATCAGTTGATGGATATTGAAAGTATGTTTATGTCCAGTTCTTGGAAAGTGTGTCTCCAGCAAGTTCGCTGTTTATTTATTGTCAATTGGCCTACTCAAAAACTATTTTAACAATTTAAGACTTTCAATCCAGAATCTATCGCTTGTCTTCTTGCGACCAGAAGGGGATAAAGGGAAAACTTAAAATGGACATTATTTCTTTCAGATGTACCGAACGTGTACAAGTCATCAACCATTATACATTTACCTGCAGTACCCAAAGTCAATGGTATTATATATTATTTTATCCATTTGTACTTTGATTTCGGTCAATGTTAATGTCAGTGTGAAGTATTACAAATATGACACATTTTCATTTTCAAATAAAACTCGTATTGCGACATTATTGTTACTGTGTAACACCTTTGAACTCAGCACGAGAGAATAGAAAGATAGAAGATGCAAGTGAATGTTTGACTTTCTCTCTCGCTTCGCACGTCGCCTCGCTCTGGTTATTGTTATTGTTATTGGCTACACATTCATTATCACGATTAAATCATCTTAGGAAAGTATTGGGAGTTGTTAAACTGACGCGAAAAATTTAACATTTGTTTACAGTTTGAAACGCATAACTGTCAACACAGCGTTTCTGCCATTACAGTATTACGTTAAGTGTGTTTTTTGGGGATTAGGGTTTAGATACTCCTTATTACTCTCATTCAAAAATATGACTTTTTATAACTTCTTGACTCCATCCATCAGTTTATTCTTATTCTCTTCTTTCTTATTTAACTTGGCCTCATGGCCATATGTAAGGGGATTCTGCCTCTGTTGCACAACATGCATTGCATTATTCCCTTGGTTTTAGCTTGAAAATCCTAAATGCGATCCTAATACGGATGTAAAAATAAATATATCTTATATTTTCTGGCAACAGTGTGTGAAATTATCATCAATGATGTAGTATTGTCTCTAGGTTGTGCACGTTGCAATACATTTGTATCTGAGACATGTTTGTAAAACTTTTCAATGCAAGAACATTGGAAGTGACAGGATTCAACTTGGTAGAAGTAAAGGTTTTCAATGTTTATTTCTGTAGCAACATGGTTATTGTTACCCAGTTTTACGCTTTACGTATACAAATGATTAATTGATCTACACTAGTTTGATATCCTACCCATGTTGTCAAAAGTGTCTTCATGTTTTTGGTGTGGAATGACGAAAACCTCCGCCAATATCGGTTAGTTACGAGTGTTCCATGACATATCACTCTTTCCCACCCTGGTATGTGTGTTGTGTTACTGTTTCGTTTCATCACGCCATGAATGAGACTAGAGCCTGGCGTTACGCTTCACCGTAGCGTCACGCTTTCCCCAGTACCGCGGACACGGTAGATCTGTAGATCGATCCGTCACACTACCGACTACCAGTAGGATACACGACAAAATGTAGAGACAAGACCTTAGATCATGCAGAGGCGGTATGATGAAGAACACATACACTTCCTTATCCATTCTAATGCCTAGCTGATTATGACATGATGATGCACATCCTGTGTAGCGGTATCTTTTTGTTTCTATATCAGAGAAACATACATTTTCCTCGCTGTTTTTCGATGTCTTTGTGTACGGCAGGAGCAAAATAAAATGGGAACAGTCCTATTCCTACACACTATGAAATTTGAATGAATAAATGGTATTTTTGGCAGAAATCCACTATTTGAATTTGGTCCTTGCAAGTTTGGTTAGGTCAACGTAGGTTAGGATAAGTTACGTTTATGCTCTATCAGGCTAGGTTAGGTTTTAAGTTACCTCAACTTCGTTTGCATAGGGCAAATTTTTATAGTGACAGCAGTTTTCTTGAAATACTAAAATATGTATACTTTTATACCACAACTTAGTATTTTCTTATCTTTTACGCTTTGAATAGTTTTAAACTTTGGAAAAAATAGGCGTTGATTGGCCCCATTTCAGCATTGGTTGAAATAATCGTTGAGATATTTAAATAAAAATTGAAATAATCGGGGGAGAGGTTTTGGGTTTAAGTTCCACTGATAACTCCATAAATCGATAAATCCCTTCATGCTATAAATATTTGACATACCTTTCTATATATAGATACCTAAGTCCTTTGTGTTCTCGCACTTAGTTTTTGCTTTCCACGAATAAGAACCAACGATTTTAGATTTTATCTCACTACGATGGAAAAGCAAGCTTGGTCGAATGAAACGCATAACAAAACGATATCTTAGTGACATAAGCTATGGACGTAATCAGACAACAAACAGGAAAAAGGATCCTAATATCCTACAAAAGAATTGACCCACAGGATACAAAAGCCAGAGCTCCCTGATTGGCCGACATTCTTCCATGTTGTTGCTCGTCGCTGTTTGCATAAACGATCTCGCCAGAAAGTGTGTCAATGAGCGAACATTCGGAGGATGCAACTCAATTATCCAAAGGAAAGGGAAACTAAGAAAGTGATGGTTATGAACGAGCATGTTTGTGGAACGGTTAGTGTTCTCAGTGATGTATGCAGGACGGGTAGTAGTGTTTGCCTTGCCACTGCCACTAGCCACTACGATATCGTCTCAGTCTCAGTTCACCGTTTCGCTCAGTTCGTTCTGTTGGAGTCCGGAGTCAGTTGGTCTGGCAGTCGCGAAGACGGTAGGCAATCGCAGTGCCGTAGTCGTGTGTTTTTGTTTTGTGAAATGTGTTTGTGATTTGCTTCCAAGATGTTCCTGCTGTCACCTTCTGACGATAGGATATTCGCTAAAGGTGTGTGGTCAATTGTAAATTAATTGATGTTATTGTACTGTTTTGAGGTCAATTGTCAAGAGAGTGTAGTTTATAAACAGTGGGGTTTAAATAGGCCTATAGTATAAGGTTATTTATAGTTTATGGTTATTTAGGCCTAGTTGTTTGTTCAGTGCACGACGCTTTAGGGACTTTGAAACGAAACTGATGACATAATTTGACCTTCGGTGATCAATTAAACTTTAAATCAAAAATTTAATTTAGCCAACATTTATTTTTTATTAGACTGCATAGGCGGTCAAAATCCGTTAAAACGTCTATTATCTATCTTTTGAACTAAAACTAATCGAAATATAAAATTAGGCCTAATTTATTTTACCTAGAAGCTTGCCGTACATGTTTATTGAACACGAATCTTCTTACGCACCAAATGCATCGCTACTCTTTTATACATCAAAATAATCCTAAACTAAATAAATACTCACTGGCTTCGTACCAAGCTTGTCAGGGTCAGGAATAATATTTTGTATATTAAGACTTAAGTTGAATAAATGTGCTAAACCCATAGATGAAGTTTAACATAAGTAGGTAGTTGTCTATATATTAAATACGAATTTGTAAATCCTATACAGTATTAACTTTTAACCATTCCGTTATCTCAATGCGGATATTACCAAGAATGTTTAAAATTCTAGATAAACTTAGTTCGTTCGCCATCGGCCTGTATAACCTTGTTCTATCCGTTGTGTTAAAATAATGCGGACATAATTACAAATAAAAAGGCCCAAATCGGTTGGTTTTAGCGAATTTCCCTATAGGGAATTAGCTATTACCGTAGGTGGCATGGTAAGACCTAGGCCCGGGACCGATTTACTTTTTCATTTTGATGTCCCCAAAGGCCAAAAACGCAATTCGTTCAAATTTGTATATATGTATATATATATATATAAATAAATAAATATATATATATGTGTCCGTGAACACGATAACTTGAGTAATTTTTGTCCGATTTTGATGAAAATTGGTTTGAAGGTGTAAGGCGGGATAAACTTGAATGAGTTCGCGAACCAGCATGATCGGACCATGGGAACAGGGTTTTACGGGGGGTTTTATGGGGTAACAATTGGTTTTTCTAATTTTTTACCCTCTAAACACAAAATTTCCCAATTTCTCTCCGGACCTTTTTAAAGAGCTTAAAAAAAGAAATAATTCAGTATATCCAAGTGTTTTTGTACAATTATTGGTTATGGAGAAAATTCAAAAAAATGTTATTTTAAAATTCCCATGTTATTCTTATGGAGAATATTGTAAAATGTTGTAGTTTGCTTGTATATGGATATATTTTAATCAAACTTGGTAAATTTATTTATTTTATACAAAGTTATTCATATTTTACCAAAAATACACTTTTTTACCCTCTCTGTAGCACCAAGCCTAGGTACTCATAAAACCTAATGTTAATTAAATACATTCAATTGAAAATCAATTCAGGCAAATGGAAATTCGCTTAGTCGGCAGGTTTGCTGTGGTGGGGGTATTCATGATTTGCGAGAGTATAAATTTGATTTATAGCTAAAATAACTTTATTCCTTTAATTTATGTCTTATTTAAGCCCTAAAGGTATGCCAATATGTTTCCAGCTTGAAAATTAATCGAAACCACCAATTCCCCTAACAGAATTTCCATAAAGTATGTCGTTCATATGTCTAATCAGGCAGTGAGAGGTCTTCTTGAAATTAGAGTTTTTTAGATGTCTTTCAACATAGGCGTCAGGTGGATGCGTAGAACCATGGACTATTGGATACTGAAGGTAGAATCTTTGACTATCAATACAACGGTAGAACGTATCAAGCATAGAATGGGGTGAACTGTATAACAGTTCAAGAATAATACACTTATTAGCGCCGGAACTAAAATCCACGACACCGCTGTTCTGGCGTTGTAGGTTGTATACGATACTCCGTCTTGATACTATCATCAATGTATAATATATCGATGGCTACTATAGATTAAAGGAGTAGACACTATGGTACTGTATGGTGCTACCGACTCGCCATGGACTATCCCTACTCATCATGTTTATCTCGCAACACAAGTCAGCTGGTTGTGAGAGCGTTACATATTTTGTGCCATTTCGTGTGAATCTCCCATGGGCAGAAACAATAGACCCGTAAATGTTGACTTAAATAATCCGTGTGAACATTAACATTCTCACCAATTCTTTGCGATGATGGTGTTGGCTGTTCATGTTGGTTTCAAGATTTGAAGTTATCGAAACCCCAGAATTTTTGAGACTACAGTATTAGTAAACATACTCCGGACTTGTGTGAGAGGGACGGGTTCGGTTTCCAGCATATCCGAAAAAACGAATGGGCAGAGAGATTTCCCTAGAGTTTGTGATGCTGCCAATACCAATGGCGAACTACTTCTACTACTCTGTTTCTCTGTAATAAAACTTCATGGATTTTGATATATCGACCCTGAATTGAACTATTTTCCTAACTGTACATCACCGCAGAATGATCGGAGTAGGCTAATAATAGATTGTGTGGGGTTTGATTGTTGGTTCGATTTCGTACAAAGGTTTAACCACAGGACAAAGAGTTCAAGCATTGATACCTGCTTGACCATATAAACTATACCAGTTATATATGACCTTTAAGTATTCTGCCCCTTGCTTTGACCACGACTGTCTAAGCTACTACGGTAATTTTTATTTCAATTATGTTCATACATTTATACAGAGAACATTGAATAAAACATGTGCATATTATTTTCACGCTTCTGCCAATGTATGTTATGTAAAGCCTAAGCTCACAGTTTATACATTGCTCCACTAGATAGTTTATTACTCAGAGTTTGTTATCGTGCAGCCATTAATAGAGGTAGTTATAATAACAAAAGTACAAAAAGGTTATTTCTCCTCTGAAATAGTTTTTGTTAGCTAGATGGGTCTAACGTTCAAGGTGGGTACCGAAAAAGCGTGTCATCATCATAGCTTCAATTGCCGATTGGTGGGATTCGAACCAGGATTCCCTGTACAGAGGTTCTGTGAGCGGGACACCAAGTAAATTACTTACCTAGGCATACAGTACGGCACAATGATTCAAAAACGAATGTTTTTCAGTAGGCCTATTCAAATGTTAAAGGGCTATAACAATTCATAATACTTGAAGTAACACAAGGAGACTGAGGCAATTTTTACAATTTGTACATTTAATAAAAGCATGCCTTCTTTGGTGCTCATTCAGATAGGCCTCAGAGGAGGGAATAGATTTTTTTATTAGTCCTTTTAAAGGTTCTGCAAATCTTACGTTTGTTGGGTTGTTTTCCCTCACATATATTTTCAAAGCAATCAGACGAGCTTTTGAAAAGTTCAAAGTCTAACAGTATTTAGTCAAGCTTTCGTGATCCGCTGTGTCACATACTCGAACTATGGAGATATCATCTCGCGTGTCACACTCGGTTGCCACAGTTAGGTTAATTGCCACGGTAGTTGCCACATTGCCACGGACCGTAGCATGGTAATGGTGATAGTTAGCGGAAACCATCAGAACTACTGAGAGCTATCTTTGTTTGAAACATGTTCACGTTTAAAAAAAAAATGGCTTGGCGCTTTCAGAGGCTCAACCGTTGACTAAATGGCTCTACTTTAATGCAGTAAATATTTTTCACAAATTACACTGCAAAAGCTGACTAATAATTACGTTGTAGATTTCTTTTCACACAAACCAATACGGGAAGTGCATCAACCTGTCAACAATAAATGTTTCCAGTAAACAGTTCACGGAACTTCAGATTAGCTTGGTCAGCAACCAGCAGTTAGCAGTCGACATCAGCACTACAAGGTGACCTTGGGACCATGCACGCGTGACGTCACGCATTGTTCCCGCCAAAACACGAGTGATAACCCGTCATTAAGCTGGGTTTTCCTAGACGCGGAGTCGGCCAGCGGAGAGCGGACAACGGAGAGCGGAATTGAAATTAACATGGCATTCCGCTCCGCTGCTAGGAAAACAGTAACATTAAATTGCCTAAGACAAGCTGAGTCCGCTCTCCGTTGTCCGCTCTCCGCTGGCCGACTCCGCGTCTAGGAAAACCCAGCTTTAGTGCGGCGCGTCGTTAAAATCCAATCTAACGCGCCGAGCTGTCTGCGAGAAGGCTGAGTGAGAATAGTATGACAAAAGGGGGTTTCATGACATGTTAGCGTCCAGTGCTTAAAAAATAGCTCTGAGTTTCTAAAGGCTGTTCGATAATTTTGGTCCTTCGTGCCGGATATTATAGGGATTACAAATTTGAATGGATATGGTAATTTAAAAATCCCATAGACTCATTTGAGTTGTTAATGCTGATAATTATGACAAGAACCTCCAGACGGGTAAGATGATATAGGATGATTTCTTGAACAAGTTTCATTACGTTAGTATCAGGAATCTACTTACCGCAAAGTTGAGAAAGTGTATAACAAATAATAAGATTAGTTATAGAAACTCGGTCACATCTGAAAAATAACAAAGGAAAATCATACAGAGAACTGTATGGTAGAGAAAAGACTAATACTGATGTAAAATAATAACTGGTATAGGCCTAATGATGATTACAGAAGAGAATATTTCTAACATTTCTGTTCAGATCTCTCTCGGTAAAGAAGTCAGACTGACACAAGGGACACGTCGTCTGCACTAAATGGTACTTGAGCTACTGTCTGTCTCATAACTAATTCTATGACGGTATCAGTTTCCAGTTTCCGAAACACGTGTTTTTTTTTACTAATCGTGATAGATTTACGTACAAAACTCCTCAACATAAAACCTTCCACCACAAATGAAAAGTCTTCAATGAAAGAATTGCTTTAACATTGGTGGCGATCGTATGGCAATTCATGAAAGGATGTATGAGATACATTACACATATTGGATTCTGTATAACATTATGTGGGAGGTGTATTTAGAGTCAGTAGTGTAATGGTGAATGGTTTAGTAGGGGTTCAAGACCCTGCCTATAATCTCAATCATCCCTTGAACCCTGACCTTTGCCAGATCCTTTCATCTCCACTATGCAAATCTCAGCCCTCGAATTTCAATAATCGATCAAACTTCTGAGCCTGGATCGTGCTTAGGTGAATAAACTTTTGCTGGAAAATTTCGCTGGTTGTGCATTGGTTGCTGTATTTTTTTAATTCTGCTCTTAAAAGCGTATTTTTTTGAAATTATTACTACAAATTGAATCTTTGATTTGGCAATACTAGTTTTAACCATGTCAAGGGGTGAAAAGTGTGCAAAAATCATGCCCTTGTATTTGTTGGTGTTTGCATTACTAAAAAACAGGATGACCATTCCATTTCTGTGTACAGTATTATCATTGAGTTACTTGTAGGATTACGCCAGTAGACTTCTAATGATATTTTAAATGCCAAGCCTGTTTTTGTAATGGTGTCACTTGGGAGACGTTTGTAATGTGCGTAGGTCAACTGAATGCCCCACTCCCACCTTTTGGGTACTTTTACATTTTGTGCTTTACTATATGGTTATAATACCTACCGCAGGTCACCAATTTAGTAGTCTTGTGAAGTAACAAAAAACAAATAGCAAACAACAAATCGATCACTGCGTGTAGTACCGGAGGGAGTATGTTGAGTTTTGGATTTTTATTTGTTTATTGTAAAAAACAATTTTATTACATTCCTCCAGACAAAAACGCATACAATGTTGGGTTAAGTTTTGTCTTTTATCTTGAATACTACCAACGAAACAATGATGTTTTATAGCAAAGGGTTTCTCCGGGCTATACATGAGGCTAACTGTTTTACCTAATTTTTCATATGATGCATTTACAGACTCCATTTATCAATGTTCTGAGTGACCTTGGCAGTTATTTGTTTAATTGCACGCCTGTAGCTGCAGGCCTGCAGAGTGACGTTTGTTATCAGCTTAGTTTACCTAGCTCATAGTCACGTTGTGTTCTTATCAACAAGTGATAACGGGTTGTACTTTTGGGCGAACTTGGGATGTGTGCATGTAACAATAATTTATAATATACTATAAAAATAGTATACTATACAATTTTATAATAATAATTTAGTAGGTATATCAAAGTGTTTTGTACGGTTATTGGTAACGTAGAAAATAAAAAAAATCTTAAGTTTAACTCCCATGTAATTCTTATGGAGTAGTTTGCTTTTTTATGGATACATTTTGATCAAACTTGGCAAATTTATTTATCTTATACTAAACGATTAACATTTTATAAAAAAACCTACTTTATTAGTTTCCTTGTAGCAGCAAACCTAGGTACTCGTTAAACCTAATGTTATTTAAATTTAATTGAAAATCAATTCGGGCAAATGGGAATTTGCTTAGTCGGTAGGTTTGCTGCGGCGGGGATATTATAATTAAATGGGATTTTACTTCATAATGCAAAATTAATGAATACCATGGACACTGTTAAACGTAGGTCTACTATATTACTTTAACATTCCGACGGATGATGTTAGGGCCGAAAAATAGTTTCATGTCTTTCTGTCCAGTCACATTTCCTTTGGATTCTCTGTACTGCAAGCCTACAGTTTTGGCTAGTTGACACACAATACAAAATCTGCACTAAAATCATATGAAATATTTTAGTCACAACTATTGTTCTCACGTAACTAGATCTTAAACACACGCAATAACATGTTTAGGGCTCCTGCACTGCTATCAACGCTAGGTGCAGTTACAGTCGAGGATGTACAGTATACATTGCTGTACAGTGTAAATCACTGATAACAGTGATAACAGTGACCTCATGACCTTGTCAATCGGCTTATCACCCACACTGCCATTGTATGCTAAACATACGTTGATGGTACTTAGAATCGCACGTTACTGTCGTGTCTGGGGCTATGGCATGTAACTCATTGGTTCTACTGTGGTGCTCGGTTTACACGTTTTATTTGACTGTATTATCGTTATAATTGAAAGCTGGGTAATAGTAATTTTTCACTTTAGATACTTATTTACCTAGCATTATTGTTATTGAAATAATTTGCCATAGTAAAACATAATTTGTTACTAAGAATTACAATACTGTAATTTATTGTAACTAATAAGGTAGACTTCTTTTACTAATGAGATTAGTATTAAATGTTACCTACTTATTGTTAAATTGAATGCAATTGTTTTTTTATTTTTTACTCATAAATTTATTGGCAAATTTACTATCCAAATCCAAAATAAACCTTCATAGAAACAACTTATGTGGAATGGTAGAGTAGGTTGAACAACTTAACTGTGTACTATTTTATCTTAGAGAGCATGATTATCTTTGTAGCCTGTTATTTATTTTCCAACCCAAAAAGCATCTGAGATATCAACCGAGTCTATCTTTTCTAATAAGCAGCAAGTGGAATTGCAGTCAGAATGAATACATGACTAATAACAAAATATCGCTATACACGAATTAATTACCTGCATATTAAACTATAATTATTGATTATAAGTATCCAACACCTTTTATAAAAATAGTCCTCTAGTTTCAATCGTCTTAGAGCAACTGCTCAGAATCGGTGGAAAATATGGAAAGACAAATAACTACCGTCAAATTACGTAGCTGCTTGTTTGTCAAACACTTTGGATTAATTTGACCCATGAATAATGGATAAGATGGGGTAATTGTGGCGATTTGAATATTGGGTGATTATGGGTAATACCTCTCAAATTATTGTAATTGCTTAAGTGTCTGTGGGTAAGATCAGAAAGTGGACGTTTATTGAAAATATCGTGTAAAAGATTTTACCATGGCATAGTCTTTTTTACACACTGAAATGCATAGTTGCACACTGATGAAAAGTAATACTCTTAAAGCCTTTAAGCTTTTAAACAAACATGTAATAAACGACCACACTCGTCCGGTAAACACTCATTTTCAGTACCAGCGAGCTTGATAGTATTGTTGGTTTTTGTTTTTCTTCTTATAAATATTTCTAGGGTTACCGATACTACATTTGAATTTTTACCTGAGTATAGAAGGTATAGTGAATAGCAGGCAGCTCTGTGAGCCTCGTCAAGCTGTAGCACATTATTAGAGGTTTTAAGAGACTGTAAGAACAGTTTGTTTTGATATGATAAAAAATAAACAAAAAATTGTATCAGCTGTTATGATCCATGATCTATCTTGTTCAAAATCCACTGGGAATTGGCCGAGTATGCAGGTTTGCTTTAATTGAACTGACTGAAAAATCCCGATAACCCATCACAAAAAAAGCAGTTATGTAAGCTTATTGCATATCACCTGTCTTATCTTGGTTGTCTAATATCTTTGACAGAACAGTATTACTTGGCAAAATAACTTATTACAAAATACAGTTATGTAATGTTATTGCACATCAACTGTCAAATCTTGGCCATCCAGCAAGTTTGGTACTATAGGATAATGACGAGAATGGTAATATATTTATCTTTCTACATTTATCACGTTGTCTACCCGCCAAACCGTCAATGTATTTTATCCAAGTGATAATGCCGCAACCCCTAGGCCTAGCCTGAAGTAATGTGAAAAACAATCCCGGGCTCGTGCCTAGCGTCCTATGACAAAAAAACATTACATGTATCATTTATGACGTGCAATACCTTCGGCAATATAGGGCGAAGACGACGCTTTTAATCTTTTATATTCTAATTAGTCAAGATAACTTATCATAAAATACAGCTATGTAAGGTTATTGCATTTAATCTTATTAATTTTTATCCCTCAATCGCAACGGTATCAAAATCACATCTACTATTTGTATCAGAGCCCTGATTAAATCTCTGGAAAACTCTTCTTATTGCACACCTCCATTTCAATTCCGGAGTTCTTATGGCTTCTGTGTTTTTTTTTTGTTTTTTTTTCTAGAGAAAGTGATCATTGAGTGAGTGGTATTTGCCATTTAGTATAAGTATAGATTTTTGATTGATAGCTTGACTATGACAGGAAGGCTCAATGACACAGTGGCTTGCCTGCCTAGGCACGTACCTCGGTACTTGTAGCACATCAGCTGATGGTGCCAAATTTGGCGGCGGTTAAGCCATTGTTTCAATTGTGTCTTCCTGTGGGGAGCGAGAGCGGGTCCTTGCTTCGATCAGGCTGGCAAAGAGTGCTCAGCTACACATAACTATGCATGTGTATATTGTAGGTTTGTGGCAGTATTTCTAACTCATCTATTGATGAAATTCACTTGCAATATGAAAGCATTTGTAAACAATGTATCATCATGTATCATGTAGTCTATGATGATGATAAATAAGTACAGTAGTTCTTTATCCGTACAAAAACATTTTGTAAAAAACCTCCTTGGTTAAGATTGTTGACATACTTATGCCTGATCCAAAATTCATGGTAAATGTTTGTTATGTTTTTCAAATATTTTGATTTTTTCAGGTGAGTTGACATTGGATCAAGTTTGTTTCACTATTACGTGAGTAATGTATTTTATTATAAAAATGAAACACTCATTTAATATAAATTAAATCTGATAGAGCTACTACAGGTTTCAGTTTTTGTTTTCGCTCCTTTGCTTTTAGCATTTGTCGATAAATCTCTACCTGTGTTTTTATAGATTTTATTGAATAAGGAGCATCGACTATTCATCTAGCTAACTTGTAACCACCGGTAAATAGTATAGTAAATAGCCAATGTTTAGAGCTGCAAGCTTACTGATATAATATATACAAGTAAATCGCCTAATTGAAGATAGAAGCTGTGTCCTTTCTGAATGCATTTATTACCTTACAATCGCCACTTATGTTTTTATTACTCACACACATCGAATTTTTATTTTATTACTCTCACAATTCAGTAAAATGGTTTTGTAAAACTCGGCTGTTAAGACAACAGGCGTAGCAACCATTTGTATAGGACAACCAGAATTGGGGACTGTTATATATGTTAGGTTGGTATGAATCCAAGCATTTAGTGATGTCTTATATCGTTGATTTATTAAGCTTAGACTTCGCCGGCGGCCATAGCTCATCTGGACCGCTTAATTTGGTTGACAGCTTGTAGTGGACCATGGTCGGCGCCAGCGTAAAGCGAACGAAATAGCCAACTGTCGCGAATCTTATTCCCTAGATCAAATCCCCAGGTCTGAAACTTAATAGCTTTTCTTTAGCTTTTTTATTGTAACACGATTAACTGTAAAAAGAAATGTTGTTATATTTTTACTACTTACTAACGTTTAATGGTCCATAAAGATTGGGTAGATGAAATACCTGTAACATTCACTTTACGTTTACATCGCGTGTTGGCAAACAAAATTCCAAGACCTATTGATAAGACAACAATATTACAAATAAATATCATAACTTCCATGTAGTCAATATAATATGATTGTCAAAACGGACAAATTATTTGTTCTTGTTTTTGCCCTCAACTTTCCATGATCAAATCAAAACTGTCAACGAACTATTATAAATATAAGCAGGCAGTTACAAATGTTTATATTAGTTACAAGATAAGTTAAGCATGCCCAATATGGAAAATAAATTTACTAAAAGTATATCGTTCCTGGGTATATTACCATGAGACCTACGACTCATAAATCAGATAACGGTAATAGTTCATCCTGCGAAAAGTAAATCTGTCCCTGGCACAGAGCACAGAACAGAAATATTTATACTGTATATTTTCTATGTTCTTAAACATATTCTTCCTTTTATAGATATTTATATTCTGTCTTCGCTGGTCCCGGGTCTAGGTCTTAACATGAGACCTATAGTAATAGCTTATTCCCTATATGGAAAATTTCGCTAAAACTAGGTCTCCTCGGCGAATAAAAATTTCTCCCTACTAGAAAACTCCTTCCACTGAAATTCTGACAATAATTAAATTTTAACAGTTTTCATATAAGGCAATGTGGCCTGTAATCATTACACATAGAAGCCAAATCTAATTTACCCGACCTCGCCAACCTGCCAAATATGGCGAGGATGTGATAGCGAAATGTCTACGAGTGCTGGCGGATTGCAACGGTTGTTTGGATTTGGGTATTTGCATATTTCGTCGTGCATTTCGTTTTGATCGTATCGCAGACTTAAACAATTTAAATAACTAACGAACTCTGAGTTGGGTACATTTAATTAAATAAAATAAAATATGATTTTTTTTATCGGGCTGTTAAAACTCCAGAGTAACGCGTGAGGTAAAAACAAAGCAATTAGGAGCTCTTTATACAGTTATTTTATTTACATATAGTTAAGAAAACTCTATAATTTATCTTTCGTCAAGTCAGTTATTATACTCTTGAGGATATGAGGTACATAATTTAATGAATCGCAAACCCTATTGTCCTATTTCCACCATGGATATCAAGTTTTACGTACCTTAAACTAGGTTAACATCAAATAACAACAATAATGTCAATGTTGATGTTGCGTATGTTAAGCTTTATAATATAATGGATTAAGTTGTTTGTTATCAAATATAGCACGTACCTAACAGAGACATGCCTTTAAATAGTCTTAAGCTGATCCATATGGATAATACATGTGTAAAGTATATCTTTTGATCTATGGCTATTAAAATCCAGTTTAGAGACCCAGAGACCTATTTATACCAGGCCCCACACAACTCACACGCCCACACAACATATCTGTTGGATACATTAACCATTACACGGCGATCTCTTGATTAACGTGTTGATGCGGAGGCGTTTGGTCGTGTTGATGTTGATGAAGCAATTATGAATATGATCACTTTGTGTGGGCGACTCTGCCTCACGACCTAGCCAAGTGATCTGGTGATGAGGTAACAGCGATTCACGATCTGAAATACTGCTTTCGTAACACTGCAGCAAAAACAGCACAAGAAAGTTGTTAAACATTTGTTGCGGGGGTAAAGTTCAATTTGTACCTGTGGACAAAACGAATCAGGTGGAGACGAGAACATTAGCTGTTCGTTTTTCCTTTGCAAACAGATTTTGATGAATAAAATGATTCCGGAAAAAAATTCATAACTATTTCACCTTTGAAATAATTTATGCTTATCGTTTTGTTAGGTTTCACTATAAACTAAATAATTCTTTATCGATGATAAAACTAACTGAAATGTTAAAATATATCAGTAATTTGAATTGGAATATTATTGTATTAGTACACGAATTAAGTGGGCTACTTTATCAAGCATAGTTAGGGTTTAAGCCGACAATGTGAAGCACAGTAGATTAATATAATTTTTACTCATGCGAAGAACCACATTTCTGTAAGGAATACCACAAGTATGATAGTTGGCAGATATGAGAGTTGTGAGCCGGTTTGGATATCGGCATGGTTGGGATGCAGTAGTGCAGCTCGCGAACGATAGGCGTAAACTGTTCAACTCTATAATCAGTGAGGCCCGTCATGGGTGACCTACCATGTAGCTGTGCAGTCACCCATTGAAGTAAAACCATTGGAATACATACAAAGATAGACATGAGACAAAACGATAAATGTATACAATAGAGTGTGTACAATATGTATTTGTTTGTTGAAGTTAATTTTTATTTTATGTTCTGATTTGTTGTTTTGCAATTTGATTTATGCATTGTATCTGTTTTATGTATTAACTTACTTTTGTGATCAACTTAGCTGAGATATATTGTAGTTCACTTATTTTATCACCGTTCAATTACATTACTGGTGGTTTGTTTATTGTTTATTTACTGAACATATTCGTTATTGCATGTCGACCTAAGAGAGTACTTTGTATTTTCTACTACATCATTTGGAATATGTCATACACCAATATTAGTTCGATTAAAAATTCAAATCCCAACTTATCTTCCAGACCCAGTCACCACCCAAGCAGACAGCTTCAGTGAAAGTAACGCTTGAGGGGACGCAGCTTTTGACCTTTCGTTATAAATCAAATTGTTGGCTGCCTCCCCGACACCTTTCGCACGAACTGTTGAGAACGAAAGTTGGGAAGAATATGTCTGAGCTGCTACTTCTCACTTTTCATCTCCTTGGTATGATACGTCGAGTGACAATCCATCTACTGTATCAATATTGTTTAATTATGACTGTAGATGAGGGTTTCACGCAACAACCACCGGACCAAGTAAACTGAAAGTTTGCTCAAAGATAGTTGTTTATGTACACAGTTACTATAGGCCGATTCCCGGTTTTATGTTTTCGGTTTTATGGATTCTGCCTCTCACGTTTTTAACCGTACGAGGCAGGCCTAGGGCGAATAAAATGATTACTTTCTAAGCAACAAAAATAAAACCCTCATTATCTCACCATTTGCCTACAAAGCTAGCATCCATTAACGATGTGTACATTTTGATAGAATTATGAATGTAATTCGAAATACAACTTATTGAATTCAACCTTGAAATTGAAGTGCTAAAACTCGACCGTCTAAATGAGTGTTTCAGATTCACGGTGTGACCTTCAAAGAACTAAGTTCTTCTTTTTTCATATCATGTACAAGGAAAAGTAATGCTGAAGCTGATGCTACTAGTTTGTTATATATTTTTCATAATTTATCACTTAAAAGATATCCATTACATTATTACCATTTGAAAGTTGGATAATTGTAGATTTCTGTGGCTCTGCACAGTGCACATAAGTTTGTCCTACCAGTTTTATTACCCAGGATCTTCAGTAAGTGCTGCCAGTTTCTCCATGCTTCTCTTGGACTCTGTCCAATGCATTGTCGTTGTCTGGGCTAGACGGAGACAGTCAACGTCTACGTACAGGAAATATTCTGTCTAGACTGCAGGCTTCTGAGTTTTACTTTTTGTTTCGTTCCCAGTCAGGATTTAAAGTTGTTCAGCTGTATAAGTTTGTGAAAACAAAACCATGCATATTAGTTCCATACATATAGTTAAAGTGGTTATCATATTACTGATTAAATTAGGTAAATTTAGTAAATAGCCTTGTGTAGCTTTGTTACTGGCTATGATCATGGACAAAAATCTCTTTTTGTCTATGCAAAAGACAAGCTGTTTTATTAAACAGGACTTTTTATAAAAACTCCAATGAAAAACAGCTGAATGCAGTTTCAATCAATCGAAAGCTTACTTTATTAGTTTAATTTTTGTTCTGTGGTACCAGTTCCAGAGTTGACGTTAGAACTGTTCTGAAACATGTTGTTTGTGCCATGTTCCACCGTTATAAATATTCAGACACATATTAGGCCTAGCAGGTTACTGACATGGTAAAGCGAACAAGGATAGCACGAATCACAGCTACTAATGCACGCGTCATATAACAACCTCATTAAACGATTTGTTAATTACAAGGGGTAATTGAATCGCGCAGTGTTTATTGCGAAAGCCCGTTGTTGAAAATAATGAATCAAAATTATAGTGCAGCTGCAATGCCTGATTTTCTTTGGGGAAGTTGATTTACAAAGTCTCACCGGTCTCTAGTCTTTTTGACAGGACTCTAAGTCGCTTAAAGACATTGGTGATTGTTGTGATTTGATCCTGAACCGTCTGGATAGAGACGGCCTTCTAACCACCAGAGCAGTCGCGCCTCATTGATTTGACGCAACTGTAATATTTTTTTTTTTCATTAGAGTGATTTCACCTTCATTGTTTCATGCCTTTAATCCACTCCTAAACACCAAAGACGCCAAGCTCAAAGTTTACTCAAGCAACTACCTACTTATATTAGAAAACAAGTTAGGCAACATTCTTGTAATACAATAGTAGTGTCATAGTAACAGTTCACCGCCAACAGCTGTCAGGGCAGATGTTGTGAATTAATTGAGTTTAAAGGGCATCAGGCGGAAATGATGGCTTCCGGTGCTACGTCACTTTGTGACGTCATAGGTGATGGAATACGTCATGAGAGGGTGACGTATGTGGTATGACGTAGGATTGGGATTATAAGTCAAAACTGCAGACTTTGAATGTATGCTCAGTCCAGTGCAGAATATGCAAGACCTGTAACATTGGGTTCCCACCTGTTAGCCAGCTGTGCTGTGAAGCTGAACAACGTAAGTGGGGTAGAATTTACATCTAATGCGATGTATGGAAAGACAATGGAACAAGTCAGAAATAGAGACTCGATATAAAACTGTTTTCCAAGTTTTAAAAGAATGGGAAACTACTTTACACTTATAGTGTAGGATAGCTTCTTTCTTTTGTTTATTCTTTATTTATAGAAAACAGAAGAAGGTGAAATATTGGACTATGTATATATTAAGAACTTTAACAAACTCGTTACTAATGGAATAAGTCAGAAATAGAGACTCGAGTGTAAGATTGGAAATAGCTGAAAAATTGATTTGCCAAACCAAACTTTATAGATCGAACAGTGTACAATGAGATCTTGGGAAGGTCATCTTTTCTTTTTTTTACAGAACAACTGGCAGCTGTACATATGAGTAAGACGAAACTTCTATTCAACAAAGCAATCTACTCTACATCGAGTTTATTTGATTCACCCACCGTTGGTGTTAATGGTTGTTTATATCTAAAATTTGGTACTTTTAAACAATGTCCAAATTCAAACTATCCCCCTTAACTGACGTGTCTAGTCTACGTACCGTACAGAGAAGTACTTGACCATCTGTCTGTATGATGTACAAACGGTTGTTTTCAGTCTGTGTGATAATCAGAAAGAAAACCTGAGCTCACTGACTGTGCAACAAGTCGGTAGAGCAGTACACTACTGTTGAATGCAAAATAAAAAAAGGAAGCTAGCCTACAGTTGTAATGATGGCATTAGGACTTTGACAATGGAAATAGCTGCATCGACCGAACCATTTACAATGAAAACTTAGTAGGCATTCATATGAGTAAAACCACAGTGATGTTAAACAAACCATTGAGCTTAATAAGATTGCATTATCAACTCATGATGATAAAAGATACATCTTATCCAATGGGATAAGTTCCTTACCATGGGGACACTCAAAAATTCCACAAGAAGAATTCGTCGAGATGGAAGAAGAACACTCGCTTTTGACAGACTAAGCTTGAAGTAATTTGCATAAGGGGGGTCTCCATAGCACAGGGTTATTTGGTCTAGACCTGTGTGAACCTCTTTCCCCCTGATTTTAAACAAACCAATCTATATTGGTATGTCCATATTAGATTTGAGCAAAGTACGAATGTATGACTTTTACTACGATATTATGAAGTCTCAACCGTTTGGTGTTCATATATAAAATTTGGTACTTTTAAACAATTTCCCAGTTGAAATTACCCCCATTAGCTTATCTGCTACGTGCCGTACAGAGTATAACTGTCCACCTGCCTGTATGATGTACAAAAAGGTTGTATTCAGTAGAGCAGTACACTACTGTTGAATGCAAAAAACTTGAACCCGCATTAATCGTTCCGTTGGTGGACACACACACACACACACACACACACACAGACACACACCTGCGGGCGGTGTGGGTAAAGCAGTACGCTACTTTGAATTTGAACTATCTAAGTCGGTAATGTAGCACTGTATGAAAAAATATTTCCAACTCTAAACATTCTTGATCACAGTTTAGTATTACTTTTAATTCTGTAGGTTAATGCTGCTCTGTAAGCGGTAGTTGTTTAATACCGGAGATCTGGAAATACAATGACGGAGACAATATTTATTCAAAGAAGCTCTCTCCCTCCTTGTATCGTAGTGGGAGTAGCGTGAGTCCTTGATCTAAGAGGTTTGCGGGTTCGATCCCTACCAATCATAAAAAAACGTTATATTTTTATTTTATTTTATACATATCTACTTGCTGTAGTTCATAACAAATGCAAAACAAATGATAATTCATGTATCGAATGTTAAAAACAGTTAAAAGAAGGCTTAATTGGAACTTTACAGTTGAGTATAAAAAATGGCCTTTGTAAAGGCCACCAATGTTAAATGTTAAATTTACATTTCGTAGGTGTTTTGTACTCTTGGGATGAGAGGTAATCTAAATGATGTTTGTTTCTAGCGGTTGGTAGTTTATGAAGCTATGTATGAACTAGAGGTTCACGGGTTCGATCCTTACCAATCACCAAAACGCTTAATTTACTGTTGATGTAATATGTTGATTTTTGGTATGGTATCGTATCGTATCGTAGTGGTAGTAGTGTGAGTCCTTGATCTCAGAGGTTTGCGGGTTCGATTCCCACCAATCACAAACAAAACATTATATATTTTTATTTTATTTTATACATATCTACTTGCTGTAGTCCATAACAAATGCAAAACAAAAATGATAATTCATGTATCCAATGTTAAAAACAACTGAAAGAAGGCTTAAGTGGAACTTTACCGTTGAGCATAAAAAATGGTCTTTGTAAAGGCCACCAAATGTTGGATGTTAAATTTACATTTCGTAGGTGTTATGTACTCTTGGGATGATGGGTGGTCTGAATTTATGTTTCATCCTAGTAGTTGGCTGTGTATGAGCCAGAAGTTCACGGGTTCGAGCCTTACCAATTACCAAACGTTTAATTTACAGTTGGAGTAATATGTTGATTTTTGGAGAAACTAATTTTAAGTATCTCTATTTGCACCGAGAATTGAAAAAATAACTGCTGCCTTACTGATAACCTATGTTAAGTAATATGGGCCTAAGTTGGCTTATTTTATTTCTTTGATTTGAGGCATCCCCCTGTGGGATAAATTTTAATTCCTTTTACTTACATATAAAATAAACACTTTAAAACAATTTCCAGGTTTTCGAGAATGATTTAAAGGCACGGCAAATGTTTTAGCTAATTTTACTGGTCTAAGTGGTCAGCAAACTGGTTTTTAGTGGACGGTAAACACTAAAACAAATGCATTTCGCTAATGCAAGTGTTTCATACAAGCACAAGATGCTAAAAGCTCTAGTAAAATTAATAAAAATTCCACGATCGAATAAACAAAATCTTGAATAAAATCCCTACAGAGCTGTCGGGGTTTACTTAATATAATCGAACGGAGAATTTATCACGATACGGTTTAAAACAAATTTTATATTAATATTCGTAGCTGATTGTTCGAATCAACCTACTCCCAAGACTTGGTTCTTTCACCCGCCAAGAAAAAACAAAAAAAAAAACGGAGTTTAGAACTCAGATGACGAGTCTCGGGGTATTTAAACAACGAATTAACTCAAATAAATGTACGTAACACTTATTCGTTAAGCGAACGGAACAAATGTACTTTCGTAGCTAATTGATCCAAACAAACCGAAATATATCCACCGCTATTCACTGACAGGTAGGAACTGGTGGGGATTTATACGAGTCGGCAAAACTAAGTTACTAAAATTTAGATATTGAAAATCTAATTTGGAGCGGGTAAAATAAGTGGCAGATGAGTATGCGTAAGTTATAACGGGAAATAAACGTAGCTAACCTTCGTAATAAAATCGTAGCGTTATGTTGCGCGTTGTCGTATACTTCGTGTGAGAGGCTTGTTCGGAGCTAGTCGGCGGTCTGGATGAAAGTATGTGTCAGATTGCTGTTTATTTGAATTTTGTTAACAATACTATTTTTGAGACGGTTAAGGAAGTGGTATTTAACATGTCGCGTGACTAATTGATTATGTTGATTACTTGATTACTTGACTACGCTATTAAAGTTGGGAAAAGCCCTTTCGAATTAGGCTAGAATGGCCTTGATAAGACACTATGGTAGAGTTCTGTAGCTGTCGATAATCTGGAATATTAGAACCAAAAATTAATTTTAATTATATTAGATATTATATAATTTTTATTGAATTTGAGCTTATTTTAATTTTATTTTAAAACAGCTGTACTCCCACGATTGGCGAATGGATCATACTGTAGTAAGCGACTAAGCGTTGGCCGGTCCATCTCCCGGCTGTTTGGCTTTAGAACTGAATAAATTGTAGTACAGTGAATGAATTAATTAAATATTATGCAAGTTATATTCCTAATAATGAATGACAGCAAGAATAAATAAAATACATTTTTCTGATAAACTACAAACAATTATTCAATAGGCTATACAATTATATCCTAGACATTTTATCCATACCGTGGTTAAAAGTGGACTTCTATAAGCCTGTGTAATTAATTATCCTATATATTAAAACGTGACAGGGTTTCTTTATTTCACGATTCTGAATCAACCACTTGACGGATTTTCATGATTTTTGTGTTGAACGAAAGATCATTTTGAGAACTAGGGAATGTCGAAGCCATAATTTTAGATTAGGGTTTCAGTTTTTTTAGAAATTAAGTTTAAATTTTCAAAAAATCTAGCAGCCGACGGGCGAGTTTTAAGTCGTTTTAATGGTGGTTTAACTAACAGCTGGTTTCTAACTGTCATTGAAATGTTTATGTTACAAGTTGTTTGTATACAAAAATATTGGATCGTCTGAGTTCGCCTACACACTATTTCACTTTAGAATGTAATTTCTTTGCTACCGTAAAAGATCTATGTTATCAGGGGATTGTTTAGTTATGAACTAAACATCTAATCGTATAATCAAGTTTTGTCATAAATGCAATCCGTCTAAGTATAGGCCTAAGTGCTTAATAATTTAAAATATAAGTGGTTTACGTGTTGATACATCTTTTTCTAAATGTTTGAATATAAGTATACATACATACAGTATTCATAAGTAGTAGTAGTATGCATACAGTACACATTGTATTCGTAATGAAAATGTCAACCGGCGTAGTAGGTCTCCAGAAAACTGACCAGTAAGCTGCAGGGTGTCAGTGGAAACAAAAATCGATTCATACCATATCATAACTATCCCAGTACAGTAGTACTGTATGATTCAGAAACTTTATAAAGTGGTATATTCCAAAAGTAGACCAAAAGGCTCGGATCTCAGATGGGCTGGGCAGACTTTGCATGGCGAAGATAAGATACTTCAACTTTTAAAAGTGTATTCTAAGGAGTACTACAAGGTAGACGACCACTTGGAAGACCAAGTAATGAAAGACATCCTCAGACTGGTATCTTTCTTAGAAATGGCATGGGATGGAAGAGAACGGGAGGCCAGGATCATTTTAGAGGTTTCAGTGGTCAAGGTAAAATAAGGTATGGTAAGTGATAGTATGCAGTGGAAGGTGGTATGTAGCTACTGTACTCAAAGCCTGGGTGTGTGTGTGTGAATCGGCCACCAAGTTGTGAACTAGCTGTTCTGAATCATATTCAGTTTTAATTGACTACTCGATTCCCGTACTTAGGACGGGCCAACAGCTCGTTTACTTATTATTATGGTTGTAACTGGACGTATGTATAGTCCGTGGCTTGGCAATCGAATAAAAGTATTTATATGGGATAGGGTACTGTTATCAACATTTTAAATTACTGAATTGTTACCAAATTACTGTTTCACAAAATGCAGATTCCATATTTAGCCGAGCCATTAAAATGAGGATTTTCCGAACAATTATTAATATTACAGAATAGTATTTAATGACATACAACTTTTCACATTTCATCAATTATATGTTAGAGTTTTGCTATGGTCAAATCCAAATGTTCTCTTCTTTTGGTCTGTATATAGTAATTAGCTAGAATCATTGACTTTGTATAAAGTCAATGCTATAATACTGTAAATGGTTTGTTAAGACCATATGCAAGCATTTTTTTTTAATCGATTCCCCGTTTAACCAACTATTCCAAAAGAAAAAATAATATGGTGCAACACAAATAAACAACCGATCACCAACCTATAACTTACACTTTACCTTCTTAATGCAACCTTACTTCAAAACACAATGTAGTCACGAATACTCATAAACCTTGACCTACCTTCCCCACATGCCTAAATTGGATCAGTGTTCAATCTGCGTTTTATTAAGTGTAATAACTTACTGTATCGGCGATGTATTCAACATAATATGAGGTATTATGGGATTAAATACCGATTTCGATGCAGATCAATATATCGCTTATTAAATCCTTACTAGTGTCCCTGTTGCTCGAATTCGAACAATTTCTAAGCATTAGAGGCGTTATTTTAAAAGGAATAACGTGCATAGTTTCTGATGACTTTATAACATTCGACCCAAAGATTATGGAAATATTCAAGATGTACGTAACAGAATATATCAAACTATCCAGGCTCTCTCGCTTTTTTCATTGGAATATTTACGCCAACCCGAATTCAAATAGTAAATATTTCATTTCAACCAAGTCAGTAAATGTTTGTAGCAAACTGTAAAAGAAGCAAACTTATTGACTGCTTAAAATTAACATATGTTCTTCTTCTCACTTAATTTCTGACAACATCTGCAGTTGCATAACAATTTTTGTTTCCCATGTTAATCTTATGGAGAAATACGAAACTTTAAAGGGCCCCAGGGCCTCACTCTCTGATTATTTCTCTAAAAAGAATATTTCCTGCACAACTTCACGTTACGCTCTTTCCAATGAGACCAAAAACATGTCAATCGGTTCAGTAGTTTCGGAGGAGTAATTGTCAAAAAACATGCTTTGCGTATTAAATTGCGTTTCTAATCAGCTGGCAACATAAATAGGTGCCCAAGAGTAAACAGTCACTGCGATATGCTCCACGCATTGAGAAAGTTGTTCCGTATATTTTCGAAATTTGCAGTGAGTTCCGCGCTTTAAAAAAGGTTTTAACGGTATTTTCTTGTTTTTTAAGATTATAGGACTGGTTTAAAAGAAAAGTCTAGAAAGTTCAGAAATGCCTCAATGATTCTATTGTTTACATTTTTCTTGTAAAAAAAAAAACTGTCATGGCTACTTTAGTTCCCATAAGCCACACCATAAAAATCGGAAATTTTAAGTTCGTTTTAAATTGAATTAGCATTATCTAATTGAAATTTGTTTGTTTTGAAACCCATCTCACTAATAGTCTAAGTAATTTTGTTAAGTTGGCTGAAATGCGTTCACCCGTTATTGAGTGATGTTTCTTTATTTGTTGCATTGAAATTGATCCCAAAGAGCTACGCTCAATAAACATTATTAAGGAAGCCAACTTTGTCGATTGGCTGTAGGAAAAAACTATTTTATTGAATTGTATTTTATTGAATTGTATTAATTGTAAGGTGAAAGCGAGTTGAGCGGAACAAACGTGATTTGATATTTGTATAAGTAACCAAATGTAAAAAAAGTCAAGCTTGTTTTATTAATAAAAATTTTAATATTTCAAATTTAGTTTTTTTACTTTATCTTGTTATTAGATACCTCTTCCAAAAGCGGATTATGGTAGTTTGGACAAGTAAACTATTACAGTAGTTGGAATCTGATATTAACATCCAAAAAGAGCATTAAAGTATAAAAAGAGAAAGGAAATTTAACATTCCAATTCAACTGTAGCCTACAACAAAAACATTGGACTTAATTTTTTACCCTTACAATCGGTTTAAATATTTAAGTATAAACAAAAAAACAGTAACTATTAAAAAAACGAGTATTTAAATATAAAAACAGTAGGGGAAATTTGACATTTAAATTAAACTGTGCTACATAAAAAACGAATTTGACTTTATTTCAACCCTTGCAATCGGTTAAACTCAGCTTTCTTTGATGGAAATAATTTATGATTGTTAATACCAATTATTCTTGATGGAGGATATGATTGTAATGTAACTGGAATGTTTAGGACGATTCAGAAGCGGCATTTTAATACCAGCCTTTATAAAAAATAGACCTACGAAAAATTTAGGGCTTTTTTAAAGTAAGATTTAAATGGGAAACATCTCTCTAAAAAAGACAAAAAATGAACTGAATTATCAATCATGTATTTCAGTTGTGTCAAATGCAGGTCTAAACTTAAGTAATAAGTAAACATCCCATTCAGCTGATTTAAGTGAAAACAGAATAATAATAAGAAAAGAAGAAAGAAATTCATTGTGTGTTGGGAGCCACATGCAGTCGCTTTGGACCTCACACTGATAATATCTGGACTAGCAACTTAATGTACGCGTACCGTCCGCCGCGCAGTTAATTTGTGGCCACACGTGTGTTTGTAAATAATGTATCTATGTGTTGTTTCTCGTGACGTATTTATGGACTGTATGACGACCTCTTCGGAGTGATATTTATGTTCCTTCATCGCCTGATGATGGCCCCACAGCTGGGCTGAAACCGGTCGCCGCTCATCGGTGACGTTTGATCACTTTGACGGATTAAAGGTATTTAACCTCTAGATTAATTTAATTTTGTTAAGTTGGCTGAAATGCGTTCACCCGTTATTGAGTGATGTTTCTTTATTTGTTGCATTGAAATTGATCCCAAAGAGCTAAACATTATTAAACATTATTATAAACATTATTAAGGAAGCCAACTTTGTCGATTGACTGTAGGAAAAAACTATTTTATTGAATTGTAACAAGTTTAAAACTAGCAATAAGAGTATCTTTATTAGATCCTACTTTTTAACAACTTAAGGGGGTATCCTTTAAAATTCTTTAAAATAAAAGAAAATTGTTATAGAAATCACATTATAAATATAAAAAGTCAAATAATTATATGTAAATATTGCATTAACATTTTTTTACCCTTAGTTACATTCTAACTTAAATATTTCATCACTTTAGTCATGTCTGATCAATGGGTTTTGATGATGTGTTGATATTTTTGATATTAAAGCTGTATGGTAAATGTGCAACAAGGGTAGTTGATGATTCTGGTTTGACGTTTCACCTGTGTTTTTTATTATCATATTTTCACACTCAATGAATAACAAAAAGTATGTTGATCGAGCAGACACATCACCCTTTTATATTGTGTCACAAAAGACTGAAATCGTTCATGTTTCAAAATTAAAATGCCGGTGTGATTACATAACTTGGACATCCAGCATCCAGCTGCCTGATGACAGCTGGTGGTCAACAACTAGTCATTGTAGATGTTGTAAAGTAGGGGAACTTCCCCCTCCCTGTACTTCTTCCTCTCCCTTTCACGAGTTTTGCAAAGCTGCGAGAGGTAAGTCAGTCTCATGTAACCACTCGCAGTGAATGGTTATATGAGACTGAATGTGAAATATTCTTTAAGTTTTGGAATTGGTACCATTTCAGCTTAAAGATATATCACCCATTGCATGTGGAGCATGTGTAGTATGTTGCTTGTAGTTTAGATGGAGTTAAGTCTTGTCTTTGGTATTGGTGTAAGAGTGTTATATTTCTTAATAATTGATGTTCCATTTCAGGTATAAAATTTAAACTTGAGTTGATCATTATATGTTACAAAGTTCTTACGTTCACACAAAACAGAAGCATAAAAACCAATAATAAGTTTATAACCTAGGCATACACTCACACACACATTTCTATGGGGATTGACCGTTGGAAGAACAACCCCTGGCCTCAGCTGATGTGTCCGAAAGGCAAATCTATTAGTACAGACCGTAGGAAGAACTGACTATTGTCAAAGTAGGACTGTAACATTTGTCTTTGGCCAATTCAGACTTACACACAAACATAAAAATAAAACAAACATTAGCTCCCCTACCAAAACAAAAGAAGGGATAGACCCTATTTTGGTCTATCCCTTTTTTTGGCATTATTTTTAAATGACCTTGACCTACTTACAGGACTTAATTAAAATTCAGCTCACTCAATACTTGGATATTATTGTCTCACATTCAAACATTTTAGCCTTCGCCAGTGTATATATCTGAAGTAGTACAATACATACGGGCACTTTACCCTACGTATATTTAAAACACTTTTAAATATAGTTGAGCATAAACTACTACAAAATGAATAACAAATCAGGCTCATTCTCAAAACAGGTTGGTTTGTCTAAAAAGTTATATGCAATTATCCCTTAGTAAAGATTCCAAAAATATTACTGCGTTCAGTCATGGAATGTCCCTATTTCAATTTAATACAATAAATTATGGACTATATTATGGGTCAAAGCTACTTAACGCTTATTTATACAATGTTTTTGTAGATGTAAAATTGTCAGGTTTGAATAAACTCAAAACATCCTCAGAGCAAATGCTTTCTCTGAATATGTTTCGTTGATTCCTTTAGGGAACATTATAGCAAAAACCATGGGTAAGGTTAGTATTATTCCATCCACTGGCAAAAACCCGTTTTGAACGATCAAGGTCCCGGGGTGAAAGTCATTATCTAATGCTCTGAAATAATAAGCTGTAGTATTTTCCTAGTTCAGGATCCCTACTTACGCCACTGTAATCCTTATAGCATATTGACATGCTAGTTCCAACAACAGTTCAAGTCGAAGAATAAAGCATTAACAACACATAACGTGCAAATAAAGCACACACACACACACAACACCATATTACCACGTGCAAAGTCTCAGTTGAATAAACCTTGATTCTAGGGTTTAAATAAAAAACAACGTCAATCTACCGTGCGTGAAGACTTAATGAATATCACTCAGAAGTGTCTAAAATTCAGCCAGAAAACCAGTTTACTCAACTGGTTCCTGTTGGGTCACATAATTATGCAAAGCTCGAGACAAAATTGAGTAGTATCATTTGTTGCAATTTTGGTCCATTCTAGTCGTGTGGGTTATTTACTTCTATTACGAAATTTTCTATCAGGACTCTTTAATTAATTACTTATTTTATTCAATATTTTACATTTTGAAAGAACTAATCACGAATAAAACTTAATGTTTTTTTTTTTATTCGCGGTAAACTCTTGAAAAAGATCACTGTAAACATACAATGGTTTTACATTTAAACTCTTACAATATCAGCATTTGTAAGTAAAATACTATATTAGCGGCCGGTCGCTTACTCGCTTACTGCGATGTAGAATTAAAGCACGCGTTGTTATGGGTACGCACACAGTCACACCTAGCAGGTAGCTCCCGCGGCGGGAGCGGACTTTGGAAAATCGCTCACCATGTTATCAAATGTGCCAAGTCACACCGCACTACCGCGCGCCCGCGAGCGTGCGGTAGTGTCCGCCACGTCCGCCTGCTGAGCGACTTTTTGAGAGTACAGCGGCGGGAGTTTTGTCTAGCGCATGCGCAAATAAGCATTTCTAATGGCCAAGCTATTTCAAGTTTAAAAATAATACAGTTTGAAATTAAATTTAACATGTTTCTTTTGTGTGATGATATATGTTGTTTTGTATTACCTTCGTAATATGTTTATCACCAGAAAAAACACTTTTGTTTACCATGCAAAAATTATGTTTACGGTGAAAATTTAATGTTCCCCATCAAATTTTTTATATTGCCGACGTATTAAACAACGTTTTATTGTTTCATCAACTGTATCAATTTGCAACAACCAAACCTGTACCATCAATGTAAACTTGAACTTTCAATAGAAGGCTTAGCAAAATAATTACATTAGTTTTAAAATGGTCTTATGTTTTGAATTAAAAATTTAAAAATATTTGTAGTGTAGCGAAATATAACGTTCAAAATACTGGAAGTATATAATTTATCCTCAACCATATTTGCACTTCGAACACAAGGTCTAAATTGAATTTAAACAATAACTGCAGTAAACTTGTTAAAGTACACTAGGCCTAACAAATAAATTAAGATTTAATTGCTTCTTAAACACTTTACTACTTAAGAAAATCTGCAAATTTACATGGCATACTAAACAGGTAAAACGAATTGTAATGAAATCATTTCAAAACTCCCGCTGTGGGCGCGAACTTTTGGTGTGACATGGCTCGAGGAAAAACATCCGCGCGCGGTACTCCCGCGGCGGGAGCGGCGGACGTCGGCTTTTTAGTTAGCTTTTAGCGTTAGCTAGGCAGCAAGCTAGAGGATTTGCTAGTCGATTGTTTGGGAGCTACAAGCAGGAAGGCTCGACTTGGACATGCGCAAATAGCAGAACTTCACAGCCACGTGTTCTCTAGTTCGCAAGTTCCACGCAGGATCTTTCACTGCCCATTCTGCGTATATCGAGTGTTGTTTGTTTTAGTTGATTTATTTGGTTGTTGTTTACTTCACATGAAATAAAATAAAAAATAATGGGCCTAGAAAAATTAATATCAGACGTTTTTATCCGTGTGCCTTTGTGGAACCATTCGTCTTGTAGAGGTTTTGTGCTAAGAATATTCGTTGGATAGAGGTTAATCAGTCCTAGCCCATGTCACAAACAAATTCGTCTTATGGAGGCTTTTAACTTAATTACTACGTTGTATAGAGGTGTTTTTAGCATTGACCTATATGAAAGTGTCAAGGGGATTAAAAAAATTCGTCTTATCGAGGAATTCGTTTTATCGAGGTTCGTACAAACGAGGTTCAACATACTGAGCGCCACTGTGTGTATGTCTCAGCTACCCTCCAGGTAACCAGCCGTAATTCGGGGACCAGCGTATATGCGAGTATGCGACCTGCCCGGCTCCACTGTGTTTTTACCCTTACTCATACTTACATTAGATTGTTCATAATAACACACAGTATTGTTATAGAAAAATTAGAACTCTGTCTTAACTGAACCCCGCATCCTGTGCTGTGGTGTGTAGAAAAAGGTCAGTAAAGCAGCATTCGTACACAGCAAGTCGGAAATGTAGTATACAACCCCGCAGGAAATTGTATTTTTTAGCGGTGAGATAATATATCAAATAGCTGAGAGCCCCGCATCAGTTGTATGTAGAAAACAGCAAGCGGTAATTTAGACCTATTATTTATTAGCTAAACCTGATCCCGCATATATCCCTTTGATTACGGTTTAGTATTATTTAAATTTTTTAGGTTATTCCTACTGCAATAGGAATAATCCTACTGCAGGTAGTTTTGTTCAAAAACCTGAGATCTGAAAGTACAACAAAATTTTACAAATAATTTACAATATTTAAATATAGATCTGCAATTTTAACATGCAACACCGATTCGGTTCATTTGTCCAATGTGTAGAACGTGGTGTTCTATAACTTCTCTATGTTTCCATAGTTTGTAAATCGGCTCTTTTTAATGATTACTAAGAAATGAAGCACAGTGATGATTCAGTTTTCTTTTTAGTACATATATCAAATTATCCTGACTCTTTCTCGCGTTTATCCATTGTAGTATTTACGTCAACCCATATTCAAAAAGTAAATGTTTGTAGCAAACTGTAAAAGAAGCAAACTTATTGACTGCTTAAAATTAACATATGTTCTTCTTCTCACTTAATTTCTGACAACATCTGCAGTTGCATAACAAATTTTGTTTCCCATGTTAATCATGTAAAAAGAAGGTTTCCTGCACAACTTCACGTTATTCTCTTTCCAATGACATCTAAAACATGTCAATCGGTCCAGTAGTTTCGGAGGAGTAATCGTCACAAAAACCTGCTTGTGTATTAAATAAGTAAAGATATCTACTTTTTTTGACATTTTAGTAATTTAACTATTTTTGCCCACCATCTCGGGAAAGAAATGATTCACAGCTTTACAGCTGCACAGTACCCACCTGCCTGGCACCTGCCTGTTTTGATGAAAGTCAGACATCGGACGCATAGAGCGGGTAATCGTTTGTAACCATTGTAACTCGCTGTCGACCACGGGCCGCTGTGACTGTCACTGTCACTATAATATAGTGACAGTGATATAGCCTTCTCACACTGATATTATCAGTGTGAGGTCCAAAGCGACTGCATGTGGCTCCCAACACACAATGAATTTCTTTCTTCTTTTCTTATTATTATTCTGTTTTCACTTAAATCAGCTGAATGGGATGTTTACTTATTACTTAAGTTTAGACCTGCATTTGACACAACTGAAATACATGATTGATAATTCAGTTCATTTTTGTCTTTTTAGAGAGATGTTTCCCATTTAAATCTTACTTTAAAAAAGCCCTAAATTTTTCGTAGGTCTATTTTTTATAAAGGCTGGTATTAAAATGCCGCTTCTGAATCGTCCTAAACATTCCAGTTACATTACAATCATATCCTCCATCAATAATAATTGGTATTAACAATCATAAATTATTTCCATCAAAGAAAGCTGAGTTTAACCGATTGCAAGGGTTGAAATAAAGTCAAATTCGTTTTTTATGTAGCACAGTTTAATTTAAATGTCAAATTTCCCCTACTGTTTTTATATTTAAATACTCGTTTTTTTAATAGTTACTGTTTTTTTGTTTATACTTAAATATTTAAACCGATTGTAAGGGTAAAAAATTAAGTCCAATGTTTTTGTTGTAGGCTACAGTTGAATTGGAATGTTAAATTTCCTTTCTCTTTTTATACTTTAATGCTCTTTTTGGATGTTAATATCAGATTCCAACTACTGTAATAGTTTACTTGTCCAAACTACCATAATCCGCTTTTGGAAGAGGTATCTAATAACAAGATAAAGTAAAAAAACTAAATTTGAAATATTAAAATTTTTATTAATAAAACAAGCTTGACTTTTTTTACATTTGGTTACTTATACAAATATCAAATCACGTTTGTTCCGCTCAACTCGCTTTCACCTTACAATTAATACAATTCAATAAAATACAATTCAATAAAATAGTTTTTTCCTACAGCCAATCGACAAAGTTGGCTTCCTTAATAATGTTTATTGAGCGTAGCTCTTTGGGATCAATTTCAATGCAACAAATAAAGAAACATCACTCAATAACGGGTGAACGCATTTCAGCCAACTTAACAAAATTACTTAGACTATTAGTGAGATGGGTTTCAAAACAAACAAATTTCAATTAGATAATGCTAATTCAATTTAAAACGAACTTAAAATTTCCAATTTTTATGGTGTGGCTTATGGGAACTAAAGTAGCCATGACAGTTTTTTTTGTTTACAAGAAAAATGTAAACAATAGAATCATTGAGGCATTTCTGAACTTTCTAGACTTTTCTTTTAAACCAGTCCTATAATCTTAAAAAACAAGAAAATACCGTTAAAACCTTTTTTAAAGCGCGGAATTCACTGCAAATTTCGAAAATATACGGAACAACTTTCTCAATGCGTGGAGCATATCGCAGTGACTGTTTACTCTTGGGCACCTATTTATGTTGCCAGCTGATTAGAAACGCAATTTAATACGCAAAGCATGTTTTTTGACAATTACTCCTCCGAAACTACTGAACCGATTGACATGTTTTTGGTCTCATTGGAAAGAGCGTAACGTGAAGTTGTGCAGGAAATATTCTTTTTAGAGAAATAATCAGAGAGTGAGGCCCTGGGGCCCTTTAAAGTTTCGTATTTCTCCATAAGATTAAAATGGGAAACAAAAATTGTTATGCAACTGCAGATGTTGTCAGAAATTAAGTGAGAAGAAGAACATATGTTAATTTTAAGCAGTCAATAAGTTTGCTTCTTTTACAGTTTGCTACAAACATTTACTGACTTGGTTGAAATGAAATATTTACTATTTGAATTCGGGTTGGCGTAAATATTCCAATGAAAAAAGCGAGAGAGCCTGGATAGTTTGATATATTCTGTTACGTACATCTTGAATATTTCCATAATCTTTGGGTCGAATGTTATAAAGTCATCAGAAACTATGCACGTTATTCCTTTTAAAATAACGCCTCTAATGCTTAGAAATTGTTCGAATTCGAGCAACAGGGACACTAGTAAGGATTTAATAAGCGATATATTGATCTGCATCGAAATCGGTATTTAATCCCATAATACCTCATATTATGTTGAATACATCGCCGATACAGTAAGTTATTACACTTAATAAAACGCAGATTGAACACTGATCCAATTTAGGCATGTGGGGAAGGTAGGTCAAGGTTTATGAGTATTCGTGACTACATTGTGTTTTGAAGTAAGGTTGCATTAAGAAGGTAAAGTGTAAGTTATAGGTAGGTGATCGGTTGTTTATTTGTGTTGCACCATATTATTTTTTCTTTTGGAATAGTTGGTTAAACGGGGAATCGATTAAAAAAAAATGCTTGCATATGGTCTTAACAAACCATTTACAGTATTATAGCATTGACTTTATACAAAGTCAATGATTCTAGCTAATTACTATATACAGACCAAAAGAAGAGAACATTTGGATTTGACCATAGCAAAACTCTAACATATAATTGATGAAATGTGAAAAGTTGTATGTCATTAAATACTATTCTGTAATATTAATAATTGTTCGGAAAATCCTCATTTTAATGGCTCGGCTAAATATGGAATCTGTATTTTGTGAAACAGTAATTTGGTAACAATTCAGTAATTTAAAATGTTGATAACAGTACCCTATCCCATATAAATACTTTTATTCGATTGCCAAGCCACGGACTATACATACGTCCAGTTACAACCATAATAATAAGTAAACGAGCTGTTGGCCCGTCCTAAGTACGGGAATCGAGTAGTCAATTAAAACTGAATATGATTCAGAACAGCTAGTTCACAACTTGGTGGCCGATTCACACACACACACCCAGGCTTTGAGTACAGTAGCTACATACCACCTTCCACTGCATACTATCACTTACCATACCTTATTTTACCTTGACCACTGAAACCTCTAAAATGATCCTGGCCTCCCGTTCTCTTCCATCCCATGCCATTTCTAAGAAAGATACCAGTCTGAGGATGTCTTTCATTACTTGGTCTTCCAAGTGGTCGTCTACCTTGTAGTACTCCTTAGAATACACTTTTAAAAGTTGAAGTATCTTATCTTCGCCATGCAAAGTCTGCCCAGCCCATCTGAGATCCGAGCCTTTTGGTCTACTTTTGGAATATACCCCTTTATAAAGTTTCTGAATCATACAGTACTACTGTACTGGGATAGTTATGATATGGTATGAATCGATTTTGGTTTCCACTGACACCCTGCAGCTTACTGGTCAGTTTTCTGGAGACCTACTACGCCGGTTGACATTTTCATTACGAATACAATGTGTACTGTATGCATACTACTACTACTTATGAATACTGTATGTATGTATACTTATATTCAAACATTTAGAAAAAGATGTATCAACACGTAAACCACTTATATTTTAAATTATTAAGCACTTAGGCCTATACTTAGACGGATTGCATTTATGACAAAACTTGATTATACGATTAGATGTTTAGTTCATAACTAAACAATCCCCTGATAACATAGATCTTTTACGGTAGCAAAGAAATTACATTCTAAAGTGAAATAGTGTGTAGGCGAACTCAGACGATCCAATATTTTTGTATACAAACAACTTGTAACATAAACATTTCAATGACAGTTAGAAACCAGCTGTTAGTTAAACCACCATTAAAACGACTTAAAACTCGCCCGTCGGCTGCTAGATTTTTTGAAAATTTAAACTTAATTTCTAAAAAAACTGAAACCCTAATCTAAAATTATGGCTTCGACATTCCCTAGTTCTCAAAATGATCTTTCGTTCAACACAAAAATCATGAAAATCCGTCAAGTGGTTGATTCAGAATCGTGAAATAAAGAAACCCTGTCACGTTTTAATATATAGGATAATTAATTACACAGGCTTATAGAAGTCCACTTTTAACCACGGTATGGATAAAATGTCTAGGATATAATTGTATAGCCTATTGAATAATTGTTTGTAGTTTATCAGAAAAATGTATTTTATTTATTCTTGCTGTCATTCATTATTAGGAATATAACTTGCATAATATTTAATTAATTCATTCACTGTACTACAATTTATTCAGTTCTAAAGCCAAACAGCCGGGAGATGGACCGGCCAACGCTTAGTCGCTTACTACAGTATGATCCATTCGCCAATCGTGGGAGTACAGCTGTTTTAAAATAAAATTAAAATAAGCTCAAATTCAATAAAAATTATATAATATCTAATATAATTAAAATTAATTTTTGGTTCTAATATTCCAGATTATCGACAGCTACAGAACTCTACCATAGTGTCTTATCAAGGCCATTCTAGCCTAATTCGAAAGGGCTTTTCCCAACTTTAATAGCGTAGTCAAGTAATCAAGTAATCAACATAATCAATTAGTCACGCGACATGTTAAATACCACTTCCTTAACCGTCTCAAAAATAGTATTGTTAACAAAATTCAAATAAACAGCAATCTGACACATACTTTCATCCAGACCGCCGACTAGCTCCGAACAAGCCTCTCACACGAAGTATACGACAACGCGCAACATAACGCTACGATTTTATTACGAAGGTTAGCTACGTTTATTTCCCGTTATAACTTACGCATACTCATCTGCCACTTATTTTACCCGCTCCAAATTAGATTTTCAATATCTAAATATTTTAGTAACTTAGTTTTGCCGACTCGTATAAATCCCCACCAGTTCCTACCTGCCAGTGAATAGCGGTGGATATATTTCGGTTTGTTTGGATCAATTAGCTACGAAAGTACATTTGTTCCGTTCGCTTAACGAATAAGTGTTACGTACATTTATTTGAGTTAATTCGTTGTTTAAATACCCCGAGACTCGTCATCTGAGTTCTAAACTCCGTTTTTTTTTTTGTTTTTTCTTGGCGGGTGAAAGAACCAAGTCTTGGGAGTAGGTTGATTCGAACAATCAGCTACGAATATTAATATAAAATTTGTTTTAAACCGTATCGTGATAAATTCTCCGTTCGATTATATTAAGTAAACCCCGACAGCTCTGTAGGGATTTTATTCAAGATTTTGTTTATTCGATCGTGGAATTTTTATTAATTTTACTAGAGCTTTTAGCATCTTGTGCTTGTATGAAACACTTGCATTAGCGAAATGCATTTGTTTTAGTGTTTACCGTCCACTAAAAACCAGTTTGCTGACCACTTAGACCAGTAAAATTAGCTAAAACATTTGCCGTGCCTTTAAATCATTCTCGAAAACCTGGAAATTGTTTTAAAGTGTTTATTTTATATGTAAGTAAAAGGAATTAAAATTTATCCCACAGGGGGATGCCTCAAATCAAAGAAATAAAATAAGCCAACTTAGGCCCATATTACTTAACATAGGTTATCAGTAAGGCAGCAGTTATTTTTTCAATTCTCGGTGCAAATAGAGATACTTAAAATTAGTTTCTCCAAAAATCAACATATTACTCCAACTGTAAATTAAACGTTTGGTAATTGGTAAGGCTCGAACCCGTGAACTTCTGGCTCATACACAGCCAACTACTAGGATGAAACATAAATTCAGACCACCCATCATCCCAAGAGTACATAACACCTACGAAATGTAAATTTAACATCCAACATTTGGTGGCCTTTACAAAGACCATTTTTTATGCTCAACGGTAAAGTTCCACTTAAGCCTTCTTTCAGTTGTTTTTAACATTGGATACATGAATTATCATTTTTGTTTTGCATTTGTTATGGACTACAGCAAGTAGATATGTATAAAATAAAATAAAAATATATAATGTTTTGTTTGTGATTGGTGGGAATCGAACCCGCAAACCTCTGAGATCAAGGACTCACACTACTACCACTACGATACGATACGATACCATACCAAAAATCAACATATTACATCAACAGTAAATTAAGCGTTTTGGTGATTGGTAAGGATCGAACCCGTGAACCTCTAGTTCATACATAGCTTCATAAACTACCAACCGCTAGAAACAAACATCATTTAGATTACCTCTCATCCCAAGAGTACAAAATACCTACGAAATGTAAATTTAACATTTAACATTGGTGGCCTTTACAAAGGCCATTTTTTATACTCAACTGTAAAGTTCCAATTAAGCCTTCTTTTAACTGTTTTTAACATTCGATACATGAATTATCATTTGTTTTGCATTTGTTATGAACTACAGCAAGTAGATATGTATAAAATAAAATAAAAATATAACGTTTTTTTATGATTGGTAGGGATCGAACCCGCAAACCTCTTAGATCAAGGACTCACGCTACTCCCACTACGATACAAGGAGGGAGAGAGCTTCTTTGAATAAATATTGTCTCCGTCATTGTATTTCCAGATCTCCGGTATTAAACAACTACCGCTTACAGAGCAGCATTAACCTACAGAATTAAAAGTAATACTAAACTGTGATCAAGAATGTTTAGAGTTGGAAATATTTTTTCATACAGTGCTACATTACCGACTTAGATAGTTCAAATTCAAAGTAGCGTACTGCTTTACCCACACCGCCCGCAGGTGTGTGTCTGTGTGTGTGTGTGTGTGTGTGTGTGTGTCCACCAACGGAACGATTAATGCGGGTTCAAGTTTTTTGCATTCAACAGTAGTGTACTGCTCTACTGAATACAACCTTTTTGTACATCATACAGGCAGGTGGACAGTTATACTCTGTACGGCACGTAGCAGATAAGCTAATGGGGGTAATTTCAACTGGGAAATTGTTTAAAAGTACCAAATTTTATATATGAACACCAAACGGTTGAGACTTCATAATATCGTAGTAAAAGTCATACATTCGTACTTTGCTCAAATCTAATATGGACATACCAATATAGATTGGTTTGTTTAAAATCAGGGGGAAAGAGGTTCACACAGGTCTAGACCAAATAACCCTGTGCTATGGAGACCCCCCTTATGCAAATTACTTCAAGCTTAGTCTGTCAAAAGCGAGTGTTCTTCTTCCATCTCGACGAATTCTTCTTGTGGAATTTTTGAGTGTCCCCATGGTAAGGAACTTATCCCATTGGATAAGATGTATCTTTTATCATCATGAGTTGATAATGCAATCTTATTAAGCTCAATGGTTTGTTTAACATCACTGTGGTTTTACTCATATGAATGCCTACTAAGTTTTCATTGTAAATGGTTCGGTCGATGCAGCTATTTCCATTGTCAAAGTCCTAATGCCATCATTACAACTGTAGGCTAGCTTCCTTTTTTTATTTTGCATTCAACAGTAGTGTACTGCTCTACCGACTTGTTGCACAGTCAGTGAGCTCAGGTTTTCTTTCTGATTATCACACAGACTGAATACAACCGTTTGTACATCATACAGACAGATGGTCAAGTACTTCTCTGTACGGTACGTAGACTAGACATGTCAGTTAAGGGGGATAGTTTGAATTTGGACATTGTTTAAAAGTACCAAATTTTAGATATAAACAACCATTAACACCAACGGTGGATGAATCAAATAAACTCGATGTAGAGTAGATTGCTTTGTTGAATAGAAGTTTCGTCTTACTCATATGTACAGCTGCCAGTTGTTCTGTAAAAAAAAAGAAAAGATGACCTTCCCAAGATCTCATTGTACACTGTTCGATCTATAAAGTTTGGTTTGGCAATCAATTTTTCAGCTATTTCCAATCTTACACTCGAGTCTCTATTTCTGACTTATTCCATTTACACTCGAGTTTAGTCAAACTTAACCTCGTTCTCCATCTTTTAATTCTCAGCTGTTTTGTAATGCCATCATTACAAACGAATCTTTTGTCGTCATGAGCTGACAACGAAATCTTGTTGACTTCCACACTGTACAACTTACTCTCATTCCTTCTGTTTTCTACAAATAAAGAATAAACAAAAGAAAGAAGCTATCCTACACTATAAGTGTAAAGTAGTTTCCCATTCTTTTAAACACACACAAATTACCTCAACAACCTACGTCACTACCCACATACGTCACAAGTGACGTATCACCGGAAACACCCGCATAAAACCCAACTGCAGTTTTGACTTATAATCCCAATCCTACGTCATACCACATACGTCACCCTCTCATGACGTATTCCATCACCTATGACGTCACAAAGTGACGTAGCACCGGAAGCAACCATTTCCGCCTGATGGGCTTTAAACTCAATTAATTCACCCCACCTGCCCTGACAGGTGGTGCGATAGGAGTGACCTTTGGCTACTACTTACAATCGTGTATACATAAAACAAGAAAAATTATACACTCCAGGAGCTAAGATGGAGAGTTCGATCGCCCGCTGTATCCAACCAAAACATGACTACATTTTACCCCGCTTCCCCACAGTCTACCGGATTCCTCGCATTTCATCGGAGAAACCTCCCACAAAATACCCCATAAAGGCAATTTACGACAGTTTAAAAGAGTTAACTGACTCCCCGTATGTTGGTGGGAGATAGCACTATCAGTGTAGGAAATCTTCCCTCGCAAAGTTTCCCGGGGTTTTGTCTACTTACTGGTGTACGGCACGCTAGTGGAACTGGCGTGTGTTAAAACTGCGGTTATGTTTATGAGGTTGATAAGTGCAATTTATGACTTAATAACAATTATCGTTTCAGAAATTGCGTTGTAAAGTTTCCTTAAAAATAAATTGTAGATTGGATTTAATTTAGGACATACAAACTCAGCTGAAAAAAGGAGTAGTAAAACTGTGATTGTGGTTGCATTTCGATGTGTAAACGCCGACTATTTTACCCTGAGTTTGGACGACAAACACGCTTCCAAGGACTAGGTGATTATGAAAACTAACCACCTTGTTTACTCCTGCATTATCCGTGTAGAACATTTAATTTAAATGTTTACTTCAAACCGCAAACTACTTTAACTTTGGTAACATTACCCGAGATTTACTAGGTATTATGACCTTATTCTAGTTTCTTCAACTTAAGAGGTTTTACAGTTTAAGTTCATGTTACAGCATTTGATGACGACAGGGGTTGATCATTATTATAACTTGATAACTAATGATTTTTATCTCATTTTTAGAACAGGTCTAGTTTCAAAGTTGTCACCTGGTGCGTTATTTACTCGATAACATTCTAATTACAGTAGTTTTATGTTTCAGAGTACAAATATGTTTTACGGTTTTTAAGTGTAGAATCGTGTTCAAATTGTCTTAAGTTTTCATTCTGTAAATCCGTATCTTCAATTGAAATGTGATTTTGTATACCATCGTTATAATTTACGGAACTACTGAGACATTTGCAATGCATTCAGTAAAACTATCACCACTTCTGTATGCATAGAAGCCTGTTGAATGTTACGTCTGATACTTTACATAATGGCGCTGGCAAAGCACGTAGAATATTGCGTTTTGTGAAGAAACGCAGTAGTAATCATGCGATAGATTTAGCAATACCTATTTACTTTTATCTGTGATATAATCGAATTGCACTTACGCATTCGCCTATGCATTGCAGATTAAGCTCTCAGCTACTATGCTTCAATCTAAGGTTTTGAATAAATAAAGAATCTTTTGGTTGAACTAATACATAAAATAGTGTCTACATCAGGGAAAGTACTTGTTGGCACACATTTGTTGCATCAATTATCTACAGCTTGATAAATGAATTTAAAAGTTTATTTAAAATCTTGTTTAGTATTTCAGGCAGATTTAGAACGCCCTTATTTTGATATCATACCGTAACCATACGTTTTAGTGAATTTATCTATAGAATTTTTTTTCCTTCCAGGTATGTATGGAGTGTTCCAGCATCGCTGTAATTCATATCATTTGGTAAACCGTAGCTTTAATAGAGATTTTACCAATACTTTAATACTTTATCATATACTTAGAGGTTACATTTTACATGTCCTTTTTTGCATATGTTTGTGCCCAATACTGTTGAGTCCAATTATCGTTGTTTTTCTGCAATGCAACTTTATAATATAAAAACCACGTAATTTTTAACGTAAACTTGTTTTAAAATAATATATTTTAGGTCTAGTTTTTCTTTAGGTAAATGTGTAACTGGGTGTGGTACATATAAAATTTTATCAGTACACTCAGTTCACTATTGACCGGCTCAGCCCAGGTTCCTCGTACAAGCCCGTGGCCTATGTGGACGGGCAAATGCAAAGAGATCAAAAACGTCCACTAAATATTACCTCTAGTTTAAAAAAATTAACAACATTACGATCATAAATAATTATAAAAAAAAGATAATAATATAAAGAAAGCCACGTTTGTAATTGGATAGCCGAGTGTCGTAATACGTGATAAGAACCGGAAATAATAGATACCGCTACTGATAACCTCTAGTTCCGGTTGCAGCTCGGTCGTCGTATCACTACTTATCAGTGCTAATTGCTTATCAGCGAACTTCAACTTGTTGACCTCTGATCAATTGTGAGGTCAACAACGCTAGTCGTTGATCTTTCCTGTGATTTAACTTACAGTCTAGTATATATTGGTATTTAAAGTTCAAGACTTCTTAAATCCCGGGTTAAAAATCATGCGAGTTACCAACGACTTATGATTTATGTCTAACAACATGACGATGACCCAGTGGTTCGAAACCCACCTTGATTTACAGTTATGTAAATAGAAAACAGCATAACTTACATCATTAGTCGAGTAGAACTCTCAGCACTTTGTCTGGGTTTTAATTTAGCCAAAGATAAACAATAATTAGCTATTTGATAACTCAGTGAACTAGTGATTGGAGCCTTAGGTAGAAAACAAAAAAACGTGGATTTCGTTGACGAGGAACTACTTAGCAATCAAGAACTATCTTCAATCAAAGCCACACAATTTTCACTTCTACTGCGCATAAAATGAAAACCTTTGACATTTACAGACCGCAATTATAGAGACTGAGTCACCGGGTAGATTGTTATTGACAATTGGATTTGTCGGAATTTCCCATTTGAGATGAAGAAATGCCCAGTCAGCACTGGGGATGATTGGTCTACCCTCTCTCTCACAACCCTCTTGTATTGACCTTAGGGTGGGAGCGTGACTGTGACTGATAATACGTTACTATGGGAAGAAACGGATTTGCTCGATCTGTCAATGTTGTGATTTGCCCTGGCACACAGATTGTGTGTGAATTATTGAATGCAATACTGTAAATGCGACGAATATTTTAGGAGAGGTTTTCTTGCATTCATGATTGGTATGAAGATTAGACGATGTTTTAATTAGTTCTACATAGTTGTAGTATTGTACATTCTTAATTTAGTGTTCTTCCAAAATTATTTTCTGGTTAAATGTGATGCTTCATGTGTGCAAACCTATCCTGGTTTTTATACCTATTTATAAATCTTGTTGATTTTTTGCAGTACTGCATTCACTGAAAAAGTACGATTGTCCTATTTGTTCTAAAAAAAGTTTTGTAAACAAGTCCTACACAAAAGATACAAGTCAGGAGTTTTTCAGAATTAATTTACTCGTATTACACATGTTATAAGCAACGTAACATACTTTTTAAATTAGTCAATTCATATAGTGTAGGATACAGATTTAATTTGGCCGATCTTATTAAACTTGACGAGTAGACGAGTCGTAGATACGTTGACAGATTATTTTTTTAATTAGGCGCGTACTGTAGTACGCTCAACGCTGTATTGTACCGTAACTGTGTTTTTCTAACTGATAAAATTATTTATGTATTTATCACATGACCAAGATACGGCGTCAGAAGCTTTCCCGCCTTGGATTTTTCTATATGAAGGGACATTTTTTACATATTACATTTGCGTTTTTCGATTTTTATTTCCCAACAAGTTATTTATTCTAGAATTTGTTACTATATATATAGTATATATAGTATACTATAGTTTTATTACAATATGCAAAGGACGCAATAATACAACTTGATGTCATCTCCGTAGCAATAGAGCTTGACAATCACCCCAACAACAATTTGGACGTTTTACGATAATTTATAACAATCGAAATTTGACATATTGTGACCTCGACCCTTGGCCGAGGCTGGGCACTAATTCGCCCGTCATAAAGTTTAATAGCGACCGTGTGCGGTTTTGCTAAAACGAGTCTCTAATAAAGTGATTTGACCCTGGGGCCTATTTGTCTCTCATTTGGCCACAGTTCTGACACTGTCTTAAGTGACTGTTTATGACTAACTCTTTATGACTTTTCAGAGTTTATAATTTTATGGTCGTTGTTAATTTTATGGGCGGGTAGAATTGGGGTAAATATGTTGCTGTGAAGGGAACATAGGATCGTTTTATTTTGTAGAGTTGGATAAACAAAATACAACAGTTTTATTTACAATTTGAAAATATTTTGAATAAACTGTAAGTCAGGGTACGGGGAGGAGCTGTTAGCTGATAATGGATATACCATCAGATTAATGTGACGTATACTTAATAGCAGTGTATTTACATTAACAGATTTTAGACCTAAAATATTAAGGTTTACATGCGTGGTTAACTATTTTTCTCGACTTGCAGAAAAATCTGAGAAGTGACAACATGACGATGATTATTAATTAATCATGAGTACTCAGTTGCGGACTTTGAGAACTTAACATCGACTCAGAAAAATTATTAACAGCGACACAATTGTTCGTAAATTTTTTTCTAAACCTGGCTACAGCTTAAATACAAGAGTAAAATTTATATTTCACTAGCGTATCTACATTAAAAAGTAAAAAACCTAAAATGCAATTACAACCGTATGTACCTATTCTTGTATAACAGCAAATTTGAAACAGCCTTAAGTATAACGTCACAAATATAAAATTGCAGCGAAGTTGCCATTCAATTATTAACAGATATCACGATTGCTAAATGCCTTCTTTTTCATTCGTACACTCTACAGTTCAGCCTTTAACACTGACATTGATCGAATCGATCTATGTCGATATAGTTCGATCTATCTATGATCGAAGCGTTATATCCACTTAAAAGATAGCTGGCAACATATTATCCGCTAAGGACATTCAAGCAGTTTTTCTTGATGACACCTACGATTAGATATCACTAGGCATTACTTCGAAATGCATAACTTCAAAAGACATTACTCCGAACTACAATTTCGGAGCAGTGCCTTTCGATCCAATGCCGCGTACCGGGGTGGTTGATTCTGAATCACCCTCTAGAGGGGTTCATAGTAAGGGTAGCCAAGGGAAGTGTATTGCTTCTCCTCACGATATTGTAGGTCTACAATCTACGTCGTACAGCCGAGATACATGTTTGCTCTTGGCAGTTCAGTTTACCCTGGATGTTTAGTTTACCCTGCAGCTTAGGGTGTAAAGCGTTTTTGAAAATCGTTTTAGAGCCCCCGTTATCGTAGGGTTGTCTTGTTTGTGTTCTTCTTTGTATTTTAGTGTAGTGCGGGTACGTTACGATGAATCCGTTTATCATATGATTAGGATTGTGTTTTTGTAAGCTGACTATAACAAAGTCTATCTATTATTTATCGCATTCACTTATCATATTGAGCTCTCCACTTCATCACAGAGTACGGCCACCTATGAGAGATATCGGTCTTGGAATTAAATCTAAGAACGTATTTAATAATTTGGGGGGTTACAATTGCCATCCCCTAAAACACTCTTTTTACCTGGGTTAGGTAAGGTCTTAATGTATTTGCTTTTGAAAATAGAGAAACATCAACCAATTATATAAGTTTGATTTAAATATTTATATCACTGAAACCTTTAATGTCAAATGTTTATGGAACTTTCGCAATTATCACAGTGAGTTTAGTAATGACGGGGATCTGTATAGAAAAATATACTTGACCGAAATCTTTTTGAATTGATATTTGCAAATTACTTACTAAACCCTGGAAGCTCTACTCATTATCAGTTTTTTTAGTATCATTGGAAACTCGTCTCTTCTATAAGCAAATCTATTTCCAAGCACGAAAAGCTGCTGTCACTTTAGCTATTGAATTGATTGACAGAAAGCATTTAAATTAATAAAAGATTATAACCTAATTTAAAAAAAGTTTTCATGATTAAGATTCTTCGTTCTAGAAACATCCGTGTACATCACACTGTGTAATTGCGAATCCCAACATCTGTGCTTGGCGCCAGGATGGTCTATTTCTACCCAGACTCTCCAGCCTAGGTCGAGGAATGTGACTCGGTCACCACTCTCCACAGAGTAATGTGATTTTCCCGTGACCCCCTCAATCATAAATCACACACTGCTGTGGCTCATGCTTTATAAGTGTTCTGTTACAGCAAACAGATTTTGAGGGACGTTTCACAGTTTATTTGAGTCTCATATGTAAAAGTGATCAACAATGTATTTGTAACCTGGTACACAACTGGTTAAATGTCACACCTTCGACCTGTCTTTGATTTTGGAACATAATGATATACATTCGGCTTTATATATTGTCGATACACTTCTCATCCTCTTGTAAAACCTCTAGTTTGTTTCAATGTGGATTTGTTGCTCAGTTGCGTTTGGGTTATCTCATATTTTTTTGTAAATTATAAAACGTGAAATTTGAGACAAGCTACAGTTAGCTGTAGTTTTAACAAAGGTCAAATATAAAGAAATAAATAGCAAATATAATTTAATCGTCGGTAAAAGTATGTGGCGTACCTCCAAAGAAAATAAATCAAAATCAGGTATATTTAATCTATAATAATTGTATACTGTGAGAACACCTCCTAGGTTTATCGTGATAAGCTGACAGCGATAAAAAAAATTACCGTGTCAATAAAATTAAAATATAAAGACGCTCGAATCTATCCTTAATATTGTCTTGTCTCGAAGAGGAAGTAGTGGAAGGGGACGCAAGGGACTGTGTCGAGTCCCAGAAGATTTAACGGTAATTTTCTTTACGACGTGGATCAGCTCCCTCTATAGCCGATATGCTCCCTACGGCTTAGTGCTGAAAATGAGACGTTTCTCGCACGTAAACCAGTACAAAAGAGGGCTCAGTTGTAAAAAGCCCTATTCGTTTTCGTTTTTATTGTATTTGAAATTATATTTGAACGTACTGCAACTAAACTCATAGAGTAAACCCTAAATGTTCTAATGCACCATAAAGGTTTGTCGACACTTTGGATCAGCTACAGAGTTTTAGTAAATTTTCCATTGGGGATTAAAAAACCAAAGGGTTAAGAACCAAAATAACAGAAAAATATTTATTCCTCACACCAGTGAAGGAAAGTAACCGGAAATAAACGCACAGGCTTCAAATTTTACAACATAATACTGTAGGTCTAAATTAAGTATTCAAATTATATTCTAAAGCTTTGCAAATCTCGCATTTCTTACAATTTAATGGAGGCAAAGTTATTAATGCTAGACCTTTTGTCCCACAAAAATTTCCACAAATTCGAATATAAATAATATATCCATTATTGATTGTTTTCCCCGAATAATGCGAAAAAAGTCTACCAAATTCTTATCTAAATCCCTGTTTATTTGATTATATCATTGGGTTCGATATAACGATTAATTATTGGCACTTTTAGCGAAGTACTCTATACGTAAATCGCTTAAGGGTTCACATTTATCTTTTTAAATTTGGGTATATTGTTACCCTTCTATATCCATCGCAACTTCATAACTAAGCATATTCAATTACTAAATATCTATGGCAAGATAAATACAACATAACCAATCACCACGCATCACAAGACAAAACTGTGCCGATGCGTCAGAATTGTGTCATTTAACGGGTTTTCTATTTATCTACGGTCCTAGACAAGGAAATGATTAGGGAGAAATCGTGAAAATCGCTTCCGATAAATTGTGGCACCGTTATAGGCCGCCGCCCACCGTAGAAAATCAGCTGCTGTACAACAAACAGCCTGCTCCCGAGGTGTAAATATTTAGCTCTACTGGTCTATTTCTATTCATTTGTGTACTAACGGTGTTTTGGCGATTTTCAATAACGAAACGAGACGCACTAACTACGACTCGAGTTGGTCGACTTGTACTTTCGAGTGTAGTAGGGGTTGCTTGACGAATGTGGTAATGAAAGAATGAATAATCTGTTGTGTATGTTAGTTTTAGTCATTGTTGTTACTTTATATCTGCTGATTTTTATTTTATTGTTTCTTATTCAAAGTTTTTTTAATATTTTATTTTGTGGGTTTAGAACAGATGTGAATGAAAGGACAATAGTGAACTAATTGACCTAAGAGGTTGCATTGATATTATCAGATTAATATCATGCAAGATTATTATTAAGTCATAATCTTATTGACAGTCATTGTGTTTTGATTTTACCTTTTTATTTTCCCTTGATATTTTGCTTGTGCTTAAATTTACCACAATAGCTTGCAAACAGTCATGAAGGTAATTTTAATTAATGATATTATAACGTGTTATAAGATTGAAATCTCAAGGGAATCAACAATAAATATTTCTCCTGGACCATACTACAGTAACTTTATTGAAAGAGTAGTATTAAAAACGTCTCTAATAAAACCCAATTGCTGAGGAATTAAGAAAACATATCATGATAAACTGGAACATACTGCAAAAATAGTACAACCATTTTGAAGAAGTTTATTTGGATTTGTAAACTATATGTCAAATGTTGTAACTGGAAAGATTGTTAAATGGCAACAATAATGCAATTTTGGAAACTCTCGTTTGTAAACGTAACATTACACTTAGAATAACACTACGACAGTTATGTAAAGACATTACTACCGTAGCTTGTTAACTAGACTGTATGAAAAAAAAACATTATCTCAATTAAATAATATTTGAATACAAGTTAAAATAACATTTTTATTCATTTTAGATTGGGGATAACGAATTGAAAACGCAATTTTGATCCGAACAAATTGATGTGTGGCATATGAAAAAAAGATTACAAGACATGTTTACATTTATGATTCTCAAAGGATTTTCTCTCTCTAATTTTGGATCCCTTATTTTCTCCTTTCGGCGCCAAATTGTCGGGGTTTCTACCCTCTGTCGTAATTTGTTAAAAATCACCCTCAACCCTCTGATGTTGGGGCTCATTACATTCACTAGATTAACTTTGAAAAGAATAGAGAAACACACCAAAATACCGTGGAACTGACTGTATCGAGATTGAAACATCAGTATTACTAATTTTTACAGATAATCTTAAAAGTGAATTCATTTACCTACAATCCTGTTTTTGTGTAAGTTATACTGTAAAATAATTCTATAGGCCTATGTAGTTTCAATTTGTTCTGCTCTGATGTTTGTTAACGTAATGATCGATGGAGTTTTACCAACCTGTTCGCTTTCGTAAAAAAAAATTGTTTTTAACTATAAAATCCTACCTATTTGATTTTTTGCTTTGATCTTTGACTATTCATTGCCTACTACTGCATACTATTGCATTGTAGACGATGTCATCAGTTCAAATACAAAAATGTATGTTCGAAGCAAATGCATGATTCAAAGATATTCCCCCTGCGAAGAGCTATTCTCTACGTTATTTGTGATCTGGTATCCAATCCCGTCATCAGGTGACAATGTACACAACAGTAGTTCACAAACTCAGGCCAAGTAAAAATCTCATATGAAAAACCACAGAGCTACGCATTGTAGTCGGTTCTATACTGAAAATGTTAAAATCTTCGAAGGTTCGAAACTGTACATTGTTATACAATGTTATATCGTTTATTCAGCACACTAATCTAATAAATAATCAATAATAATTTAGCCATAATAATTTAAATAACATAAACGAACCACCAAAATTATTTCAAGGAATTTAATGATAAAAAATAACTATATCTTACGATTTTTGTGGCATCTTTATGGGACTTAAAGTCATAATTTAAGTGTCACACGCCGATACATAACACGGATAATAATTACTATGCTAGTTAAAAAAATATTTAACTGATCATAATAAAATCAAAAGGTACAAACACTAATAAATCACACGATCACTCCCACCTGGTGATGATCGATGCCAGTGGGGTGGAGCCCCCCGGCCACAGGTCGGTGACTCACCGGTGACTAACCAAGGGCGTCGTGACGCCTCCCTCCCCTCCCCCTACCCTAGGTTACCTGGGGGCGACGCCGACGTCGACGTCGTGGCATGAGTTATGTTTCGGTTCCGCACAGGCAGTGGACGGTTTTCACGTGCTTGTGTGCTGACGTTGGTGTATCCTCTTGGTAAGCTGTGTGTGGAATATTGTAGTAAGTTAAACGGGGAAACATCCTTATCGACCAGCTCATGACAAATTTTAATTTAGTTCTCTCCAGTTCATGTTTGGGTGCTGTTTACAATTTGTTTTAAGATGTTAAGCATTATATAGTTTTGGAATAACATTCGCGTAAACAAACCATGAAAACACTAAACAGGCTTTGGATTTTACAAAATGATAAGTCTATTCATATTACTCAAACGAAATATTTTAATATATGTTTGTGGGATGCGATTTTGTTTTTGCATTGCGTCATGAAGTTGTTGTAAGACAAAACGAGTCTGGTTTCAATTTCTTTACCGTTTGTGTGCCTGCCGGTGACGCTCAAGATGGCATTTTTTATGCTGAATACTCTGGAAAACCCATAACACCTCATGATCAAACTTATTCATTAATTGTTCTACAACCAATAAACATATCTCTCATTATTTAAACGTGGCCTAACTAGAATCGGATCATTCGTGCTTTATGCCTCCGTAAAAATAAATACGTAGGCCTAAATATAAAGAATAACTGTTAAAATAATCATTGGTGTGGGAAAAAATCTTCATACAAAGCAAAATAAAGCCCAAATATTTTTCAAAGTCAGGATAACGCTGTTTTTCACGTTAATGTACCTAACAGGCTCGTTTGCAGACGCAATTTAAAATCTCAGGAAACTTATTTTTCTCACGAACATTCCCATAGGGAAATATCGTCACATCTCGGGTATCCTGCGGCGGTGTCACAACTAACAAGGTTGACAAAGCGGGGGTTGTCAGTGTCAGTGTAGGGATAAGGGTGGAAAATCTCTCAACGGCCTCTAGTATGATAAAAACTATTACAATGTTATTTAAAAAATAATTATTATTAATTATCGATTTTTCAAAATTTTTACGACCATTTTAGAGTCGTTCAAACGTTTATTTTTAACACTACACTCACGCATTCCACGGGAGTAGATCTCTTTAGTTCGCGTCCTTCCAAGGATGCCCTATGACTTGTAAAGAGAACGCTACTATATTTACAATCAAATAACCGTACATGGATCAACTCATTGTTAATTCTTTTCCTAAATCTTTCAATTCAAAGTTATATCTTTCATCTTTTCCTATCTACTAAGAAGTATAATCCTGCAGCCATCATTTTACATCACCGTATTTCTTCTCCCACGAGTTATTATCACCCTCTTGTATCACTCACATCTACATATCTCTACAGCCTCCTGGGTATTTAAACTTTAAACCCCCAGCGCCTCCTGGGCATTTAAACTTTATAACCACAGCTGGTATCGAGTTATAACCCCATCTGACACATTAGCGGTTGCAGTTTTTCCCAAGAGGCTTTCAAAATGCAATTAGTATTTGTATAATTGACGATTTATATTCAGATGGAAACCTCTGCGGCTGTTAGTGATCTAATGAAGGCTACCCTTAGTAAGGGATCAATGTGAAGGGTGGGTTGGTTATAAGGGTGTTCACCGTCTCAATCTATGTTTTATTTTATAGAAGGTGCCACAGAACCGAATCCAATGTTAAGGAATCATGTTGTTGTGTCAGAGCACCGAATTTTCTTCGAATAATGATTTTTACATCAAAGTTATTTTCTAATTGGACTTGGAAATTGAACTTTGGATGTGGATTCCTTCGTTACGTAAGTAATGCATTATTCGTTTAAATACCTGAAGCGAAATGTTTTGTAAGATGAATTTATTTGTTAGATATATCTATGGTGAGATTACGGATCAGTGTGTCCTCTATTTTCATCACGGAGAAACCATTGCGTTAAATTGCTGGAAGTACATACAGATATCTACCATACCGAGGAAAGTCGTAAGAAACTGTCCAAACTCTGATCTCGTCACTGTTCAATGTTAATTATCATTATCATAACATTGATTCATGGGCACAAATTTGTGTACTATGAGTGTAGAAAGAATGCAGAATGTAGTTAAAATGATGTAGCTTTGCTACTAAAGACTTGCTTTATCAAGGTCCATCTATTAAAAATCCAATGACTATGATATAAGATATGTGAGTGAATTAGCATACCGTCAATATGCTATGGATTTATTTTTGAACTGAACCGGGAAGCAAGACACTAAAATGTGGATACTACTCAAAGTAACACTGTTCCTAAACACATTTTCAGAGTAGTGCGTTCCAAATCAATACATTTACGAATACGTTTCATAGATATGCTTGCCGTTGTACATTCTTTCGTAGTACTTGCATAGTTCTTTCTTAACTCTTTCGTAATGCTTTCGTAGTTTTTTCGTATAAATTGTCCTTCGGAGCAACTCCGCGCACCACAGTCGAGTCTACAATGTTTCAAATGATCAATAGACGACTAATGTTAATGTATTTAACTATTCACCCCTAAACCCTCATCTTGCCCGTCCAGACGCAGACCATACGGGTTTATTGAGACATCGCGTTCAATAGAAGTGTGACAACAGAGGAATGAGTGTGACAAATCATTGAGACAATTGCCACAGGGAGAGCCATCGCGCATTAATAGGCATGATAACCCTTAGGCGATGACAGTTAAGGATGGTTCAATTGTTTAATAAACACTGTAGGGTCCTGCCCCAACCACGGGCTGATTGAGGAAGTGACAATCACTTTAATTGGCGGCACGGGTCACCTGATGGTCATTGGCGATTGATTGGACCAATTGTCTTTGTCGGCTTGGGTATCGCCATTGAGGATGCCGAAAGTTAGACTTGTTTTCGTTGGTTTCCTATTATCCTGGAACATCAGTAAGGTTGTTGAAGACGGGGTATTTGGAATAGGTCAAGAAAAGACAGAGAAGTCGCTGAAAAAGCAAGAAAGTCAGAATGTCCTTAATTTGACTTACTGTCGTTATATAGTAATTTTGAAGTTGGTAAAGATTTTAATTGCCAATTTGTTGAAAAATTCTTATTAATCTAAAGGTCTTGATTAATAAACAAGAGGTCGGAACTATATATTGGACTATTGGATGGTGAAGACTGCTTTATTTTATAAACTGTTGATGATTTATTATATTCGTCGTGGCCAGAGAACTTTAAATTAAAAGGTCGGGGAAACTAAGGAGAATTAAAATATACTTTAGTGTAGAAAATCTTTAAGGGTATGGACCAACGTTTGCAATTCGTTTGCTAAATATGTAAAGCTAATGTTACAGTGCCTAATCTTGCCCGCTAAATCAAATTAGGGATTTTATGGCTGTGGCGTCGAGCGCAATGTTGCTTAAAGGCAGTCCTCCATGAATGACCTAATGACTTGACTAATCCGGGACCTGTACAAACTGTAATTTGTAATTGTCACTAATAAAAATCAACAAAACCTTTACAATTTTTGAATCTCCACACGTCACCCCAATCAAATTTCCACCCATTTCACCCTAAACTGTCGCTAAAGTATCTCTATAAATTGAGAGTTATTTTTATGTACAAAGCAAAGGAGAGTAAGTGGAAAATCCAATAAGACTTCCAGTAAACGGCGTCCCAGCTGTTAGGGGTGGGACTGATAAGGAAGATATATGATAACAGCTGTATCAGAGGAGGGGGAGGGGTTTCCATGTAGCCTTACTGTTACATGTCGAGACATTTTAGGGGGTGCACTGGTGCACTTTGTGGGAAATGGACTGTAGCGTTGGAGAAGGAGGGGTAGAATAATACAAGCTCTAATAAAAATTCATGTTTTTAACTCAAGTAAATTATGTTTCACTAAAAAATAGTAAAATTTACTCTGAGTGTAAAGTGAAATTACATTTTATCTTGCTTAACAGTTTGAGTGAATACATGTTTGAGTTATCGTCAATGAAGTGAGCAATTAATTAATCGATTGATATATACTCTAATACTGAAGCAATATTTGACTCGGCTTATTTACGATGGTGAGGAGGATGATTAGTTTGTGCATATTTCCGTTGTAAATTTTCTAATGATAATATTGTTATCACCTTGTACCGTATAATAGTGGTTGGAACAAACAAAACTTACAAAAAGAACATAAATGTATGTAAAGTTGTAAAGAATATCTGAGTAAACCTTTTTCCAAATTGTTGTCATATTTAATCCTTACCTTTCGTGTGTATGTGACCCGAATTAATTTTTCGAGAAAGCGCTTTCACTAACAGAGCACTCGGCTTAGGCTATGTGTATTGATTTAGTTTTGATAATTTGTATGAAACCTTGTTATTTAATATATTAAAATAATAATCCATGTAGTTTTATTTGTATGTTTTTAATTGTACTTTTTTATCTTGCATATTTATGTTTTTTTCGCCATGACAAAAGGTGTTTGCGACCCCTGCTTATAACGCAAAGTTTATAAATGGAACAGTTCAAAGTTGCAAAAAATATTTCTAATTAAAAGTTAGTTTTGTGTTAGTGTTTTAGTTACACATGTTATCGTGGTGGTTGTGAATTATCAACGAAGGGGTAGAGGACCAAATTAACCCTTGTCCGCTAACCCTTGGGATTGGAAGGGATGTAAGTAAGCCTATTACTGGGTACGTAGCTTCAGGGTGGGTCTGGTGGTGCAATTTACCCACGTCAATCTCACGGATTCAAGATGTAAAAAAATAAATAAAAAAATATGTTCATAAGAATATGTGCGTATCTGAATATGTTCTATTGAGGTGTACAATATAATTGAAATATATAGTTTTGTATATCATCGATCAACACTAAAATGATATTCTTGTATTTTCTCTTTATGTTTTTCAATACTCCAAAATAAATGTGATTAAGGTCCACACCATCAAAGTTTTTTTTTTAAGTTTTGCATCCAAAACCGTCCTTTTAAGCTTACAAAAGCGGTTTTCATCCTTCCAGTAATACAACAATACCATTGCATTTGAAGATCGAAAATACTATCCTCTTGCAAAATATTGTCCGTTTTAACAAGAGTTTTTTTCTAATTACAACCAATAAAACATCTTCGCAACAAAGCGCATCCATGAAATAAGTTTGAAATGTAACAACACGCACTCCTTTACCGGAAGGTAACGTAACTTAGTCTTCAGCATAGTGATGATAAAATCTGAAGGAATTTCTTTTATACTGTAGAGCAACTTAATGCATGCAAGAATATCTAACTGTGTATTTATTAACAAATTTATATTGTTGGTGTTAGAACATGCGTATCAAATATTCGTAGCCTGTAAAGCCTATTGAGTGGATGTAGGTTAATTCATTACAGTTAAAGCAATCATATTTTAAATCATTTTGTTTTCATTGCTGTATAAATTAAACTTCCTTTATTACCAAATTAGCCAAGCTTCACACACCTTTATACAGACCCAATAAAACTTACTTGAATTATGATTAGGGAGATTGAAACGTAAATTACCCTTTTCAACCCCCTACTGTCGCCGAGGGCAAAGTAACACATTTCCGTTGTGTTTGTCCCACTATATTGCCCGGATCGGCCGGAACTCCCGGGGCGAGACACCCTTACCAGCATGAGGGTTGTAATTAATTTATGATCAGAGTGGAGACAAGAAAAGTCCAACACGAATGATGGTGTCTCGGTATTTGCTCTCCCTCCAGTGACAAGTGATAAATTGTAATGTCATTCGGGATCATTTGAAGAAGAGTAGAGAGGGTGTCATATGAAAAGGAGAAAGGACTGGTGGGTGTCATTTGAAGAATAATTGAAGAAAAGAATACAGAGTGTCATTTTAAAAGGAAAGGAAAGAGTGATGTAAAAGAGTAATAGAGTGTGGGTCAATTGAAGAGGTAACAAATGAGTACCCACAAAGAGGAATCGTATATGGTTGGCATTTTTAGAGATGAAGGTAAAATGTGCAGGATTAAACAATATTACCCAGTATTAGAATTATACAGCATATCTACTACAATCTATTCCATTATCATTATCAATATAGATGGGGATACTGCATAAGTGCATATGTCAACCCAAATTTGAATGAAGGATGAGTTATTTGTCGTAATAATTATTTTGTGTATGAGTTGAGCGCAATACTGAAAACATAGTATTTGGAAGTGGGTGTTAGAAAGAAAGAGATTTTGCTTCTTACAGATAGTGAGTGAATACAAAAACTAGTTTAACTTTGAGTATTTTTTATTACTTAGAGTTTTGTAGTTCCCTTGAACTCTCTGGAACATTCACCAGACTCAGGCAGGAATTTAAGAGAGCAAGTGGTTTACACCTGTTGATGTAAGATTTTATGGTTGTTTACACAGAGATTACGGTAAGATTGTATACATTTATGGGTCTTTTAGTTGTGGTACTAAATCTTATCTTCAGCACCTTTTTATCATGTTTTTGCTGTTAAGCTATGTCAATGACTTTGAATTTTCTCAGTAGTAATTTGTATAATTGTATATGAAGTGTTTGACGCAAGTCCGATTATGCTTGAGCGCGCTAATAGGGATTTAAGTTTGTACTTATTTTTAGTAAAATTCTACAATGCGCGTTTTTTACTCTTTGTTTTTAATGGCAGGGTAAACTATAGTTTTTGTAATGGAGCATTAACTTTTAAGATTTTAAAATAACTACAAGTTAATCTGTAACAAAGCTACATGGCTTCCACTCCATTTCACACTATTCCTTAATTCATATTTAGGTTAAATTGCGGATAGCTGCTTATATTAATCGGTAAATAGAAAAAAGGTAATATTATAATTATAATTATAATTTTAGTGGTGAATAGTTGGTAATATTGATTAATAGTTAAAACCAAAATGCATTAAACAAACTTTGGACAGGAGCATACTTTAAACCCGTCTTTTAGGTTATCTATACACGCTTTTCCGTAAGTATTAAAAACGTATAAGGATAGGGTTTAATGTACGGTTATTTGTTTGGCAAGGTTTTTTGTTTAGAACCCTTTAAGATGTGTAATTCACTGCAGCTCGATGGATAGTTCTGAACTACATATTCAGCATTTTAGTTCATCGTACAATATAAGTTGCCCATTCTGGTGTCAGCAGTCGAGTCTAATGTCCAGTTAACAAACTTACAGGTGAATGACCTGTCTGTCTCATTCAAACTGTCCAACTTTTATAAGGAAATTTAACTAAAATAGGGTTTTAGAGCTGATCTTTAGGCTCTGTAGTTTGTCTTGTAGTTTAATTGAAACTGTTAAGTGATCATTCTAGTGTAATGGGATTCACGGCGATTGGAAAGATGCTTGATTTCATAAACTTTTTCTTATGTATAAAAGACTCAAGACGCATTGGACAGTGTACATTCGCGCTATCTTGGTCATGTCTAATGTACGGCGCTGCCCCATGCTGTGGGCTGAGCTGTCAACAATGTGATGTGTGAGGGTGTTTTCATCCCTTGGAGAAAAGCAGCTGTCAGAACACTCAACAAGGGGGTGAAAACATGGAAACCCTCTTTAAATTAAATATAATACTTTTAAGATATTTTCGCGTGGCGTGTGAATTTTTATAAATCTAGGTGGATAGCGTTTTAATATAAAAAAGATTTTACTGTTTGTTTGATATGTAAGCGTTTTTACGGTTTATGCTTGTTAGAATGTTTGTTAGAAGATAAAATAATCGCAATTATAGTGGAATAGAATACAGAATAGGACAGAAACAACTAGTCGGGTGGGGCGGGGCATGCGGCAACCAATCAGCTTTTAGAAAACTGTCCACTGTTGCCAAGTTGTGCCACGCACTCAGTCTCTGCCCGATAGCCGACCTGTGCGTTTCTAGTATACCCTCCTGTTTTGTCAAGAATTCGTCTATGAACTGTGTTTCGCCCAATGAATACGGACAACAGTACGCGACGTGGACGACCACGAGTACACGTGAAACGTTTGCGATATCGTAACGTCGGACGGGCCTTTACGTTCCTTTACGTAATGCAAATATCTTGATAGGCCTATATAAAAATGTCATTGTCCCTTAAAAATTTTATTTAAGTTTCATACGTCAATATTTTCTTTTGTAAATATTTGTATGTAACAATTTCCAGTGCAATGTAATAATATTTTCTAATAAAAATAGTTATGTCATTTTGGCAATAAATTGGCAGTCATGTTATATATTTCCCTTTTTACCTGGTATGTTTTTTGAGGATTTCTAGAGTACCTACATTAGAAGTTTTTTTTGTTATAGAAGATTGAATATATCGTATGACTATTTTAATGAATGCAACACATAACGTAATGTATGTAAACGTTAGTTCAATTTTCTTAAATTCAATATAAAACTAACGGACTTTTTTGTCAAATCACAATATTACAGAAATGTCTTCGTCACTATTGAGCTACCTGTTCTCCGTAAGTTTAAGTTCAGTCGAGTGGCAATAATAAGATTAACGGAGTGAGGGTCACAATAGATGTTCAAAGAAAGGCAGCTTTGGGGTAATTCCTAAACATTGACCAACTTCGTTTCCTAAACACAACCAAACTGTTGCTGTAAATGTTTAATATGGAAGATTTTACCTTCTTCATTTCCATGTTAATTTGTTTTATGTATCAAACTATAAGCAGGGCAACAATTTACAAAATTTTTAGAACTGCTATAAAAGTTTTTGGACCATATGTATTCATTTGCTCTTATTGTTACGGTGATTTGTTTAAAAATTGGGGTTGACAAACGTTTGACTATAGGCAACATATTTCCAGAGACTTGTAAAGGTGACCCTATATAAAATTTATTTTCATTTTATATTTATTAATTGTATGTTAATATATTTTTCAAAAACTAAATCTAGTACCGGTAGTGGTTTTGGTCATTAATTGTGCAAATAATCTATCCATAATCATGTAAGGGATGAATGTATCTTCCATGTGATATAAACATGACAACACTGACCAACAAGAACGAAGTGGCAACGTCGCATCCCCTACCTCTTCAGAGGCCAGTCCTATTCTGTATTCTATTCCACTATAAATTTAGTTAATAATAAATATTAGCTGTTTTCCTCAAAGTAGCCTACATTTTTTTATCCCTTTTGCCTTTCTTTGACTTAATTGAACAAGGGGAAAAAAATGTTCACTTGCCTCTCCGATTTATTTTATTGTTTCTGTTGTTATTTCTGTTTGTTTTAATTGTTTTATTCTTCACTTTACAAGGTACACTTAAGTGGTAGAAATACAGATAAGCATACAGTACTCCGCTTTTAAAATAGTAAGCCTATAGATTACATTGCGTTTGTAACTGAATATCAAGCCGTATTCACTTGTACTGTGTATAATGACTATATCTGACATGTTATCTACTGTTTGCAGCGACAACAGAATTAAAATTTTATTTCTGTGGTCGCTGGCTGTTTGTGACATAACCAAGGGTCCCATTCTTCCTAGCGTTCCTGCACTCACTCAACGATCACATTGGTCTTATGTGATCGTTGCACCAACTAGAATGGTGGTCCGCAACAGGTTACCTTATCCTAAACAGGTTAAGATTAAACATGTATAAGATAAAAATATCCCAACACAATCTTAGAGACTTCAACTTTTTTGTGTAATCATAAATACTCTGCTGAGTATTCACTGTAAAGTGTATGATGGCAATGTTTGACCTATGTTGGATAGTTGGACCATGCTGGATGTTGAATTTTGCCGTGGTCCGATCATCATACCACCCTCAACCAACCAATCAGAACACAGCCTGACCCAGCTATTCCTTCCTCAGTCTGAGTTTACCATGAGCTCCCTTGATGTGACTTAGCTTGTTGTATATTCATTGGATTAAGTCACAAAATTTCCTGTTTATCCCCTACTGCAAATAACACTCCTAACTTCTCTCTTACCTTGAGAATTAACGTGCAACATGTATTTCTCCCCCGCATTCTCCCATCGTTCGAATACAAAATATTACATCAAGTCCCTGTCGCCTTGTGTTACAATTTGAAATGCATACATACGTAAATGTGTTCAAATGAAAAATTGTGTACCTCACAGTACCGTTATTCCAATTCCTATTTTCATTTAATACCTACTAAAAATATCTCGTTTTTTCCTGTAATATCTTGCAATTACCCCTAATAAGAATTGTTCATCTTCAATCCCTGTTTTAACTTCGTACAACTGCAGCTTTTTGGTATCACAATATTAGATTACTCAAGCCGAATTTGTGTACCATATTTACTAAGATACCCAATCTTTGAGATACCATGCCGCAGTATATTATAAAAGTTCACTGACCTTTGAATTCCTCTACATCTTGCCTCTAAATCCTTCCAAATGTACAAACTTTACAGCTTTGTCAACTAACTTTCCTAGCAAATGATGTTAGACTTTCCTCTTTGACTCGCAAGTCTTACAAAGTAGTTTTATGTGTCTTTAGCTTTCTTCTTCTCCTGATTTGTTTTTAATTCAGTTTGTAGAACTTGCTGACTGTTTCAATTGCACTGAGCTTAGAATCCTCTTTACGAGATCACTCAACAATACATGTGATATTTATTTGTCAAATATTGTTCTGCGCTATTTTTTCGTATTAAATATGGCCTAGTCAAACGATCTGTATACAGTATACCTAAATAATCAACATTATATTCAATAATACGAATTTCTTTAGGATTCCCTAAAAGGTTGATCCACAGGTAGGCGCCTAAACATCAGGTTGCGTTTTTGTATAGCTAAAATTAAATCCATCAGAGTGAAGGGCTTTGAACTCGAGACTTTTAGCTATCACGTTGGCTATAACAAAAAGATGTCAATTGTTTGAAATAAAATAATAATTACAACGCTTTTAAATGCATTCACATCAATCTAAGAATAAAGTTTTAATGGTGTTTTAATCAAATTTACTTCCACTGTTTCAGGCGTTAAATGAATACATAAAAGGTCAATTTAACAATATTATTTTATTATTGTGTGGATTTACGTGCTTTATGCCGTATAAAGCCTGTGGAATGCCTATATAACTTAACGACCAACATAGCGTTTTCCGCCGGAGCTGGATTTCATGTTTTATATATTCAGCCACGCATGTCGGAATGTTAATAAAATCACTCTTTTCATTTGGAGTTTGCGACGAGCGAAGCCTTTTATACTGGACAAAGGATTGCTGAAATTAGAAATGGAAAACCCCAAGCGAAGGTGCGTTTTAAAATAGTACTTTATCTTATTTAACTTCGGATTTTGTAATTGATCTAGGAGAGTAAAGGGTGTACATAGACTTGTTAACAAATTTTGACAATATTTGATAATATTGTATTGACAATATTGTAAAATTGTAACAATATTTGGATGGCAAGATACCTATCGAATATTGCAAATGCATCCCTAAACCGTTTTCAACCCCCTGCCCTGTAACAGCTGAGTATAACAACCGCTCCACCCTCTTTGGTCGTTATATAGGTGAAGTATGAGTTATTCTCTTGGTGGTTTTGAATGTTTTCAGTCAGAATGAGGTTTATTTAACTGTACTTGAGGCACGTGACTGTTCTAACGTAGCGTGTAACCTTAGTCGATACCATCCGGGTTCAAACCCCGCCAATTATCAATGTTAGTACAATGAATAACTCACGATAATTTTATGTGAAATTTATTGAATTTGTTGATTATTCGTTTGATTTGAACCCAAGACCTGGAGGAACGACGTCCCGCTCTCAACTCGACCATTACTACTGCAGTCTCCTCTAACCTCCAGCAGGGTCAGGGCCAGGTCTTCAACCTTGAGATTGACATTCACTCGTTATTGCCATTGCTATTGTTTCTCTCTCACATTACCTTTTGTCTCCCTCCATCGAATACTGCGATCCATGGTGGACGGATAACATTATGTGTGATACTCATCCATATTGCAAACAGAAAATAACATGAATGTAACTGTCATATAAGTGTATCATTTAAAGTGAACCAATAGCTAACTTTTTTATTATGAGATATAGAGTTAACTTCTTATGGGACACTTTCCTTAATTTTTTAGGTTAAAAAAATAGCTATCGTTCACTTTAATTGAGCCACCCTGTATATTTATTTGATTGTTATTGTTTTGTTTTATCCTCCCACCATGACTACGATCTTTCTTGAATAGTTTCACCATTGACTCTAGATACTGGAGAATGCCTCGATGTGGACGAGCTGTTGAACTACCGGTACTATGGGAAAAACTGGATCAGATTAAACTAATTTTAGGGGTTTTTCGTCTGGTTTATTTGCACGGCGTTTTGTTGTTCATTATCTGTTTCTTGTATATTTGACAAAAACAACTTTTTTTATACAAATTGCTTGTACCGTTGCATTATAACCGAATGGCAAAGCATAAATCGTAAAATAAACAATAGAGATACAACATGTACTCACATTATTTGTCCATTTAGACGTCACCAGCACGTAACATATAATTTAAATGCCCCATGTAATAATGGAAGCTTAACTTTAAGCCTGTGTTTGTTTTAAAGATATACTATCTAATCTTACATACCTAATTGCTATATTTAACTACGACTGCTAGTCATATCCTGCTCATATTGTGGTGATAAATCACCAACTTAAACACAATCAGAAAAAAACACTAATGATTTGTTTGAATAAGTTAGAGAAGCGTACTTTGCATTGTTGCATTGCCATTATTCTTGTGGAACGGCATTATGAAGGACAAGATCTCCTTTAATTAAAGTTTCTGACAAGAGTCAAGGGGACACTCAAACTCAAAGTTTCCACTTCCTGTAGGGGAGTCTCTGACGTCTCTGACCGGATATGACAGTTCAACCCTCACAAACTACCCTTCTGACGTTTTAATAACTATCCAGTACAAGTCAGACTTATGTTTTATTTTAACTCGTTGCTTTTAAAATTTTCTTTCTTTGTTGCGTTCAAATTGTCGCAAAAGAGATGATATCAGTATATTGTACCTTGGCTTTGAGTGCTGCAAGTAGACTTGTTATGTTATTCCATTGTTAAATATGAAACTTGACTTATGAGTTTACTACCCATGTGTTTTAATAGCATTTCGGATCAACTCAAAATAGTTTTGAATCATTATTTTTTGTATCTTTTTCACGTTCGGCGTTCTTCACTCGTATAAGACATCAATATACTTACTATACAACTAGTATGTATTCGTGTTTTGCAACGGTGTGTAGTGTGCATACAATTATGAAATACAACACAACTCCTACTGTATTACACGTTAATAAAGAACGTTTAATGTTTTCTATTCTCAATAGTTAAAAAAATAAAACAACGTGTAGCGTTAACATTTTAGTAACAGTTTTCCGGAAAAAGACCTTATTGGCTTGAGATGCATTATATAGCAAAACTCAAGTGAACTTGTGTCCAATATCGCGTCAATTTTTTTTTTAATTTCATATTTTAATTTTAATTGAGTGAGTAAACACAAAATTATAAAAACAACAGGCTTTAAGTTTTACAATAGGATGAACAATTAACAACTTGAAATTGTCTTTGTTGTACTGTTGTAACGTGCGGTGAGGCGGTAAGGGGGAGATCCAAAACAGCTGACTGGGTGACGTCACTGTGACAGGTCACTTGAAAGTTGCGGTTTCCCCGAACCTCGAACCATCAACCTCTTGGACAGACTCCTCTAACACACGCCAGATGCTGTGACGTCACCCGGTGACATGTCTGATTCAGCGCCTTGACTTTCCGTTTCTGTTAGTTTGGGCGATTGCATCACATCTTTGGCCATATAAAGTACTAGACCAGAACTACACAGAATCTATGTTTGTAGTTCTGGTAGTACACATCCCATCCCATGTATAATATTTGTTCTACATGGTAGGCATCCCATATGTGGATGTGGGGTTGATGATTTTTTATTGTAACAAAATAGTCCAATGAGTCACTCGTAAAACGTGTTACTGTACTATTCAAATTATATTTTCTCTTGTAGTCTTATAAACTTTTACAATTGATATTACTTGAAAATAATTTTAATCGCGTATTCACTCGATACAACCATAGACAGAACTTAAGGAATCCCATTCTTCTTTAAAGCTGTAGCCAGTTTTGGAATAATAAATTGCGTTGTTGAATTGGGATTTCGGTCCAATGCGTTGACTTTCCAAACCTAACTGAAGGGACAAGTAAGATGTATACCTTTGTTTGTAGTTTGTATACATGTATATAATATGTTGTAACCTAACTGGACAGAAACTACTGTTGGCCTCCGGATCACTGGTGTAGTTTTTCCCCCTAGGACGCTAGGCACGAGCCCGGAATTGTTTTTCACATTACTTCAGGCTAGACCTAGGGGTTGCGGCATTATTACTTATATAAAATCCATTGGTGACTTGGCAGGATTTGAACCTGGGACCGAAATCTTTAGACCAGCTCGCTCCCCAGGATCACTGGTATAGTAATAAATAATGGTTTAAATACCTCCCTTATACTGTTATAGTGATCCTTAAAGATTAAAGTTATTTAAAACAATATCTAAAATAAACAAGTAATTATTTAAGAGAGAAAAGAATTTTTTTATAAAAATAAATACATCTGCCTTAAAAAAACGGTTGCCAATGACACAGAAAAAATGTTACACATAAAACATTGAAGGATTATACAGCTATAAGACTGATTACTTTTGATGTTTGCCATATAGATGATTTCTCATTATGGTCAATGAACCTCTTAATTCACAAAAATTTTGACAATTTTTTAATATTATGTATTTAATATTATTATAATAATATTGTGTCACAATAACAAAAACTAAAGTAAAAAATCGGATTTAACACTCCTGCATTGGCTCCTTTAACTATATTCTGAATGTAAATTGCTACAGATGGTCCACATAGGCCCAATGAGATGTCTACTTCGGTATATAAAAGCCAATGATGTTAACCACGCTATGCACCTATTGCAAGTGCCAATGAATGCTCAACACGGTTTTAACGGTAATTTGTTCACCAATTTATGTATTTCCCCACCATGATCGCACATTAACTCAGATTAACGACTGTAAATCCGCAGCCCTCTGTTAATCGGTTCATTTAATGACAGGTGTGCAACATTTTACGTTGATAAACTGAGACGTGACGTGATTTACGCGTGGCAGACGCCTCGCGTAGTTTACAGCTGTTTCGCTAATGTCAAACTGTCTGTGTAAATCATCACGGAATTACATGTTAGACAGTTCGATGACGGATTGGTAGAAGGGTACTCAGTATGTAGGGTTGTGTGGATTACCATGTGTCGTTGTTAAATGTGTGGTGTTTTATGGAAGTGTATAATTTATTATTTTATTTGTGGTGTTTTAGTGCAGGGCTAGCTCTAGAGATGTAGTCTAGGTTAATTTGGTTTTGTAGACTAATAGTGTGGATTGTACACTTTCCCTTATACTGGTTAATTTTTTTATTACTTTTAACTAAGAATGTATAGGCTGAAGGTAATTTTAAAGTATAATTCCGTCCGGAATGCCCAAAAGGCGTTCTGATTATTTTATTCTATTTCGTCGCATTTTACCAACCCCTGTCAGTTGTATTATATACTTTTGGATACTGAAGTATACATGTATGGACCAGCTGTAGCCAATTTGTTATCCAAGTATTGTTTCGAAAAAGGTTGTTTTTTTGCATATTGTAAATGAAAAATGACAAGAGCGAGCTCTCTGAGAGCCTTAAGTCAACTACGTATTATGTTCAATCTAGACTGAATACACTTAAACACGGACATCTAGTGCATCTATAGCATTGCCAATTGTCTAGGAGAAGGCCTATACTGTTGTAGTTCAGTCACAGTCACAGTGTACAGATTCTCTCGCCACAGTCTCGCTCTGTGGGATGTTCAAGTTGTGGTTTTCCTCTTTCATAGTCCGTCGACCCTCGTGTTTTGGCAACTACTTGTTTACTAGTTGTAACAAAAGCAAACTATCAGGGTTCCAACGTTAACCGTTGTGCAACAAAGCGATGATAACGTCAAATCGCCTGTGAGTTTAAATAGTTTTCAATACCATTCGATTTGATGGGAGGAATGGCATTAGTGCTAACGGGAAACGTTGTGAATTACAGCATATTCATTTACATTAAATGTTATTTACAATAGCATAGTTACATAAATTAAAGTAAAAGTCCATGTTTACAATTCATTACTTTCTGAGAACTATGATAATTGAATAAGCAGATCTGTTACATCTGGTCCACATGGTATAGAATATAGATGGTGTGATATCTACATCAGTATCCCACCAAATAATCAATGGTAGTATTTCCATGCAAAAAAGGTTTAATCCTTATTCAGGAAATTGTAGCTAGAAAAATACCTTAAAACTGTTTAATGGCAGCTTTTCGAGAGCGAGAAAATATAATTACCTGGAATTTTCTGTTGTCGTTTAAAGAAAATGACAGTTGATTGATTAGGCTCCTGACCGTCTTTCTTTGTATTCTACCTCAACCATCAACCAAAGGTGTATGACTAGCATATCCAAGTGACAACAAACATTACCATTCTTACAAATCCTAATAGACAGATTCTATGAAACCCAATATTTCGCTGACGTACAATAGCGCTAGTTCCTCGACCCTGTCAAACCAAAACATCGCAGGTTTGCCCAATCATGTTCTAAGTGTTGACTGTTATCAGAGTTACCTAACAACGCCTGGGAGTTTCCTGGTACTTCTGTTACTAAACGGAGGTGTTGGCATTGTTTTGGTATTGGCGTGGAAACTGGAACGGGACACACTGGAAAGTGTTTCATTACATAATATTGGGCTGAGCTGGTATATCTCAGTAAGTGGTATAAAACACGAGGCTGTTTTTATTGGAGATCCAGGTTAAAGCTTATGGCTGGCCGATGGCTAGAAGTTACAGTATGTAGTAATATTGTGAACCGGTGGTACGGAGTCCACCAGCTCCAACTATGCCCTATTCAACATTGCCATGAGTCCAGAGACGAAACTCATCAATATAATTCAGCCTGACGTTTTACATCCAGAGCTAATTTATTTGGACAGTTTTATGCGTGTTCGCGTCAGGAAGGTGTCAAAACAGCTGTTTACCCCTCCCTGCGATGACCACATAGGTGTGGGAACGCCATACACACCTGTCGTTTATAATTAAACTGTCAACGAGTGCATGGTATCGTTATTCATATTTGTGAGAAAATTGTGATTTGAACTCCTGAAAATACAGCCCAAATAACATTTTTAACTCTGGGTCTTTTGGGTATAGAAAATTGATCCCGGGATCAGGCGAAAATCCCAGTATTAACACGATACTAAAAGCTATAGTATTGAAAAATTCATAGAAACCCTATTGGATAGAAAAATCACCAGGGAAAAGCTATGGAAGTACTGTACTATTATATACTTTAATACAAGCTATGTCTATTTGTGATGGTGAAAATTGTATCTATGTTTTCGGGGAGCGAGCTGGCGTAGTGGTTAGAGCGCGGGACTTCAGTCCCTGAGGTCCCGGGTTCAATCCCCGTCAAGTCACCAATGGATGTTATCTAAGTGATAATGCCGCAACCCCTAGGTCTAGCCTAAAGTAATGTGAAAAACAATCCCAGGCTCGTGTCTAGCGTCCTAGAAAAAAAAAAATTCTGTGAGGGTGAAGATTTTATCTTAAATTTGGAATTGGGGACTTGTAGTCCTAAAAACTTGGATTGTTTAAGCCACTATCTCAGGAAAACTCATTATTTCGCTACACAACCCATTTGAAAACTATTTTAACATTGATTTGAAAACTATTTTAACATTGTCCTAATGGGTTGCCAAAAAATAGCTATGGCCTATGTTCGTTTCACAAAATAACAAGGAAAATGTGAAAAAAGTAACATATGATTATAAGAGCCATCGACAGTGAACTGACAAATTACACAATACAGAACGAAGGAAAACGCATTTAGTTTCTATTGAGCAATGATTTATTCGACATTGCGGGAAAATAGTTCTTTTCAATACTTATTATTTTACGTAACTATCTCCCACCAAAATTGTGTTCCCAAGTACCAAACAATTCTTTTCAAGCTTCCGTTTAACAATCAAATAAATAGTGAGGTAAATTTTGGTATAAGTTAGCCTTTGATCTGTTCATCTCTTAAAAAAACGGAAGTAAAAAATATACCAGTTAAAAGTATTTACTCTTACCAGGACACCATAGTTCGCCTTGACGGGAAACGGAGAACCTCTGGCCCTAATCCGCATATAAAAGTTAGGTTAGGTTAGGTTAGATAATATAAATATGGCCCCTGAATTTACGACCGGTGGCCGGGACCACAGATAATAAACTGGGACCCCTACACTCTACACTCCGCCTTGATACCGTAACAGGAAGCGGTTACGGCTATTTTATAAGCCGGGGATTGTTTCGTCTCGATATAAATATACTTCCGGCGTCACGTGCACAAGCCAATTTGTTTGTTGGTTTGTAAACAAACAACTAAACAAACAGCCGCTGCACGGAAGACTGCCATCAAACTACAGACAGTCGCGGGTATTTATACACGACACGACACTGACAAAGAATGTATTTATAGATGTCTGAAGTCAAACTGATGTATCTCTCTATTTATGATCTGACAGTCAGTTAGTTACAAATTGTATTTAAATTAACTGTTTGACCAATTTGTAACTATTTTGTTGTACGATCTTTTTTATCGTTGTTTTTTATAATATTCATTGGCTGTATCCATGGTATAATTATAATATATTTCAGGTACTGAACAATATTACTATTAAAACCGGCAGACACTCAAGCCATCTCGTTAGAAATTTTAAAACTACTTATCCACTTAAACTTCGTTCTGTGAGTTAACTATACGTAACATTACTCAAACCCCAAATATATTTTAGTTTTCTTCGAGATATCTACTATCAATTACATTTCCTTCCATATTGGAATATTCTGATGTATAAGGTTGAAGCTTTACAATAACATCACATATCTTCTTAGCACACACTCACTGTAACACTTACTTATGCACTTCCAATGACAAATATACTGTATCACAAAGTCATGCTGGATCAGGCTTCGCATCAAGCAAAGCGAAGAGTACAATAAGAAACTTTATTATAAATTTCAAGATCGGGACACGAAACCACGATATCACTGCTTTGGGGTTTCAGTCCGCCACAGTTTGAACGGAGCGACCCACTCAACTAAACATTTTTTTACCAATTTGCCAATTGAATTACCATTTCCTCCGTTTTCTACGTACTCGCCACCCATCGATCTCTGTTAATAATAGAGATCGATGTCGCCACCTCACATATGATTGCTACCGGCTGGTTGATTGTGTTATGTAAACTACACCCACGGATTCCCAATTTACACAGCACTACAGAAACACCCTGCCCCTATGGGGCTGGATAAATTAATTTCCTCCCACCTCATGCGTGACTTAGTTATAGATTTTACTCGTAGGGATGGTTTTAAGTTTCTGTTCACGTACTTCGTTTGTTTTAACTGTATGATTATTTCCTGAAATTAATCTCACAATTCATACATTATTAAATCAACTGATATAAACTTTTGTCAACCCCTTGCTACTGTCGGCCTTATTTTTCGTAGATAAATTTGCATGCTCCCACCCTTGCTCATTAATGCAGCTATTAAAATATAATATTTTTTCGTTGAGTTTTACATATAGTCATTTTTAATTTAATTCATGTTGCATGATGTTATGAACTTTGTTTTTCTTACATGCGGATTCTAGATGATTTTCATTATTTTTCACACTAACAGCGTTGCAAGAATATCTCAAATATACCTACTAACTACCAACATCAATATCTGAAATAAATCTACTAGGTACCAACACAAATATCTCAAATAAATCTGCTACTACTATTTCAATTTTTTCTCTCATTTAAACCAACTACCAATTTCATTTTCCTTACTAGCAGCTTCTATCAACCTTATTTCCTACATAATGCTACTTCCACTACTACCAACTACTTTTTTTACGAAGGTACTGGACTATTTTCCTCACTAAGACCACTAGGAACTTCATTTTAATTGCAACTATACAATTTCTGCAATTTTCTACATTTTATGTTTCTCACATAAATTATACTATTGACTTAATTTCCTATTCACCTATTGGTGGTACATCATTTGCTTCACATAGCCTACTAAAACTATAAACAACATCTGTCCCCCATATTGGGAGTAAACTGAATAGTGGTAGAGCGCAGGACTTCGTCTCCGAGGTCCCGAGTACAAATCCCGTCAATGAAGAATGGATTTATGAAAGATATAATGCCGCAACTGAAGTATTAAGTGTACAACAGTTTCAAGCTAGAGCAAAGAGCATACGTCCTAGGTAACGTCCTAGGTAGGGTGGGACAAGACAACAACATTAAGGTGATCTTTGTTATTGTTGCAGATATCCGTCTACAGTTGAACGAACAGTTGAGATGTCTGGACGGACGGATGGAGACCCAGGTCGCTCTGGTGGCAGAGCTACAGGACTTCTTCAGGAAACGCGCCGAGGTGGAACTGGACTACAGCAAGAACCTGGATAAACTCGCCAAGAACCTCAGTCTCAGGCATAAGGAACAGAAACAAAAGTGAGTATCTACAATGCTTGTGGGTTAGGTTAGGTAAGGTTAGGTTAGTTAATGCTAGGTTAGACTAGTAGCATTGACTAAGGATTTACAGTCAATGCTAGTAGGTTAGGTTGGGTTAGGTTAGGTAAGATTATGTTAGGCTAGGTTGGACTAGGTTTGGTGATATTAGTTAAGGTTAACATGTTAGTATCTTAATTTTAATCTTAATGAATGGTTATAGTTTTCGCTTGACAATCAAAAGGCTGCCGGTTCGATCCTGAGAAAACGCAGTAGCTTTTGATGGTTCGAAACTAGACCCGGCTGTCCCTGGTCGTTGGGGCCTCAAATAAATTTAACAGCTGATTTGAGTCAGTAACAAAGCTACACAGATCACCTCTATCCATTTTACATTCATCCTACACTCATATCTGGGTTAAAATATGCACCAGATGGCATCCGCATCTCAATTGATAATGATAATTAGCCATTCTTCGATGCGAGGTGTTAACCTAGAATTTGACAAATAACGTGTTTTAATTGCTGGGAACCCCCCAGCAAATATTGTATTAGTATTAGGATGATCGTTAATCATAGAATTGTCTGTGTTTACATCATGTCATCAATAATATTTCAACCGTCATAAATTACCATAGAACAGTGAAAGTAACCCCCTAGTTTGGCTAAATAGTCAATTGATTTATTTTAGTTATGTGTGGCAGTGTAAAAAATAACAAACGCCTAAAGAAATCAAATGTGAGCGTTGTACTGTTATTATCTTTGCTGCCACACCAAGCTTAAGAGTTTATAAGATCGAGAGCAAATTGTTCTTAGCATGCTGTCTTCCCGTTGATTTGATGGACGATTTAAGAGGAAAACATTCGATCACAAAATAATGTAAAATAGGTTGGTTGGTGTACAGTCGGATACGTGAAATTAAATTCCGGTAGAATCATGTTGATAAGGGTTGGTGATTGATTGCAGACTTTTCGTGTTTTATGATACATCATCAATGTCTAGCACTGAAAAACATGGTTGATGCTGAAACAAAAAAGTGATGCTAATGATAAACCAAAAGCCGAATGAAAACTACGGTTATTTTAAAATGGACTTTTAGTTTCTGAAAAGGATCTTTTCTCGTGAAGCAAGAATCTGATAAAAGACTTATTAACATTATTATGAGCCACCATCAGAAATAACCACTTTGCATTGCCTCATTCTGCTGCATAGCTTGTATTGAATGTGGTACCAGTATCGTCATCTCCCCCAGTTGATGGTTATTGTTGTCTGTTTCTTTTCCTTCCTACAATGGAATATTGTTTGTCATGAGGAAAATTAAAATATTACTGTTGTCGTTCCATTTATACGGACCATTGGCGTTACATCATGCATTACTAAACTCCTCAGTGAAGAATTTACCCATAGAATCTTTTCTAAAATCAAATCAGGGATGTAATAAAATACATCAATTATATTTTTATAGCCATAAATTTCATACTATAATAAATTGGGGTTTATTTTTCCTCATGATATTTCGCTCTTAAACCTTCTAATGAGTTAAAATGATTAGGCTAATGATCATTCGGAAGAAAATAGCTCTAGGCCTATACCTAATCGTATAAAAGCTCAACTTAAAGGTGTTTACGAAACGCTTGAGGAGAGAACGTGTGAAAGAAGCTCATTAGTTGTAAATCGAAACCTCACCACACACAGGGGTTGGATAAATCATTGTGGTGTGGCCCGAGATAGGGCTTCTTGGAGAGTCACATTACGTTCAGCCCCTCATTTATTGCGTGTTTTGGCGCGCCTACACGTTTAAACGTGATAAGAAAATTTCTTCTCTTTCATAAGGTTACAACGGTTGTTTTAAATAAATTTCCCCGATATTAAGTACGTGTCCTTTTCATCTTTAGAGCCAAAACGAAGAATCTGATTCCTAGTGATGACACATACTATTCGTCGATGTTTTTTTAGCTTGTACAATAAAACATGCTCTTTGTATACCACACTTTTATATTCTGTGAATAGCGGTAACGACAACAATTCACCCCCATTCTATTGAGGGGAATCACGGAGCGCCTTTATAGATACTCATCCTAGAGGGGTGTTCTCTAATGTTCAATGGTTGAACCATGAGTCAGCCGCAGTGGCGGACAAATTGCTTTTTGATACCAGCAAATATTTGTCCACACGTAGGTTTATCAGGGGGAGCAACAATGGGCCCTATAATGCTGTGCAAACAGCTCACTATCGCTTGCGCCGTAAGGACTGTAATATTAACAAGACACTGATTGTGTGGCATTATACTGATTGTACAGGTGATTATGTGGCTAGGGGATTATGGTAACTGATTGCCTTCTGTCGCTTGATTTTGGAGGGAAAGAATGTGGAATGGCGAATAAGGGGGTTTGATGTTAATTCACGGAAATATTGAAATCAGTTTTTTATGTTACGCTTTCCTCGTCTTCTGAAATAAAGTTTGGTTACCATACATTTTGATTGTTGGTGTCGCAAAATATTCTGATTGTTTACGAATTTTTAAAATTACGTAAGAGGAAATATTTGTTACTTAAGCCAAGTTAACTTTGGTTGTCTTTGTCCGTATTATTTACATGGTCATCCGTTTAAATCTTTGTGATGTTGAACTGATATAAAAAAAAATCATTTGACGGTAAAATTATTTTAAAATACATCCCTAGAGGAATTAAAAATGAAAATTTTCTCAAAAAGTTTAAATCGTTTGCCTAACTAAAAAAAAATCTTAATAAACATGGTCATTTATTCTCTAAAAGAATTTTTTCCACCTCCCTCAATAATAGGCCTACTGTATTAGACATTAAGAACACATATGTATATAGGGAGTTGTTTGTATTTTCTTATAATTGTAAGCGTCAACACTACAGTATTCAAATTCTGTATTATGTTTACTTCTCAATTAATAAAGAAATTGAAATTAACTGTATAGTTGATCAGCTTTAACATTACTTTTTAATTTTGCAAGTAGATTTTTTATCTTCCGATCATTCTAAGACTTTTTTATGTGTGACTCATGTTCGGTCATGCTAATCGCCGAATTCCTTTCTCTCATTATTATTTGAGTGTAATTATTGCTGTCTGATATACTTATGTGATTGTTTAAAATGAAACTTTTTGTTATTGTTGTAATAGTTTTTAGGTTGGTAAAATAGTGACGATGCTTATAATATAAATATGCTTTCTGAATGCATCCAACATGATTGAAACACATCTGGAAATAACCATCTTCAGCTTAATTATTGACTTTAACGATGATAATTCAATATTACTGGTAATTAATTTTCAATACTTGATTTTAATTCATAGATATGTTTTTTTTCTTGAATCATTACTATTGATGGGTTTCAATGGGTTTCTAATTTGTTATATAGATTACTTGTCTGTTTAATTTGTGTCATCCTTCCAAGAACTATTAGCCATGTCTTTGACAGTAACAGTCACTTTATGTATACAAAGTGATATGCCTAACCAATTATTTATGAACACGTCCAAGTTCCACCAATTAGCGCTCTGGTGAGATAAGGCTCTGATTTCCTTATAAGCCTAATTAACCTTTGTGTAACTAACCCTAATTAATTACTCAACAACCCTACAAATGGTTAAAGGAACCTTCAGTGTTTAAAATGTTAGTAATTTGTGTTATTTAATTTTAATTTGTCGTTGTCAAAATCTGTAAAATATTTTTGCAACATTTGCTGGGTGGGCTGAGGATAGTTTTAACTAGATACATAATCCACATGTGGAAAATATAAAATAAATATATAACAAAATATTTCAAGGCCTGAAAACTCTACAACTGAGAAGTTGTTGAAATGGAATAGATGCTTAACGCTAATAGGTGGCCAAGAGGAAAAGTTTAGAAGATGGATGGATGGATGGAAGAGGGCGTGAAGAAAATTGGTGTGAATTGATTAGTTGAGGGATAGAAGGAAATGGTCTTGTTGCTGTCCAGGCCTATGAATAACTTGAACAGAATAGAAGAGGAAAATGTACGTATGAGAAGTCTACTTGCAGTATCCAAAGTCAATGGTTCTTCCTGCTCCCACCGTCGGAACTAAGTGGAGATGATGTATTCCTATATGGTCGACTACCCTACTCCCCCTGTGACCACTGAACATTAATAACAGGGAGAAATACATCACTCTATACCCATGACTGAGTGTAATTTATATCTAGGTCTTACTTGCAGCCTATGGTGTTTGGCTTTGGTTTTTACCACTGTGATCTACTACACCATATGTTGCTAGATGAAACTCTGGCTGTATAGTCCCTTGTTTGGAGTTATTTGGCAACTACCAGAGAACTGTACTATTCTTGGAATGATGTCATATGGTTTATGATTAGGGTATAATTCTACCATTGGGGTTTTCCTATGTAAATTTGTTGTTCTTGTAGCTGACAGTTTAAAATCCCTTCTATGTCTAGGTTATGCATATAGTTTTATTATGCTACTGCCCTTGGGTATGTAATAACACACACTTTAGGTCCATTCCTAACTTAAAACTTCCATACAATACTTTATTTTCAGCCATAGGAATTGATTTTAATAAAGGGCTTTTAGCTTTTCTTTGTTTTACGGTGGAGAACACCTGGTCTCCTGAAGTTACTGCAACACCAGTACAGTATCCTTCCTACAATTAATTTATTATAGAAATTCCACTATACCGTCAACCATGGCTTGATAAATTTGCCACAATGTAAACAGAGAAAACTTAAGTTTTTGGCTTAATTTTTTTGCTATGAAACGGGTCAATATTTCCAATAGCCACACCTCAAAAATGTGAAGCTCACCAGTAAAAATCATAAAATATGTTATTATAATGCACACTACTGGGTGTTGTAGCTATCCTTTTTTACTCAGTTTCAGATAATTTGGTCCATGTCTTTGTATTATTTTTTTTTTTACAAAATTGACAAACTGGTTTTTCTCATATTACTAATAGATTAAGTTACAGATTTAGTTATGTTTAGTTATAGATTTAAAATAGGGTAGTATTTCTTTGAGCCCCATACTGTTGATATTTGGCATGCAAGTATGAATTATTAAACAAAATTTACTCACTTATTGTTCCATGAAATAATTGTTAACATTTATCTAAACATTAGAGAGTTACATAGTATACAGCATAATTCCTTTAGCCATTGGCAACAAAACTTAAGCAAAGCTGCTAACCAACAACAACTCATATGTCTCTTGTGATCCTCCTCTTTTTCCATCTCTTTTGCTTTCTTTTCTCCTTTCTCATGTCTCTTGTGATCCTCCTCTTTTTCCATCTCTTTTGCTTTCTTTTCTCCTTTCTCATGTCTCTTGTGATCCTCCTCTTTTTCCACCTCTTTTGCTTTCTTTTCTCCTTTCTCATGTCTCTTGTGATCCTCCTCTTTTTCCATCTCTTTTGCTTTCTTTTCTCCTTTCTCATTCTTTTCCATTTTCTCTTTCTCTTCTCTTTTTACACTGCATGTGTCCATCTTTGATAAACTTTCCCTAAAACTTTTTGACAAGGACAAAAATGTAACTTTTTTCACCCTGTTTTCTTCATGGATTTTTCCTTCTAAGTCTGGTTCCTTATTCTCAGTTATTTTATCACTGCCGATGCTCATATTTTCTTATTATCATTGGTTACTCTCAATTAGTTGTGATCGTACTCTAAGGTAACATGACATTTTAGTATGTACGGTAAACTGTAAATTTTGAGGGGCAAAATAAAAAGGTTTTCCATAGAAACACTAAATCCTCAAATTTTGTAAAGTCGTGTTGTTTTATAATTTTTATTATGATAAATACCTATTAAGTTCTGTCATTTGTTGATTACAAAGACTTAGGCTAAGAATGTTTTAGTATTAAGATACTTAATAAGTAGTTGCCTTATCAGTGATTATAACTATAAATCTATTATACTAAACAGTGATTATAACGATAAATCTATTATACTAAAAAGAAACCTTATTTTTATCAAAACCTTGTAATACCTTTTTTATGGCTTTCTACTGTAATAGATAAATAATTGAAATATAATATGTAATCAACATTCAGACAGTTAAACTTTTGGAATTTTTATTTTTTTAAATATTTTGAAAACCATTGGATTGCCAAATGATTGTTTCCATGGTAGAAACTGAACATAAATTTATCACCATTGACTTGAATAAAGTATTGTAGAAATTAGTTGCTTCCATTTTTATACCAAAAGAGAACTAAATTGAATAAGCATTTCATAAAGTGTGCTATTTAGGTGGTCCACATGTCAATGATTGATAATTAATTGATAATATTCTATTTTATACTTTTTAGTTTGCCATACTATGATAAGCAACATAAAACATGCTATACTTTACAAGAAGTAGCTCTTTCAGTTTTGCATGATTAGTAAGGAAACACTATTTTACTGCAGACTGGCAACAACTTTAACACCTCCAATTGTATTGTTTATTGTCTACTTTTTAGGTAAAAGGTTATAAATAAACTCAAGAGGTTTAGAACAACCCTAAATAGAACCTAGTGATATATTTAGAACCATTAGAGTAAATAGCTCAATCAGCTGACTGGGAGGGTTGAAATTGCACAGGAGGAAAGAGGGGACAAAAGGTCCAGGGTGGCATTTACAACAGACTGGTATAATTACTGGGGCCACCCTGGGCTAGGTCTAGTAGCTGAAAGGGACAAAAACTTTGTGTAAAGTAATTCAGGTCCTCCCTTACAGAATTATGGTGGGGAGATTATTATATGGCTACTGATTGAAACGTTTCAGAACTGAGATATGATTTAAAAAAGTTAAGTACACGATATACTAAACATAGCCCCTAAAATATTTATCAGTCAAAGACATTTTTAAGGTATGTTTTTAAGGCATTTGTAGAGTGTCAGTGTGTTTATTTTTTGTTTACTGTTTATTTTACTAATGTAACGTAGTAACTTATATCAATCAAATAAAAGGATAAAAAGAAAATTATCGTGTGGTATTCACTTCATTTTGCTGTTCAAGGAAACTCATTAAAATATGTTGTAGTCTTTAACATCATTAATAAGAAAAAAATACTTTGCAGTACTACTTATAAATAGTTTTATTCATATTTTCACTTCTACTGGCAATTTCTGTTTTATATAAATGTGGACCCTATCCTGGTTCTGTTACTATCTAATGTCCCTCTTTGTTGGATTGCATCAGTAATTATTGATAGCTTAAGGGCAAATGGAACCTGAATCAGTAATCAACAATGTCAACGCCCAGCCCCTTAAAAACCTTAGCAACCAAAGGATTGTCCAAAAGCTATAAACTGCTTTTCCTAATTTCAATTATCTGACGGTGTAATATTTTTTAGTTAAAAAAAAGATCAATATATTGTTCAATGGACCTAGGTATGAATGGGAAGACAGACTAGAAAGTAATCTAATTTTAGACCGGAGTAAGAGTTGTGTCACTAAGCACGTACATTTGGCATTCTACCAGTTAAGCCATGGTTGCCATGGTAGCAGACAGGGTGGATCTACCCTCCCAACCAACCACCAACAACCACTCACTCTGCCATATGACATCTGTACTCTACACAATCATGCTCAACCATTGATTAATTGGTACTACTGTAACACACACTGTGATTTCATTTACAAATTATTTTGTCTACATATAAATTTTCAATCAGCTGTTTTAACTTAAACAAATCGTCAAAACAATTTTTATGCAAGTATAGGCTATTATAAACGAGTGACTTTTATCATTGACTGTAAAATAAATTAATGCTGTAGGCCTATATTGTGGATTGCCAGGTACAAATTTCCATCATAATAAATTGAAATTCCACTGAAACCTAGATAATAAAAGTCAGAATTAGATGTAAATAAAACCTTATTGTTTTTACAATAGAAATAAAAAATATACCGAGCTATGGCTCATTCCCCAGATACTTTCCCTAAAATAAGTAGTACTTTAAATCAATTTTTTTCAAGAGTTGGTCATATTTTTTATGAAGTCTGACATTTGATTGTTTTGTATAATATTAAACATTGGATTTTCTTTGTATGTACTGTATAATACCTAAGCTTATCTAACCATTAACAACTATATGTAAAGGCGGATTTTCCTACCTGCCGAATAAGGCTGCTTTTTTGGATCCAGCTGAACACACAACGGTCAAGTAAAGACGTTTTCCTAGTTGCAGAATTAGTAAAGTAATATTCAATGCTTGCATGACATTCATAATTTTGAAGCCAAATTCGCCAGCTAGGAAACCCAACTTTAAGGTGAGATATAGAGAATGTTGCAGAAATTTAAACTCCGTTATAACAGAGCCAACCTCTACAATCCAAGTTAGCGCTTCTTATGATTTGAGTAATCAAGCTAATACTTTTGACAATCATTCACTGAATTACCCATGTGTCAGTCACATGACTGATTCAGGATAGGAGTTGCAACTATCCATATCTGTGTGAAACCGGTTTTTAAAGTACATTCCTTACGTAGGAGCTATGTATGTCAGCTACTGTTGTTTTGGGATTGGAGATTGAGGAATTGTTTTCCCAAAATGAGCCCAGGTCAAATTGAGTGAGCATTCATTCTCTATCAGCTAAACAGTAGTTGTAATCGTGGATACCTAAGCTGATAACTTTCAGTTGGAAGGTACTGCAAGTTGATTCAGATGATATTCTCTTTCTAACAAATTTTTACTTTAGATCTCAGGAAGAGATGTATAACCGAACACTGGGGGAGCCAGGGAAAAGTAGTAGGCAATAAGTTAACTTCCATTTTACTATTTTCATTTACTATTTCAGGAGGGAGCAGTGGCCGCTGTTCTCCACATACTCGTGTTGGCAGCAATTGGTTACCCAGACCAAGAACCTGAGCAAAGATCACGCAGCTCTCAGTGAGATCTACTCCACACATCTAGTCAGTCGTTTATCACAAGTTATTGAGGATGTTCAGAGGATATACAGGAGGGTAAGTGGTTAAAAATATTTGTTGTGCAGTCCTTAATCATTTCTGCACAGCTTAGACCTCTAAAATTCACCGTAACTAATCTTCCAGGATAGGCTTCCACAGTCATTTATTGTAGAATTGTGGTCTTCTGGTGACGACTGTGTCAAAACCCAAATCACTATCACTTACCAACGTTTCGGCCACTATGTAGAGTGCCATGCACACTGCTCAGGACAACCTGACTCTGCACAGATGACAAATCAAGTCTTGTCATTTGATGACTTCTTGGTTCGTCATCTATGCAGAAGCAAGTTGCTGTGAGAATGGCACTCTACATCAAGGTTGTCACCAGAAGACCACGATTCTGTAACAGTAACAGTAATTCATTCTTCAATTAGTTGGTACAACTTCAACTACTCCACAGGAATTATTTGTTTGTTTCAAAATCGTAAATTATTGTTCATATATTTATTCTCTGTTGTTTTTATGTTGCCATTTTGTTAGATTTACAAAATTGTTTACCTTTTTATGTTTGAATATGTTGTATTGTAACACTAAATCTTAAACTGTGTTTAACATCTTAGGAACTACTTTACGTTTTAGAATAATTAAGGACTCACAATAACAATTTTTAAGAAATCAAGACAAAGCACCTGTACATGTGATTTTCACAAGTTTGTATTTTATGTACACATAAATTATCATTATTATCATCATTCTTAATCTATCTTTTGTTATATAAAATATGCTCGCTTTATCTACCAAATTTCTGCTACAAACTACAATCAACTCTTCCTGTACAAATCATGCACAGACACAACCAGATACAAATAGTTCCAAGATTTTCATGTGTCCCATGATTGCAGTGTCGTGAGATCGGCTACGAGACTCACGAGGAGATCTTGCGGGTGCTGCACGAGCTGCACACCACCATGAAGACTTACCAGGCATACCAGGGCGAGTGCAGACAGGCAGAAGCTAAGTTGAGGCTGGTCGAGAACCAGAGACTCAAGATAGAGCAGAGTCTGCCCAAGGAGAAACTGGACAAGTCTAAGAAGTTCAGGCTTATAGAGAAGGAGGTGCAGAAGGTGAGTGTAGGGGTCTTTGAGTTGATATGGGTATATTCTTAAGTTGACATTGATGTTGTTGAATTGAAATGAATCCATCCTCGAGTTGACAGGGGTACATGTTTGAGTTGATATGGGTATATTCTTCAGGTATAGGGGTATATTCTTAAGTTGACATTGATGTTTTGTTGAATTGAAATGAATCCATCCTCGAGTTGACACGGGTCCATCTTTGAGTTGACAAGGGTCTCTCTAGAGTTGATAGGAGTACAGTATATCCTTGAGGGAAAGAGGTCCATAATTGAGTTGACATAGGTCTATCTTTGAGTTGACACAGGTCCATCTTTGAGTTGACAGGGGTCTCTCCCAGAGTTGATAGGAGTATATCCTTGAGGGAAAGAGGTCCATCACTGAGTTGGCAGCAGTATATTCTGCATTGAGACTAATCCACCCTTGAGTTAACAGAATATTATCCTTTAGTTTGGTCAATCTTGGAGGTGACGATGCCTGTCAGTGAGTTGATAGGGATCAATCCTTGAGTTGCTGCTATTCAAGGGCGGATCCACAATAAATCGTTGGGGAGGGGGCATAACCAAGAGTTCTGTAAGGATCGGTGTTTCCATTTCCTAGGGGTCCTTATTAAAACATTTTGTAAATTTAGAAACCTAAACTTATACTTGCACGGGTGTTCAATCAAATCAGAGATATCTATTGCCTGGGCATTGAATTGCCTCAATTTCTGATCCATATGTCTACTTACTATGTCAACCACTTGGTCATTATATCTTAATTCTTTTACTTTTCGGAGGAGGAAGGGCACATCTCTTCAGGCAGACATTTGTATGTCTCTTTATACTCATATATAAAGTTTTTTTTGTTATTTAACAATAATTTTCTTTACTCTTGATTATATACGTCTTTTGTCACAAGGTCAAAAACTCGTCTTGTTTACTGTTCATTTTTATGCAAGTATTAGACTACCTCTCTCATTATTACAACATATTTATAAATGAACTGCTTTAAATATTAAAGCTTCTTAATTTAAGCCAGGGGCAGAACAATGGAGAGTAAATAATTACGAGGAAGGGTTTGACGGACAAATCCGATGATATTACCAGTTGAGGGGTGCGCGGAAGAGGGTTAAACTTTAAACAATGAAACTCTTCCTAACTTTTCTGGTTGTTTGGGACAACATAATTTGGTTATAGTTGGTTTGAAAGTCTACTTCTTAGTATTTTCTTGATGTTTCCATACATATTTTACCTAAAAGGTTTATGTTTGACTGGTCTTTTAATGTTATATAAAGCTAGGTGATATTAATCTTTTTATTTTTGCATAGCTTACTCCTTTAACCACTAACCGGTTTAATTTGGCCTCGCCACATAACAGTCTGTGCTGCTTCTGATTCAATGTATTTTTTTATTAGATCATCACTCTCATCACTTGCTAATTCATCTTTCCTCCTCTTTTAGTGCCTATGGGTTTTTTTATCCAGATTTTCATTCCTTCTTTGTTTCTTTCAGCTTTAGCTTATTACAGACGTCTGCTTTTTTACTACAGAATTTTTTTATAGGGTCTAAACTCCCTATCATGCTTAATTCTCCACTCCCAATTCTTTTGTCAGTCCCAAGACTTTAATATTTTACTAGCTAATTGACTTTCAACCGCATGTTAGTACCATCAAATCATATTAGTGATTTAATTCAACATATTAACAAGGTACTTAGATTACCACCCCATAACAATTAGGGTGAAGCAGTAATTAGTCAAAATTCTCCCCTCGAGTAATCAGGGTAGCAAGGATGTAATCAGTGGAACAGTTGGACCTTTGTACAGCTCAGTGTGAAGTAGTGGGCGTGGCAACCCTTGTGCAGACAGATGTTCACAATGAACCAAACCCTACCCTGTCATCAAGCGGGTATTGAAATGGGTTTGCAAATGAGTCGGGCAGAAATTCTCCTTTGATAAAAATCTGCATTGAGACTGGGTTGTAAATGAGGTGAAAAAATTCTCTCAAAGTGATATTGATATAATGACATGGGTTTGCAAATGATATATCTCAAAATATAGGGAGTGGTGACAACCTAGGTCTATAAGTTCAGAACGAAATTCACCAAATTTGGGACTATCATTTTGATAGACAACTGGTAACTTAAACTTTTATTAGTTAACTCATGCAATCCAGAGGCTACCAATCATGAAATTAATGGCGTCAAGAACCAGTCTATACATTACATAAAAAAGGTTTCACTACTTAAAATTCTGTATCGCTACAACCATAGGTTGCACGATGATAAGAAGGTGTCCGTGAATGAGAGAAATTTGTGTCCAATTTTGATGAAATTTGGCGTGAAGTTGTAGGGTGGGATATGAAAAAAACTCACTTTATTGTCCTCTCTGTAACACCAAACCTAGAGATACTTGGTAGTTGGTAAACCTATATTCTGCAGGTTTACTGTTACGGTAGTATTGCTTTATCAAATTGTTTACTCCAAATCGCTAAAAAAACATCAATGGTGATCACCAATAAAAAAAAAACTTTTAATTTCATGTTTATACATTTGAACTTATAATTTTGCTATATTTTTCTACCTTGACTATTTGTTTGCTACTTATATTTATATTGAAGGGCAGAGAAGGTTAAGGGTTAAGCTTTTAGCAGTTCACGTTTTCAGAGGGTGGGTTTCATTTCCCCTTCAATCGGATTCCCTGACGGCTTTGAGAGCAATCTGCTTATTCAGTGGAAATATTACAAACCATTAATCAATGTAACAAGGCAACTTTGTGATTGATGCTAATTTATGCCTGGTTAATGATTTACTGTTACATCAAGGATCCTTAATACGCAAATTATTGTTGTTATTGTTGGTAATTTATCTTGTATAGCTTTATGGAAAAATCATTACCATTTAACAAGGTGAAAGTTTTTTTTTTGTAAAATGTAATGTATTAAGTGTCGATAATAGTCCTAACATTAACTTTTTCCATATGACCATCTTTTGATTTTCATAATCTTTTCTCATCCTTATTTCTTTCTTCCTTAGTTTCCATTCTTCTTCTAGAACCTCTCTCTCCTCCCTTTTTTCCTTAAATTTAAATTTTTACCCTGGTATGTCAAATTTGGATTGTAATGTTTTTACTTTTTCGCCAATTCTGCTTTTTGTAGCTTAAAGGTGTTGTCATTTAAGGTGTATTATGTTTCAGAGAAAAAACAAATACTTTGACGCCAAACTGAAAGCACTGAAAGCCCGCAACGAGTACATTCTCAACCTGGAGGCCAGCAACACGACGTTACACAAGTACTTTGTAGACGACCTGTCCGACCTGATAGACTGTATGGACCTGGGCTTCCACGAGTGTATCAGTCGAGCTCTGATGATGCACATCTCTGCAGAGGAGGGTCGCCAGGCCTCGGTACAGGCTGGGCTGGACGCTCTACAGGTCAGTACACTGGCTGAGTCATCGTATAGTGTAATCGGTCATCGTAATCGTACAGCGAGGTAACCTTACTGCTGACCCGCTGACGCTCAAGAAGTTTGTTGAGTCTGACTTGTGAGCGGTACTTTCAACGTGAGCACTAGTTCCATTCGGGCCACAATGAAATGTTAGCTCAGTTGGCTAAGCAGTTTTGTTGACTAATGTTGTAGCGTTGATGACTTTCTGTATGCACTTGTTTAATTTTATGCATGTGCAAACCATATTACGCTTACTAATGGGCTTGAATATTTTTTTTTACTTTTCATTGAATTGGGGACCATACATGCGAATGGAGATGAGTGTAGGATGAGTGGCGCGATCTTGTAGTCTTGTTAGTGACTAAGGCCCACATATTCCTTAGACCCAGCTGTTAATTGATAGCCCATACAGCTAATGGCAACTAAGGGACCCACAGTTTATAGTGAAATCTGAAGTTGATGGCATTAGTGAGTTAAGCGAGGATTGCACACAACACCTGTTTTGCTTCATTTTACATTATAGAGGACATCAATTTATCTTTTTTTGCTTTTATTGTGGTCTATATGGACATATCATGTTGAACAGGTATGATAAAAGACATAAAAGGACATAGAGCCTAACCTAGAAAATAATTTTAAAGAAATTTAGAAACATATTCCGATTTTAAGATTTGATAATATTTTTTGTTGTTGTTGGATTTTACAAGGTTTTCAGTAATGTCTCTGATTTTACTAGAGGATCTCTGAACAGTCATTGATATTGTTTTGATGGCCAGTGAAAGTCACTGACTTTTTTAGAGGAAGCCACTGATTTTCTAGAGGGTCTCTGAAAAGCCACTGATTTGTCTTAAAGGACACTGTAAAGACACCGTTTTACCAGGGAAACTAAAAAAAGTCACAGATTGTACCAAGTGGACACAGAATTTAATTCTAACAAATTTGTAGACAAGCTATGGTTTGCTTGACCTATTTATATATGGTTCTTATAAAAACCATAAAAAATTATACTGTAATAGTGGTTAAAACCCAACAAATCATATCAATATGCAAAAAGTAATTAAACTGAAAATAAAACTTCAAGTTAAACATTAGTGTTCAACTACAACCCCCATTTTGAAACTGTTGCACTGGACTTATATAAAACATCTGTTTCAGGCAAACATTCAGTCTTTGGACTCGAGACTGGACAAACAGAAATTCCTAGAGTTCAACCACATGGCTTTCATGATTCCCAAGAAGTTTGAGTTCCAGGGAAAGAATGACGAAGTAAACATCCTGCGTGTAAATAATGTTACTGTTTTACCTTTGTAGAAGTAGTAGTGCATGTCGGTGACGGTAGATGTTGGGGTTAGAAACAATGTTCGTTTATTATTAAACTGTAGATTACCAAAACTATATTAAATTATTAAAACTATATCTTTTTCTCTTTTCTACTGAACAGAAATATTACTTTGTTAAAAAATAATTATTAGTTTCAATAGAGGGACATTGTAAAAGTTATGCTTTTGTTAAAAACTAACATTGCATTCGTTGTAACTTATAAACATCCACAACAACAATAAAAACTAAAAATTGATTAAAATATTACATTTCAAATTAAAGTATAATCTTTTAAATTACTTTTCAGTTCAGGATTTGAGGTACAAAAAAGAATCATATAACTCTTCTGTAACCAGTTAACACAGTTTTGCAGTTATTTAGACTGTGAAAGCTAAACAAATATTCCATTACGGTGGCATTGATATTGAATCCCATTTTTACTTTAACAGTTAGGATTTGCTAGCTGTCATGACAATGTTAACGATTAAAACATGTGTTTGTTTTTCTTTCTATGTATTGGCAATGGTATTGGCTTATATGACAATTGATTCTTGATTTTGATACCTATGTTGTAGAATCGCTATCAACAAATACAAATTTAGGATGGACTCATCCCTGTGTGGAATTTTACGTAATACCCATGCAATAATTTGTAAATAATAGTATTTTTGTGTATCAAGTAGATATTGAAGTTTGTTTAGTAATTTGGGATTGTGATAATATACTGTTTTTATAGCAGAATGATGAATATTAGTGTAGTCAGTAAGTAATTAGTCTTTTCACTAATATATTACACACAAGATTAGTCAAGCTTACAATAAGTGATACGCTTGAAAATTTAAAATATAAATTATCACTATTCAAATAGCGCTTGCGTCCTGGTTCCGCCACTAATATTTCTCAGTACCAGTTCACCCCTTGCTTTGCTAAATAAATGTTCAACGCATATAATAGGCCAGAGGCCTTTGTGGACAAGCAAGGTAGGTTCAAGTGCAGGGGGTAGATTTCTTTCTCTCAAATCGCCTATTTTTTTTTCAAACGGAGTATAGTTATTTCATTAGTGAGGGAAAGGTGGCATTTTGTATAACACTGAGCTAACTTGTTCACTGTTAACAGTTTGCTGAGCCTGAGCTACAGAAACTATTGTGTGCTGATATGGAGACCAGACTGGTGCAGCTCAAGTCTCGGCTGACATCTCTCAAAGCTGAGAGTGAAGAGGTAAGTTAATAGTTGAGTAACAGAGTCGACTACAAGCTCGCTACAAAATCAAGATCGTTACAAAGAGTACATAGAAATATCCGCAGGGGGCTGGCGACCACGCGGACCCCAGCTCTCCCAGAGGGGAGGAAACTCCCCAGTGTTAGAACCGGCACTTTAGGAAGGCCACAAGCTATGGACAACTGGGCAAGCCAGCCTCTTTGGGTTGTACCCAAAGTGAGAGTACCCAGTGACATTTCCTCCATTCAGGGTGGTGGGGTGTTCAGCTCTGAGAGACTTTGGTCTCCCACCTGCCTGTGCGTGTGGTTGTGACTTGAGTTCTTCGGGCTCGTCCTGCCTGTTGTGTACGACTGACATTATGTGAGGCATATCCTCGACTCTGGAAGTAGCCTCGTCCTGGGAGGTGAAAAATTCTGCCCCCGAACGGGAGGTAACTGCTCGGTGTTGAAATCGGCACTGCAAGTAGGCCATAGCTATGGACGACTGGATACGCCAGCCCCTTAGGGGGAGTTCCCAGTGACATTCCTCCATCCAGGTTGGAGGGATGTTCAGCTCTGCGAGAGGTGGAAGTGCTCCATCAATCTCTCACCTGCCCGTGGCTATGGTTCTATGGGTTTAGGCCCGCTTGCTGTGTGCGAACAACATTCTGTGTGGCAAATCCTCGACTTTGGAAGTAGCCTTTCCTGGAGGTGAAAACGGGCGAGTACCCGTAAGCTCACAGGGACACTCTAGGGGAACGTAACTTTCCGCAGTGTGAGGGTAACGGCTGTGGGCACTTCCTCAGCCAATCCCTGTCTCTGAGCCCAGAAGGTATGGTTATCTAGAGTGTGGGGGGTTCTCCCTGGAACCTCAATTGAGTTAAGAGTGTCGCCACCTTTGGTGGATAGGTTCATCCGGGTGGGTCCCACTTCTAAACCTGCCTCCTTTTGGGAAACCCTGATGGCCAGGCAGCGATGTTGGGCTAGATGGGCAAACGAAGTAGATCGGGTAGTGGGTTCAAGCCCGCCAGGGGTAGCTGGGGATCTATCGCTCTTGTTATCTCTGGTTCCCAGCAATGGGTTGGCCTTGATCGGGTAGTGGTGAAAATAGGTGGTTGGGGTTTGCTGATGGTCCCCCTCCTCCTGGCTATGATGGCGGGTTTCGGCCTGTCAGGGATTAGATAGGTCCCGAGTGTTGCTTGCACTAAATGCGGCAGGGCATTCCACTATGGTCCTTCTGGGTTTCGTACCTGGGGGAACCCAGGTGGAGTAGACGCTTGACCAAGTAGTCTGTATCCCTGGTTAGGATTGAGGGGCAACCCTCTTTCCGATGGGAGTGCCATTTGGCAGCCGATGAGCCTGATGGCCTTAAGCCATTCACTCATGGTGTCGTAAAGGTCAGTGCCCAAGTTCTGGCTGGCATCATGGGTCCCGGGTTATGTAATAGGTACCGGGCGACCGTCTGAGAGTTTCGGCTCTTTGGACAAACACTAAGTCTAAGTCTAAGTACATAGAAATTATTTACCTTTCCTTTAATTTATCGGTCTAAACATCAACAAGCTCTCTCCATAATCTCTGGTCCCTTCAGGGTTCGTTCTCCACCATCTGTCGTTTCAGTCCTTTCTTCTTGTCTACCTTGTATCCACCTTCTTCCTTTCGGTTTCCTTACCATATCACCATCAAATCCACTTATCCTATGAATTATCTCTCTACTTTCCTTCCACAAGGGAAATCCATTTACTTTCAATTGGGCCATTTACTAGTCTGAAATTGTTTCTTTTGGATTTAATGGGATCAGGTATACAGTTCTTTAGTCGAAATTCTGGTAGGATCGTGTCAATTAGGAGTAACGAGCAGGATGTTCAAGTACACAGGAATTCTTGCCCTAACACTTTCGCTTTTGTTATTGTGTGCAATTATCTCAATAGTTAGCTGTCTTTGAATTAACACCACTACCTAGTCTAGAGGTACTGAATTTAGTGGTGAGACTCTCAGTGTTATTGGGAGCCTTTTGTTTCCATCCCTCCCACTTTAAGATTGTGCCTAATTGACAAGATCGCCTACAAGTTGTTTGTCATAAACTGTGTCCCTGTGTAGAATGTCCAGCATAAACCAGTCAGAGCATGTAATGCTTGTACCTCTTAATGCAAAAACTAATATTCCTCCACAGGGAAATTTTGATTCCGAACATCTCTGTTGAATGACTAGATATTTTACACATTAGTCACACCACCAATGTTACTTCACTCCCAATATTCCAGGTGTGGAAGACTCTAGAGACAGCCGAGTCTACTCTGCTGGACATGCTGACAGCCAAAGACTACGACTGTCGAGCGTACTTCGGAGACAACGCAGTCCCGACACACAAACCTCCTGAGACTGTGAGTCTCAAACTGCGCGCTGACAGACACGAGACTGAAGAGTTCTACCTCACTGTGAGTATACTCAGCTAACATACCCTGTAAATATCTCTTTGAGTTAGTATTCACCCTTGATTGGACACTTTTTACGTTTTAAAAGTAAAAATTTGAAAAAACCCATTTTTGTCCAATTGTAACACCAGCTCTCAAACACATAGAAGATAGCCTAGCCATACTCATTCATGCCAAATTCAATCAAACAAAATCAAACCACGATTTTGTTTGAGTTATCTCGTTTACTGGCTCAAATATAAACATTCAAAGAAATACATTTAAATTAACTGCGACCCAAGTGTAGGTATTTCTGTGCCACCTATGGTAATAGCTTTTTCTATAAGGGAAACTTGCTGAATTGAAAAATTTATAATAGGAATAATTTTAAATCTGTAAATTAGAAGAATATGAAGTATGAAAGTTAATTGTTTAAACAGGGTGTATACCAACCGGGAAAACCGGGAGAACCGGGAAATAACCTTGAATTTGAAGGGACCTGGAAAAAACCGGGGAAAAGCCGGGATTTTTGGTCCGATTCCGGGATTTTTATTTTAGCCCCGGTAGAAGATTGTAGTCGTAAAATGCGTCTTGCCGCGATTGCGGGCGACGACGATGACGTTTTCGTGACCGCGGGAGACGACGATGACGTTTCCGTGACCGCGGGAGACGACGATGACGTTTCCGTGACCGCGGGAGACGACGATGACGTTTCCGTGACCGCGGGAGACGACGATGATGTTTCCGTGACCGCGAAAGACGACGATGATGATTTCTACACGGCCGCTTGAAATACTCAAGATTTTGCCGCGATAGTGGCCGACGACGATGACGTTTCCGCGACCGCAGGAGACGACGATGACGTTTACGTGACCGCAGGAGACGACGATGACGTTTCCGTGACTGCGGGAGACGACGATGACGTTTCCGTGACCGCGGGGGACGACGATAACGTATACATACCGCGGGAGATGTCCAGGATTTTTCCATGATAACGTAAGACTGTGATGACGTTTACGTCACTGTGGGAAGCGACCACACGACCGCAGGAAATATTCAGGATTTTGCCGCCGTTGATAATGTGTTCATAAAAAATTAAGATAATATTCAGGAAGAGAGAAGATGTTTCCGTGGCCTTAAGTAATGATGATAATGAAAATGATTACTATAATTAGGATTATTACTTTTTCAACACTAGCTAACTATGGACTTTGAAACAAATTTGATGTAAGTTTATATTGAATACTTAAGCTGCAAGTCTTAAATTGATTATAGTTTAAGTGGAACCAAAGATATACGCGGGAACCTGGAAAAACTTTGAAAAACCAGGAAAAACCTGGAAAAAACCTGGAATTTCACTTTAATAAAATAGTATAAACCCTGTTAAATCAGTTACGTTCTAAGGAATTTAGTATAGTAGCATGTGTATCTTATAATTTAAAAAATTTTTTTTAAGCAAAATATACAATATTTCTAGGAACGACACAGCATCCTATTATAAGGCTACTAAAAACTAAATAATCCAAGTTTAGTAATAAAAACTCTGCACTAAATTAAATGATGCAGTAGATTCATCAGGGGTACTGCGGAATCTATCTCTAAGCCCTGACCAAACTCAATCAACCCAAATTTTATTGTACCGATCCAATAACTGAAACTGCTTGGAATTGAATACAATTAAGTTCCTAGAGATAAGCACCATATAAGGTATATTCAATGTCATCATGCTACATAATTCGTAAAAAAAAATGTGGAAGCTTGCAAACTTCGCTATGCACCTAATAGAAGAATACTCACCCAAAATAAAATAAAAATGCCAAATGCGTCATATACACACAAAAATTTAAAATACCCATAAGTTTTTCTTTGAATTATTATTAAGTTTGCTGTTGCATTGCAACTTCTACCCTGTCTAAATTGTTTGATATTACAGAAACTCAGAGAGTTCATGTTGGGCACAAGCAGGATAGCGAGGCTGGACTCTAAACATGAACACATCCGAACACAGCTGGTGGACATGTCTTCCGGAGTAGAATCTCCCCAGGGACCTCCCGGACCTGGTGAGTCAGCACTTGGCAAAGTCTACATTCAAATAGGAAGCTGATAGCTAAAAAAATTTAATTAAATTTACTAGGCAACAGGAATTGCCCACCGTGACGTGATTAGTTGGTCCGGCTTAGCCAAATGAATGTAATGGCGCCGACAACAACATGTATCTTATACTGAGGTAAAGATAAAGTTCAGAAAACAATTGGTAATAATTTTATGAAATATATTTTGTGTATACATAGTTGTAGATTTTAAAACTATACCAATAAAAGTACCTAACATAAACAACTTTTGAGGTGGATCTCTTTTAATAGGCCTCGATGTAGCCTTTGAATTACTACCATTGATTAACCAAAAGACAGGTTTATCTGTAATGGCTTTGTCCCTGTTATTTGGGTTTTACTGTACCAACTATTTCAACAAAGTATGTAAAAGATGATGCCAATTTTTTAAATACAAATCAATGATCTGCAGACATACGATAAATTAATAATGACTCAAACAATATTTATTCTGATATAGTGATATTATACAATACTAATTAGAAGTTGGCTGGATATTTATACAGCTCACTTAACAAGTCTCCAATCTTGTTATCATGTTTATCACACAGAGTAATAAGGTGAATGTTCAATGGCAAAAGAGATAAGCAGAAGAGGGAGAGTGTAGATGTGCAAAAGTGGTAAAATGTCTTTTTCAACTGTCTAAATCACTTTAATTGATTATTCGTTATTTTTCATTCACCAATCCACTACGTTAGCCAAACATAACGTGCCCAAGGAGTTAAGTAACCTTCAAACTTGTATGTAGGTTTACCAATTGTATAAACAGATACAATGACATTAATGGATATCTATCATTAGAAGTTTATTCTAGTTGATAAAGTCATGGCGTTTCTGAACTGGTAAAGTTACTTAATCACTTGTTTCTTCTGTTTGTTATATTTAGTTCATTTCATTCACTACAGCAAAGTGTAAGTAACCTATAAACTGGTAAATATCAACTGTCTAATAAACAGATACAGGTACTGACATAGTCAATGTAACTCTAGGTGGAGGGTGTAAGATACAGGGAGGTGTTCCATTACCTGGAATGCTGCACAGCCCTATCGCCAAGCCGCCTCGTCGCAAGCGCATCGGTCGACTGCAGATGAACGGACAACCAAAGCTGTTCGGAGGTTCGCTGGAGGAATATCTCGAATCTCTTAACCTAGACATTCCACTCATCATCAAGAGCTGCATCAGGGTCATCAACCTTTACGGTATGAAGGCAATTGACAAATACATAACTGCTTTCATTTTGGTTACTCCGGGAACTAGGTCACTTACTCAATTGTCCCTCTTCTTAACTTCTTCTTACCATTTACCATTTTACTCCTCTTTGTAGTCATCTCCTTTTAAGACTACTTCCTTCTGTTACCATCAGTTGCATTTTTCTAAGTTCTCTTTTTCATTTATCTCACTTTGTCCACCCACCCACTTTTTTCTATGCCTTTCTTTCTTCACTTGAACATGTTGGAAAATGTATGTAATTTTTCTTCACAAAAAATACACTTTATTTCACATATCTTTTTATCTTTGTCATCCTGTCTAGTATTTTGATTTCACACTGATCATTTTGTCATTTGCAGGTCTCCACCACCAAGGCATATTCAGAGTGTCAGGGTCACAAGTGGAGATCAACAACTTCCGAGAGGCGTTTGAGCGAGGTGAGGATCCTCTAGCAGACATGACGGATGCCTCGGACATCAACTCTGTGGCCGGAGTGCTCAAGCTCTACCTGCGCGAGCTGCGTGAACCGCTCTTCCCCATCATCTACTTCGAGCAGTTCATGGAGCTCGCCCGTACGTTCACAGTCTATTATCAAGTAGCTTTAAGAAAATTTGTGTTTAAATATCCGTTTCCGGTTAGCATTAATATATTTGCTCTAATATTATTTCACCGAACCACAATCTTGCCCAGGTACATTAAAAGCAACCTTTTTTTCTATTTTCAAACCTCCTTTTGGGAATTACGGAGTAATACGCTTTGAGAAGATAACATGACAGTGGCTGAACATTCTTGGAGAGGGCATTCTACCAACTCAAAGAATTCATCAACTGAGCAAATCTTGAAAAGAGTACTGTAAAAATTTGTATTATATTTCTGTATAAAATAGCAAAAAAAACATTGCATTGCTACAACTAACATGAAGTAAATAATTTTTTTCTAAAAATACACGTTCTTTTTGCCGTTAGTCATTAATGTGGTTTTACAAACATGTTCTTAGTAGAAAAGTTTTTTAACTGTATAAAAAGCAAAAAGGTGAAGGTTTATCCTTAAAACTTTGATAAGTAGATCAAGACCTCTCATTGTGAGAATGTATTCATCTTTCAACTTCACAGCACTATCTGTTTCAGAGCTGGAGTCCAAGCACGATTTTGTGTTGAGGATGAAGGACCTTGTTCAAAGTCTTCCAAGATCTGTAGTCATTGTTATGAGATACCTCTTTGCCTTTCTCAACCAGTAAGTATTTGTCTCTCATTTAATTTATTCGCAAAAATTCTATACAGCTGTTACTTACAAGTACCTTGCATAATAGCATAACATACTTTACATAATAAATTCATGACAGACCATCTAGAAGCACTCAACATTGCAAAAACTCTAATAAAATTGACTCAGAGTATATCAAAACTCATTTAGATAACTATCAAATATGTAGGATGTTAGGCATTAGTGTTTTAAATATGTTTTATTTAATTTTCAAGTTGAAAATTTATAGGACAGAAGTGAATTTTAATCAAATCATAACAAGACATACATGCATATAGAATCAAAAAGAATGTCATCATGAGGTATGAATTGTAAATTCTAACCATTTAAGTGGTGCAATGAAGCCCAAATAAGTTAGAGAGTAGAAGGGAGGGAACAGCAGGGGGCAGTGGGAATTGTGCCAAAGCACATTGAACTGAAGTTAAGATAAGAGAGTTGTGTCGTCCTGCGCTTTTGTCAAAGCATAGATAAAACTAACAGAAATATTTCAATTTCAAATTATGTTACAACCTAACTCACTGATGTCATGTTATCCAGCTTGTCAGAATACAGTGATGAGAACATGATGGACCCATACAACTTGGCCATCTGCTTCGGACCTACGCTGGTGCCTGTACCTGAAGACAAGGATCAAGTCCAGTACCAGAACCAGGTCAACGAACTCATCAAGAACATCATCCTGTTCAACGACGAGATCTTCCCCGGACAGGAGATCGGTGGAACGTTGTACGAGAAGTACATCTCACGGGAGCCTGACGACATGTTAGTATCATCCACACAAGCTGTTGTATTGCTTTGGGAATGGGTACTTTGTTATTTGCAAGTTCAATAGTGATAGTAGGAAAAAATTCAAATACAGAATCTCTGTATCTTGATGTTTGCTAATGGCGTTTTGCTATGTCGTGATTGGTGATGGTCAATGTAAGAAATTTTGATTTTTGAGTTAATGAAGGGTCTTAAATCTCAAATGCAAGTTGAACTATTATAAAGTCAATACAGACATGTGGAAGTTATTTACTTGGTTTGTATTTATGGTTATGCGTAGAGGAAATCAGTTCCAATTTAAATATCTCCCTAAAAGCCATACATTTACACTTTTCCCCACAAAAATAGCACTTTTAATAGTTATGTGACTGTAGGGGCTTGCCTGTGGGTGGGGGGGACAAGCGGGACCTCCAGGGCTAAAACTATTTTAATATTAAATTTCAAAAATAAATATTTAGTATGATATTTAGCACTTTTATTTAGCCTAAATCAGCAATATTGAACACATATTTTTCAAAATCCTCTGGCTGGGGGTACTCTATACTTGCCGGGTTCCCCGGAAAGCCCCTAGCCTTATGCCTGACGACCCCTCCCCCCCCAAAATCTTGGGCATGCCTCTGTGTGACTGTTGAATTTCAAAATATCTAAAATCTTTTCTTCAATAGTACATTCCTATTAAAAATTACAACTTTACATGCTAGTAGTTTAGTTTGTTTCATGATAGAAAACAAAACAGAGAGATATAACACGTATCAATGTATTAATTGCAGCCAAACTTTTTTTTACGTTTCTTGGGCATGATAATCTTACCTACATTGGTTATAGCTTTAAGAAATGTGCATTTTCTATTTTTTAAGAGCATCTTTCAAAGTATTTATAGGACTTAGTTAGCTAAATTGGCAAAAAGGTGAATGCCATAGCTCATGCACTTGCTTAACTAACCTGATAATTTTCTTATACTAGTATGTGTGCAGTTAATTGATTCCTTGTTTTGACCAAACTTTACAGTGATGTGGGAGATTCACCATCAGATCATGTTCAAGAAGACATGGACTCTGAAGTCTACCCTTCTGAAGATGGTAAGTTTGTTTCATATTATTTTTTATGAAAAAACCCTTAATTAATTTAATGATTTTGATTTTTTACTGGCTCAGTGTTAAAACCAGTTAGTTACACACTGGTCATCAGGCCATTCAGAGACTGTGAAAGAGTTACAATTACTTAATTGCATGAATACTCTTGGTTGCTGGTAGTGTCAGAAATCAATACCAATACGTTCCGTTGGCAGTATTGAAGCTACACATACAATAATAAGTCCTCGTTTTTATATTTTTCTTTTTAAAAACATTATCAACCATAAAGTGAACCATTGCCGTTCTACAAAGCAATACTTGACATTGAAGGTGGATTTTTCAATACAAGGTAACAATTTTGTGTTTTAGAGTCAGAGACGCTAGAGGCCACAGCACAGTTTGACTTTGTCGCTCGGTCAGATCGAGAGTTGAGCCTACGCAAGGGTGAGACAGTGACGCTCTACTCTCAAGTATCCAATGACTGGTGGCGTGGCTCTGTCAACTCCAAGGAAGGTCTCATTCCCGACAAGTACATCCTGATTAAGATGAAGTAAGAAATCTACTTCTTTATCTCTATCCAAGCATTAACTTGGAAAAGTTTTAATAAGGTGTTATGCAGTTTATTGATTTCTGTTATCTAAAATAAGTTGATAAATGGTGTGTCAGTTTATTACTCGGGCTGTTATCTGGCCAATAAGGTTTTAGTATCTTAAAACTGTGAAGGCGGATTTTCTAGCTGCAGAATACGACTGCATTTTTCAGCACCGACTTGTCACTCAAGTACTGTACAACCATTTTCCTTGCTACCGAATTTGGAAGGGGCTTTCATGAAAAACGCACACATATACAACTTCGCAGTAGTTCTCATCAGCTAGGATAACCCGCCTTTAGGCTTAGTCAAACAGACTAAGATCAGGGTGTATACCAACCGGGAAAACCGGGAGAACCGGGAAATAACCTTGAATTTGAAGGGACCTGGAAAAAACCGGGAAACAGCCGGGATTTTTGGACCGAATCCGGGATTTTTATTTTAGCCCCGGTAGAAGATTGTAGTCGTAAAATGCGTCTTGCCGCGGTTGCGGGCGACGACGATGACGTTTTCGTGACCTCGGGAGACGACGATGACGTTTCCGTGACCGCGGGAGACGGCGATGATATTTACATGGCTGCGGTAAATATTCATGATTTTACCGCGATCGCGTACTTCGACGATTACGTTTCCCTAACCGCTGGAGTCAATGATGATGTCTACACGGCCGTGGAAGATTTTCATGATTTGCCGTGACCGCGAAAGATGACGACGATGATTTCTACGCGGCCGCGTGAAATACTCATGATTTTGCCGCGATTGCGACCTACGACGATGACGTTTCCGTGACCGCGGGAGACGACGATGACGTTTCCGTGACCGCGGGATCAACGATGATTTCTACACGGCCGCCTGAAATACTCATGATTTTGCCGCGAATGCGACCTACGACGATGACGTTTCCGTGACCGCGGGAGACGACGATGACGTTTCCGTGACCGCGGGAGACGACGATGACGTTTCCGTGACCGCGGGAGACACGATGACGTTTCCGTGACCTCGGGAGACGACGGTGACGTTTCCGTGACCGCGGGAGACGGCGATGATGTTTACATGGCTGCGGTAAATATTCATGATTTTACCGCGATCGCGTACTTCGACGATTACGTTTCCCTAACCGCTGGAGTCAACGATGATGTATACACTGCCGAGATCGCGGACGACGACGATGACGTTTCCGTGACCGCGGGAGACGACGATGACGTTTCCGTGACCGCGGAAGACGACGACGACGTTTCCGTGACCGCGGGAGACTGTGAAGGCGACGTTTCCGTGACCGCGGGAGACGACGACGACGTTTCCGTGACCGCGGGAGACGACGATGACATTTCCGTGACCGCGGGGTCAAAGATGATGTATACACTGCCGCGGGAAATATTCATGATTTTGCCGAGATCGCGGACGACGACGATGACGTTTCCGTGACCGCGGGGGACGACGATAACGTTTCCGTGACCGCGGACGACGACGATGACGTTTCCGTGACCGCGGGAGACGACGATGATTATGTCTACACGGCCGCAGATGTTTATGATTTTGCCGAGATCGCGGACGACGGCGATGACGTTTTCATATCAGCGAGAGGCAATGATGATGTCTACACAGCCGCGGAAGATTTTCGTGATTTGCCGTGACCGCGAAAGACGACGATGATGATTTCTAAGAGGCCGCGTGATATGCTCATGATTTTGCCGTGATTGCGGCCGACGACGATGAAGTTTCCGTGACCGCGGGAAACGACGACGACGTTTCCGTGACCGTGGGAGACGACGATGGTGTAGACACGGCTGCAGGAAATATTCATGATTTCACCGAGATCGCGGACGATGACGTTTCCGTGACTGCGGGAGGCTATGATGATGTCCACACGGCCGCGGAAGATATTCGTGATTTGCCGTGACCGCGAAAGACGACGACGATTTTGTCTACACGGCCGCAGATGTTCATGATTTAGCCGCGATCGCGGACAACGATGATGACGTTTACGTGACCGCAGATCAACGATGATGTTTACACTGCCGCGGAAAACATTCATGATTTTGCCGAGATCGCGCACGACAACGATGACGTTCCCGTGACCGTGGGAGTCAATGATGGTGTCTACACGGCCTCAGAACATTTTCGTTATTTTGCCGTGATCGCGGTCGATGACGATGACGTTTACGTGACCGTGGAAGTCAATGATGATGTCCACACGGCCGCGGATGATTTTCGTGATTTTGCCGCAATCTTGGATGACGATGATTACGTTTTCGTGATCGCGAGAGATGGCGATAATGTATACATACCGCAGGAGATGTCCAGGATTTTTCTATGGTAACGTAAGACTGTGATGACGTTTACGTCACCGTGGGAAGCGACCACACGACCGCAGGAAATATTCAGGATTTAGCCGCCGTTGATAATGTGTTCTTAAAAAATGAAGATAATATTCATGATTTTGCTGCTATCGAGAGAGACGATGTTTCCGTGGACTTAAGTAATGATGATAATGAAAATTATTACTATAATATGGATTATTACTTTTTCAACACTAGCTCACTGGACTTTGAAACAAATTTATAAAGTTTATATTGTATACTTGGCTGCAAGTCTTAAATTGATTATAGTTTAAGTGGAACCAAACAAATACGCGGGAACCTGGAAAAACCAGGAAAAAACCTGGAAAAAACCTGGAATTTCACTTTAATAAAATAGTATACACCCTGAAGATAGATTTTTGCCAACAAAGGTGGAATCCTTTGAACACTTGTCCAGCTCTAGCCCAGAGGTCACAATTTCTAGGAAAGGTGACCATAAATCCAAAGGAAATGGGTGTTCTACAGCTGTATGGCAGGTGGACTAGATTGAAGGGTAGGCCTACTACAAAATGTCATAAGGAGTTGTTATTCATCTCTCCCCAAAAAATCTATAAATGGAATTTAATGGTTTTACTAGAGTGTTTATTGATTACAATCGAAGACTTGTCTCTTAAAAATTTCAATCTAAACATTTTGAGAATTAAAACATTTCTGTTGTCTCAGGGATGAAGATCGGGACAAACTTGAACTCTTCAAATCGAGTTCCTCAGAAGAATCAATGAGGAGAAGAGCATCAAGTTCCAATGACTCTGTACTCAGTGGAGCATCGAGTTCGCATTCCCCCCTCCTAGGCGCTAACCCCCCTTGGCCCCCCCTGCTGCCCCCCACGGGACCTCCGCCTGCGTCCCATGAGGTATTGGAGACAACTGTATGATACATCACCCGCAACTTTTATATGTTTTGTACTCAAAGTGTATCAATGTAATTTAGACTTAAGTTTGTGTATTATTCGTGTACAGATAGGAGTTTATGATTAATTGTTCTGTTGAGTGATCTATTGTTGGATGATTTGGTACCCCACTATACATCTGCTGAATTCACCAAACGTTTCAGCATTGTGGTTAGTTTTCTTAGTCAGAAGAAAGTTAAGAGTTTGACCCTCACAAAATTGTTTAGTGTCAGATATTTTTGGAAGTTTAGATTTACTCATTTAAAAAATATTTGTTTAGTATTTCTTTTACTTCGTCTTATCCCATGGGGTACTATTTACACTTGTGTGTGGAATTAAAAATGTGATCTTCAACACATAGTCATATTGTAACAGTGTTGTAAACATAACAATTTTAAAATTTTTTCATTTCATAGAAACAACAGTTTCAATCCTGTCTTCTCAGTTTAATTTCCGCCGTTGTAAGTTAACAAATTGTCTATCATATTAATTTATCCTGTGGATATAATCTAGAATTTTAAATTATTTTCATTTATATTTAGACAACCAAACAAACCTGTAAAAATGTAGGCTTTTTGTAAGCTCCTTTTGTTTGTTTGGTCTTAAAAATTTAGATCAGTGATACTTCAAAACAGTAGAGTCTCTTGCTTTGACACCTCTTGGGTGGGATCTTCCCGACCTATAAAATTCTGATCAGTCATTCAGTTGATGCAAGTTAATTCATCAATAAAATAATAGGTTTCAAAACCCCACATTATGTTTGACAAATTAGCAAATTACAGGATTATAGTAATAATACAGAAGAACACCCTGTCCCCTGAGCTGCTGTCGCGATCAATATATCAATCTCAAATCTTAGACCGGCGCTATGTTCTTTACTTCATTCGCTACAATTCTACTATCCACACATGTGCTGCAATTAGTCTCTTTATGGTAGTTCGGGAGTTCGGAGATCGTTGTAAACATTTGGTCGATACCAAAGTTTTCTCTGGTGGTTTTAAACACCCTGGACAAGCTAGTGATTTTTTCACAACTTTAGTTACCGTCCTGATGAAAACTGATAAACACTCGCTGCAGGCCTTGTTGTTAAACTGTGTAAGGCCTTCTACAAATTCCATCAGCCACTCATGTACATTTTCCACACCTAAAGACTTTTCTGCATACACATGTGTTTAGTGGTAATGGATTTCAATCCCACAAAACCTCTCAGAACACTATTAATACTTGGCAGGAGAGCTGATTTTTAAAATTATTATTATTATTATGTATATCTTTTCCAGTTTCTTTTATAAACATTGTTTGTTAGTCTAAACCCTGTTGTTAGAAAGCATCATTAATAATAGATAGCCCAATGACAAACACAGCTCTGCCAACATTCTCGTTTGGAATCAAAGCAGCAATCTCAAGATTCAAAGGCAAGCACTATAACCACTTGGTTACCCAGACAATTTTTTGACATATTTTTGTTACTATGACGAGACTAACTGTTGCATAGGAGTTGGAAAGGACTGTATATGGTAGTTGGAATTGTAGCAAATGAAGTTAACAATACAGGACTCGTCTCAGATTTGAGCTAGCTGACTTTACCATGATGGGAGCTCGAGGGGAACCTTAATTCACGGTCAACCCTCGTATCTGGCACTAAAGGGCTTCGTTTGATACGCGCAACATATGACTAGTCTGTCTGTTTGCAGTGCAAGAATGTGGAGGGAGGTGGTGAACCTGCCACTCAATGTCTCAGTGCTTCTAGAGTCAGTAATTCTTTATAGTCTTTGTGTCTCTGTGTGCGTCTGTGTGTCTGTGTGTGCGAGCATGCTTCCCCCTCCACATTAAGCACTCCCCTTCCATTATTAGTCTTTGTTGTTCCTCTTTCACAAAACACATTTTTGGAATGATAATGTGATTTTTCAGTTATCAAATTTTGTCCGTAGTGCATGTTTAGGTGGGTGTCACTAAATTTCTTGGTAATTTTTTCCGTTTTTGGATTTTGTAACAGTTAATATCTGATTTGACTTTTTCATCTTTTAGATTTTTGGTATGAAATTGTTAGTTTTTATTTGATCATTTAAGTAGTTAATTTTATGGTGTGTCAAACTATTTTAGTTCATAAACACATTCCAACGTAAATAGTATGTTAGTTATCCCATTTAAAATCATTTAAATATAATAATAAAGATTGAGGGACTAAACGCAATTAATTTTCTACTGAATTTCTTCAGTATTAAAATAAATTAAATTTTTTTTTAAACAAACCAGAGGAACATTATGTTGTTGCTTATGTGGTTTTATTTCTTGCAACGTTGCTTTATGCTTTTAAATTTATGTTTATTAGTTATTTGTTTTTTAAGAAAACTTGAAAACTTTTTGGTGCTAAACTTTTACTATTTGTTTTAAGCTGTGTGTCTATTTTAATTTACAATTTGTAAATATGTTTTGCTTTATTTAATTTTTGTGTGTTTACGTAAAAGCTAAGTTTATTGTTTATGTTGGTGGTTCATACATTACAATATTATGATGATCTCATGTATTCAATAATGTAAATTTTGATATTTTTCTTTAAATTTATAGCTCTTTATTAAATTGATCGTGTTTCAACCGAACATTTTTATATATCACATATATCAACTTTTTATCGAAAAGGTTAAATTTAAACTTATAAATATTTTGTTTTAAAATGTTATAATGTTTATTCCTGCAATACTATTTTTTACCGTGTCTGTTTAAAGGTTTACAAAGGTTATTAGTTTACTGTTTTTTTTATTGGATGTATATTTTAGAAAATTTTTACAAATCATCAGTTTTTGTTTTTTTTTTACATTGCATTATTGTAATCTCAGAACGAATTAAAAAACTAAAATTTCATTTGACTAATTTTCACATTCAATGTTCAGTCATTTGCTAATCAATATTAAGTTATTCCTTACCAGTATTTTGTAAATAGTGTAAAAATAGTTATTTGTGATAGTAGCAAAACACTTTTAATAAACCTCAGTATTCCTAATTGATTTATTTTTAATTTCTCCTTTTAATTTTATTTCCAATAGCTATAATTTGCTAGGTACGATTTAATAGTATTGCGTTACTACTTTGTAACCCATAATTCACTGATGCAATGCAATTTTCTTTGCCTGAGAAACATATTCTTTTTTAGTTTCTTAAGCTGGGTTTTCCTTGGTGCAGAAGAGGAGCTGGAGAGCTTAGTCCTCTGTTAGGATGCTAATGTTATTATTTTTTAGATATATTGGGCATTTTAAGAGCCTGAAAGTTTTTAGTCGCAAACTTTTTGGTTTTAAACCCTAGAAAGGTATCGTCAAACAGTGTGACGCTAAGGGTATCAATACGTAAATTTGGCGTACTGCCGGCCATATACTATACACAAGCCGGCCATTTTTACTATACATAAAGGGTATTTACACGTAAGTTTGACGTATAAGTTCCAAGAAACCGACTAGCAAGGGCATAAAAAAACACACTACAACTCAACCAAGACAGCCATCACAAGGCAAATGACTGTTGAGAACACTGCTGGAAGGAGGGTAGCGTCGGTTGAGAGGGTAGGGGTGAGATGCTAAAAATAACTCGCCCTACGTCAAATTTACCTGTGATACCCATTTAGGGTTAACCTCTAAGAAAACTAGTGAATTTATTTATCTAGAATTAATCTTTTTAGAACTAATTTGTGTCAAATATGTTTTTCTAAATATTTTAATATTTTTGTTTTAAGCTAAAATATTTTATTTCAACTTAATCTCAGTTACTTTGAGTTTAAACTTAGCAATACTTTTGTCTAGTGAGAGTTGTTGTAGTGTTTGTGACTGTATTGTAGTGATCGTTGGTGTGTGCCGCTGTCGGATATGATCTCCGTGAAGGTGAGTGCATGTGTTTGTCTTGGCATGCCCGTAGTCTGTAGTCCTATCACATCCACAGTCTTCTCACCACATCTGCATGGAACTAACCAGTTTTAGTAACTCTTGGTGGCTGCTTTGGGATTTGGTGGTTTTAGTCAATGTGTAATAAGTTTTCTTATTGATACTCTGGCACTTGTGCAACTGGGAGGCTGTTTATTGCTGATCTGTATTTACCTATAAGCTGAGCTAAGTAGCATTATGATGCATAATAATGTATGACTGTTAGAGGTACCAATTACAGTAAAACCCCTTTATCCCCCAAACAGTTAAGCTAAACCCTGCATTGATTTGACTATTTTTAAATAATTCCAATTATACCATTTTTAAAGAACTGCAATTGGAGAATTAGCTTGTTGGCAACAGGAACTGTCCATTGTCGCACGGGTAGTTGGTAACCCCTGTGAAAATAAAGTTCAGAACACTATTATCAATTATTTGTGTAGGGATATTAGTTAAAGGTGTGTTGGGTATCAGGAATTAAAATAATGTAAAACATGACTGGTGTTGGTTTGGAACTGAAATAGCCTTAAAATATCATCCATTGTTCAAATGGAAAAATTGCTATCCAAAATCATCCAGAATTCTTTATTTTACAGTCGAGGTTTTAATGTAATTAATAATCACTAAAAGGACTGTGGAACCGAATGGAAATCAAGATCGATATATGTGAGATTTCTATCCTGACATGAATCAAAATCAAAATCCAGTTTCGGTATTGTATAGACACTGGCCGATGACTCTCATTTACAATATATCGTTGAATTAACAAGTGTAACGAATCATTAATGCTTATTGTAATTGTAATTTAAAGGAAGTTTGAGACATAATCAGAGGTGTAGTGAGTCAGAAAGGCCTTTCCACTCTTTTAGGGGTGAATAGGGGGCATTCTAGTCCTAAATCACCCAATGTTAGTTAGTAAAAATGTTAAACAAGAATAATATCAACTAAAATTAATAATGTAAATATTATGTGTTTAACTGTTTGCTGATAAACCAAATAACATTTTAACCATTAATTCTGAATCAGTCACTTGGTGTTGTAACTAATTGAGAGTCAAATAGGGAGAGGTTTTTTTTTTAATATACCACTGTTAGGACTACAAAATAAACAAATGATATTTATTTGATAAGACCAACAACTAAAATTTTATTTTTAATTTAAAACTGTAAATACTATGCTGAATACATTGGTGAATTTGGTGTACAGATGTATATTTGGGTACTTGGTAATATTCTATGCTTTCTAAAGGTGATAGCTGCAACTAATGACCAGCACAAATCAAAGGATGATTAATTATTTTCTAGATGATTTTCATAAGCTGATTTTTTTTGGTTCAAGTCTAGTATATTCCTTAATGTAATAAGTAAGTAGACAAATTTTTCAACAAAATGTTTTTTAACAGTAAATAGGAAGTGTTGGTTTAGTGCTAACATTATAGACCAGTTTTAGTTATTTTTTGCTCACAGATTTGTAAATTATGCCAAACATATTTTACAAAAATGTATTTTAAATGTAATTTTTTTGTTGGTGATTATTTCTATTAGAGCTCTTGCAGTAGTGTTTTTAACTTCCTTAACTCTTTTATCCCCCACTAACTCCATAAAACTTAATCTATAAACTATGCTAATTATATTTACATATTTTCAGACTGAGAGCTGTAACAGCTTAGACTCTGGGAAAGACTCAGCTAGTGAAGAACAACTCCTAAGAGCAGAGGAAGACGAATCATCCATCAGCCCTCTGCCGAGCGAAGACATCATGGCAAATGAACCCAAGACGATAATGGAGAAGGAACGAGCCAAGAAAACCCACTGGAAAAGTCAAAGTGTCGGGGAAGTTACCCAAAGTGAAAAAGGAGAGAAGAACGGAATAAATGACGAACTTCCTACATTCAGTCAAAACAGAGAGTTGTGGCAACGGAGAGCAAACTCTCAGTCTCATTTGAACCAATCAGCATCCACTGTGGGCAAAGACTTGTGGGAAATGAGACAAAAACATACTCCAGACCTGGTGATGGATCTTCCACTGGTAGGGTCTGCCGAGAGTCCTGGATCAAAATCTACCGGAGGGGAAAGTCCCACGGGACCGGAGAGTCCGGATATGACTACAGCTGCGGAGAGGTTCGCCAAGCAGAACCAGTGTACGCTTAAGAAAAACACCAAGGGCGGTAGTCAGTCGCGGCAGTCGTCATCATCCAGTCAAGACAGTAAAGAAGGAGAAACTAAAGGCGACGCACCTCCTCCCCTCCAGCCTAAACCTCAACTAAAGGCTAAGCCACAGCTGATGCGCAAACCGGTGTTATCCGGTAACCATCCCTCGCCACAACTTGTACGCAAAGACAATACAACCAACTAAACTGTTGTGATGCCTTGTAGTATAGTCGAGATTCGAGTCAAGCGTAATAGGATCGTCGCTCGGGGTATAAGTTATCTAAGTTACTCGAGTGATTGCTTTTGTAGTCGGAGCGTTTTGTACCCGCGGTGCTTAAAACGGTAGCTTAGGCCCTTTTGTACATTCGTTTTTATGTGCTGGGTTGTGATCATATCTGGCAACGAGAATGTAGAAAAATCGCTCCCGTTTTATAAGTAAAGTTTTGTACCAAAGACTGATATTTTTACGATTCGTCAGTATTGTACGTTCGAGCATGGAGTGCTAAGTTTGTTCGAGCAACGATTTCTACCTAATGAAATATAGTTAAGGTCCTAACTTCCTAACTTTAGTGCAGAGTATCGTATTTTTTCATCGTATATTTTGTGTAGACAGATCCATCATCCATGAGTAAAGAAACTTGCCTAATGTAAAAACACTTATCTTGGGGATCGAGACATTAATTATTTCAATGTAAGACCCATCTGCCTGACCCTGTAATACAATACGGTAGTTAAGTTATTCTAATATTTGTTTCATAGTGACATTTATAAAGTTAATGCTTATGAATTAATTCTAAGCTAAAGATACTGCAATAGAAATTTTAATTGAAACCAATTGAATTACTGTTTGATACCAGAATAGTTTCACAGTTTGCAAAAGAAAAATCAAATATTTCATGGTTCTAAACGGTATAAACACAAAGCACGCCTCTTGATCAATTGAAAGAAACCCTGTCAATACATTCTTTGTAAATGCATAAAACAGGTACTGGTTAATCCTAATCATGAATTTTCTACTTCAGTATCTTGAGCCAAACAAACAAGGAACCCTAAGTTTATTTATTGATTGTTGTCAACTATTAATTTGTGCCTTTAGTATAATTTGTGCCTAAACAATAATTATTATTAATTTGAATTAAATAACATTACTTATTAGGTTTATTTTTTTGTAGTTTTGCTCATGATTGAAAACATTTCAATTACTCTTTGAAAATGCTAAAATATCATACAACTTTATGAACATAATTCTGTACCCGTTTTTACAGAATGAAACCATTCTTAGTTCATATTCCATACATGGGTGGCTAAATTTATTGCTTTTTGCTATAAATATTTTATTCTTTAGTTTACTTGTATTTTATGTACGGTACGTAAGAGGTTGTATACGTTTATGGTACTAAATCGATGTGTGTAGTACCAATGATAGTCTAGCGTTATTTGTATTCATGCCAAATCAAATTTGTGTCAAATCATTATAGTATGTTTCATGTAACTTGTGTCACCTACACTTTGTGAGGACGTGAACCAATTGGTCCAAAGAGTAAAATCAAATTAACAACTAAATATGCTGTATTCAATAAGTTGTGTTTATTAAGCAATAGTTTACCAATTTTTTATACATCTAATGTACATTAAGAATATTTTAACAGCAATTTAATATGCCAAATCAATGCCAGTTCATTTGACTATGTTCGGTGTTGTTAAATTCTAGTTATTCATTTACAAAACAAGTTTTCTGAAAATGTAATGTACCTACTAGAAATGCAAACAAACTTTGCAGGAATAGAAAATTGTACAGATTCTTGTAATACTACTGTAATTACTTGAATAATAGTTTTTCATTTTTTTAAATTCGTCCATGGTTGATTTTTTAATTTAACTTTTCAAGCACATTTTAACCACCAGTTCACAATCCATACCTCTCGGGCATTTCATTCATGTCATTTCATCACAATGTAACTGGCTTCCCGAGTATAAGTACAGGGTTAGAACCGTGGCTGTGCAATGATGTGAGGGTAAATGTGTAATTTGTGTATTCGTTTGAATATAATCCCCATCAATGTTGACTAATCTTGAACACCATGTAGATAGTCGCTTATTTCGGTGATGTAAATTTGATGCCAAAACAAATGCCAAATGTTAGTTGATTTTATGTTCAAATGGATAGTAATGGTGAAATAAAATGTACAAATATCATAAATGTAATGCTCAAGCATTAAAAGTATTGTGGCCTAAGGCCGTGGAATCTTGTTTCGCCAGCCCAGAACTTTGGGGTTTGTGAGGTCAGGTCAGACGGCACAAAAGCTATTTTGGTACATCAGGAATTCATCACAATTTAGTGTTTGGTAAAATGTGTCCTTCGTTTTAGTTTATTGATAATTTATTATTTACTTAAGAAGTGATGCCATATGTTTTTAAGTAGGTAACTTATCATTTTTACTTGACAATTTTCATCAACAATTTTTACTCAAAAATGGATATTAAAAGAAGCAAAAAGCTCATTTCCAAAGGTCCGAATCAAAAATATTCTAGAGTAATAAACTAATCTAAGTTCCCTCCATATTTTGTCAAAACATTAATTGTTTTGGCATAATTTATGGCACAAGTTAACGCACATTGTATTTAACAATTATTCCTGTCACAAAATGATCCTTTTTCAACTTTGCAACACCAATTGACTCTGACCTAAAGCTATATGGATCTGCACATAAAATGGGACTCAAGTCCATACATCATACTAAGCTTCTCCATCAAGCTCAAGTCAAGTAGTCCTCACCAGTTTCTCTGAGAAACCTATTTTCTTAAGCGATTGTTAGTAAGTTTTGTATCTTGTCATAGTTTGTAACAAGTAACTACAGTAAAGTTTGTTTGGACGTATTTTGTTACTATGTCAAAAAGTTATACTATAATATTATGCTAGATTAAGGACGTTCAATATAGATGTAATTTTTATGTTTGTTGTTCCTTTTCACATATTTACTTTAGTGTGTATTATATTAGGAATGGCTTTATATAATTACAATTAGTTTTGTAAGTTATGTTGACCAATGTATTATATATACAAAGAAAATATATTTGTCGTATTCAAAATATTCAATTTTTTCACCTGTTGTTTGTGTTATGTTTTCTAATCTATACTATAATAGTAGTTTATGCAACGATTGCGTCAACACTATTTTACATGAGTTACCGGGCTTACAAGCTTACCGGGCGAGTAATGTACGATACTTTACATCATAATACACAGAATAATGAAAACAATTTTTACGCATAATATGCTTTTGAAGTTAGCTGTTTATTTCATCAGCTGACTTAAGTGCACGGTAAAAGTATATAAGTTACTTTTCCGTGTTTAGGCACGTAAAGGTCAATTTTCCAGCCTATCACTGATGGAAAGGTACCTTTTACTGTGTAGTATTATGTAAAATAACTTACACCATTCTTCGATTGGTCCTTTAAAATTATGTAAGTGGTGTTGTGAGAGGAATTGGACAGGTGAAAACAATAAATATTAACCAATATTACAATTTTTAGCTAAGCCTCAGGAGCCGTTGAATTAAGGGGAAAAAAAGAACCTCGTATAACTTTTTTTAAATAATTAAATTCAATATGTATATATATATTTACCTCCATCGTTCTCTTTGAGATTTTTTACAATTAAGTTTTTTTTACCAACTTGGTACAGTTTTTTTATTAAGGAGATATCCAACCGGCTTAGCCTATTTACATTATAGCGCTCAGTACTCAGAATGGCGTATGTTAGTTCCCTATGAATGAATGGTGTCAATACAAATACAAATTGAATTGTGAAAGTTTATGGTCCACTCTGGATTCTCGGAATATAAAATTTATTTGTATGTAAATTATTTTATACAAATAGGAAAATTTGGCTTGAAGAAAAAGATTACAAATAATTGATCTTAACCATATCTATATATATAATATAAAAATATTTCTATAACTCGATAAACAATTTCCTGTCGTGTTAAATAAAAAAAGCTAGGTTTTGTTAAATTGTAATTGTAGGATGCATGGTCCAGCCTCAAGACATATTACAAAAATAATGATGTTGAACATAACTATTATAATTTTTATTTTAGCGAATTTCCCATATAGGGAATACAATATTACCGTAGGTCTCATGGTAAGACCTGGACCTGGGACGGATTTACTTTTTCGTTTTGAGGTCCCCAGAGGCCAATAACACCATCTGTTCAAATTCATATATATATTTATACTAGCTGAGTACCCGTCCTTCGTACGGGGTTGGTATACAATGCTTATTGTAGTTAAATACTCGTGCTTTACATTTGCAATGAGAGAGGACACGTTTTGAGAAAATTTGGTTTAATATAATATACGGTATACTATAGTTTATAGCATATATACCATAGCCATAATGTTCTACCACTTCACCTACACAATAGAAAGAAGTAACGTTCTCACACTCAGGTTTTTGATGCTGCTTGGTTCAAATTAGCTGTTGTCATAATGTATAAAGAACTAATGGTGCTGCACCTTGTTGGTAAACCGTATAACCTTTTAATGCTATTGAATCTCACAGAAACAAATTGTGTAGTTGAAACAGCTGGCAAAATATTTTAATTCCTTTAAATATGAACTAGTGTACCTGTTGCTTGAATTCGAGCAATTGCGAAGCATTACAGGCGTTATTTTAAAACGAATAACAGTCATAATTTCCGATGACTTTATAAGAATTGACTCAAAGATAATGGAAATACTCAAGATGTACACAGCAGTTAGATATAATCAAAATTTTTTGTAAAAATCTTACCTTTTTTAAAAAGCTGACCTTGTTTTTTAGTGTTTTCTACAAATTTTCCCCACTCGTAGCCGCATTAGGTTGTCTATAATAACAATTATAGATGAAAAAAAACCATTATTTCTATTTCTTCTACTGTACTTGGTTGTGTTCTATGACTTTCCTGTTTCCATTGTTTGCAAATCGGCTCTTTCAATTATTGCTCAAGAAATGTAGCAAAGTGTTAATTCAGTTTTATTTTTAGTATATTAAATTGTCCAGTATTTCTCACTTTTTCCATTGTAATTTTAAAAATTACACCAACCAAGTATCGTCAACTACAGATGCAATACGCCAAAGAATATCGTCTACGTGCAATCTCCAAGAAGTGGTAAAAAAGGCAGAAACCAACCCATACAATATATATAAGTTAACTCCATAAGAAATAAGTTTAAGAGTTAGGCCTACTGTGATATTAGGATTTTCCACTGATTTAGAACATTATATTGCAAAACATGGCACGATTTAGAAGAAAATCGATTTTTAAATCAGAAAAAAAACCATTGCAAATACTTCATTTTGACAAATTTAGTAAATCACAATTTAAATATTACAGCTGTTTCATTCAAAAGTAGTCTAAATGTATGCATATGGTCGTAACGTAAACAAATCTGAAGAGGGACAGGGAACTTTAAAGGCCTCTGGGGCAGAGCCCCAACGGAATTTACCATGTTTCTCTTTTGATGGCTCATCTACATACTAAGACCTTTCTTTAGAGACCCCTACCAAGTTTCTACGCCCAGCCGTTCTCTGTAATTAGCCTCGACAAAACCCCGTTTTTCCTCCATAAGAATAACATGGGATGGGAATTTAAAGGCCACTGGGGCAGAGCCCCAAGGGAATTTACCACGTTTCTCATTTGATGGCTCATCTACAGACCAAGACCTTTCTTTAGATACCCCTACCGATTTTCTACACCCAGCCCTTCTCTCAAATTAGCTGTCACAAAGAAAAACAGTTTCAAATTAATATATAGATACTCATAAGGTTAACATGGGAAACATTAGGATAAATGTTGTAACAACATTAAACTCGTCGTAAACAAATCATGTATTTGTGTTCCAAGAAACGTGAGTGGACATACAACTTTCACAAGTCATTGATATTGACACCATTCATAAGTAGGAAACTACCATACGTCACTTCTCAGTAGGGCCTACACCAATGTTGATTAGCATCTTGTCAGTGTTAAAAATATGACTATCCACCTGAACAGTTCAATACAACAAGGTTTCCAAGTAAAAAAGTGGACTGTTGTTTACCAAGGAATGTAAAGTTAATTATTTATCAAATTCAAATCGTTTGGCCTTTGTTAGGTTGGTATCTTTAGGTAGGGATCGTAAAATGAGATTGAGAGGAGTCTTTTTTTATGATCGATTCACTTATGTAGCCTTAGTCTATAACATGTTATAAAATTGAGACGGATTCACTGATAACACGTAAAAAAGACAAACTTCACCGAGTAGTAATAAAGCGAACGCAAGTGCTGGGGTTAGTGAACGATGGAGTGAGATGTGTAGCTTTTGTTATCGATAAGTGTAGCTTTGTTATCGATTTAAGATCTGAAACAGCTGACTATTATTCATTAAACGCCCAACGATAAACGACTATACCTAGCGATTAAATGGTATGGATAATTGACATAAACAAATTACGTCACTGGCCTGAATGCCTTAAGCTGATTTGACAGTTCCATTTAAATATTAATAAATTCGTGTTTACTTTCGGGTCAGTGACATCATTTGTTTCTGTCAATGATCCAATATACCGTTAAACTATATGCGTCCAATATAGAATCAAGAGTACAGTCTGTTCCAATACACCTTTGTTATTGCTTTTTCACAATTATTTTGTACTTCATTGTTAATTATTGCTTTCCTATAGTCATGATTATATTTCCTGTTACCAATGTTGCTCTGATCCTGCCATAGATTTAAGTTAGTTGTTAAGTTTTCTGTTAAAATGCATGTTGTTACCACATAGGCTTCTTGTATCCACATTGTAAATTGGTGATATATGCCGTTGGAATAAATAAATACAGTCAAGTGAGTTAAGATTCGGAGTGGGGCTACATAATACATAAATATAGGCCTAAAGTCTTATATTCAGATACCACAGATGACATAGATGAACGATTGAGGAAGGGGTTTGAGTACCATGTCCATTACATCAGTGTGTACAGTTTACAAAACAAACATAGTTTCGTTGTGAAGGTAAAATAAATAAATTCTCCCTCCGTGTTCTACAATAAATTCATAAGTTGGATAGTTTAAAAATATCTAGTTTCATTTTCCACCTTCGTAATCCTCAGTCCGTCTTACATGGCATATCTAACAACGTCAGATTACTTGAGATCGAGAAGATTTTACTTCGAGAAGCTCGGAATTTTACAAGAATAATGAGGCAAGAAAAAACTATGTGGAATATTTTTCCTACGACCATTCCATGAAAGTGTACAGTCTGTTCCAAGACAAACAGTCTAGTTTCGTTATGAAGCTTAAACCACACACGCGTCCTGTAAAAGTCCTACAACAGATTCATAAGTTCTCCATTCAAGTTTGTTCTCGTTGTTTACTTTGCAACCTTTTGTTGTAGATTTATTTCAAAGTCTCTTTACAAAAACAGTAGAATAAATTATGGTATCTACTTCATAAAGGAATTTAGTTGAACGTAATATCTTTGACTATAGTCAATGGTAATATCAAACACCACGTACCTCATTCCTCCATATTTCATGAGACCGTGAGGAGGTTACAAACCTGAGCTTTTTACAAGTGAAAAGAGAAAAGGCAAGAAGGAACAATCTGTCAAAGTCCTACATGACCAACAACCAAATATTGATGAGGGTTTACGTTTACATACAGTATGTTAAAAAAAGTCTAGTTTTGTCCGAAGCTACGTCCCCGTTTTCATACAATAGATTCTTAAGTTGGAAAGTCTTAAAATGTCAACTTTTATCGTCGATCTTTACAATCCAACTTTTTTCAACGTCCCACCACAAAAACCCAAAGTACAATACTTTGCCTACTCAACAACGGTGAGGCATTGTCACTACTCTACTCACCCCTGTACACACAACGCCCCAGGCCCACTAGTGTACACACCACACACAGGTGACGCAACCCGTGGTGGGAGACTTATATAGTGACCAGCGCTGGTCACACAGACAGACACGATGAGGTCCACGACGACGCTGGTGCTGCTGACGACGCTGGTCGCTGCCAGCTGGGCTGCCAACTCGTACACCAACAAGTTCGACAGCATCGACGTCGACCGCATCCTCAGCAACGACCGCATACTCACACAGTACATCAAGTGTTTGCTGGAGGAGGGCTCGTGCACCAACGAGGGCCGAGAGTTGAAGAGTGAGTATGGTGAACGAGTTTTGGTTAAGGAGTTGTTTTTTCGTGGGTAAAAATTACAGTTGGTTTATCGTCATGGTACGGCTGAAGATTTTAGGACACTGTAGTTTCTGTCTAGTATATTTAGAGACCATCAATGTGGTTAGTGTTAAAAAAAGTTAGTTTGGGGACCGAGCTTTGCTCAGAGAGGTGTTTTTAATTATTTTAAATGTCGTTATGGATCAGCTCAAGAGAATTTCCAGGGAGTTTCTGTATAGAGCATGTGATTTCTGTCACGAGCTCAGTAATTAGTTTGACCGAGCTTTGCTTACCGACTTATTGGGATTTTATCATGAATTAATCATATTTCTTAGATTGTCATGATGGATCAACTAAATATATTTTTCATGTAATTTTTGCCCAGTACAAATATACCGTTGAAAAACAAGCTTAAAATGTATCACAAAATAAAGGAGAAAACATTTAGTCTAAATAATTATTTCAATCAAACCAGGCATGCGAAAACACAACTGTTGTGTTTAGATGATAACAGGCTTCATATTATGAGACAGATCTAAAGTCAGTGGTTGTATATTGAGCACGTTAACGTATGCCACTTAAATCTTTTGTGCTAAGGGATCGGTATAAATAATTGTCTAGTTACTATCTAGTATATAATTAATTTTTAATATTAAGTATAAATATTTAATTAATAGCACAACGAAAACTCATGCTTGCATTCAGAATTTTCACACTTTATAAAATTTTAAAACATCATAGTAACGATCATCAATAATAACATAAATTGCGTTTGTTAGCTTGCCTTTAAGATAGGTATAAGCCGGCGTGTCGTGTGAAGGGGACTTAAAACCAAATGTTCAAGAATATATTACATTTTTTTAATATTTATGTTTTTAAAAATTAGCTAACAACTTAAAATCTAGACTTAAATGGGCATGTCATAACTGTTTATTTGTAAACGCAACTTCAATATAATTAGTTACAGTATCTAAGGTCTTAAACTTCGAACCATAACTAACTGTCTACCAGTGGACTAATTCAATCGATCGCCCAGACCCACCGTTGAAGTCTCCAAACAACGTTTCTACTTGTATTTATTTCACTTTAATTCACACGTTATTTATTTTAATGTATACATTGTAGCATAACACCCTGATCTCTTTTCACTGCAAAACCTCTTCTCCCTCAAAAAGCTATGTTAATGGGAAAATACAAAAAAATTATAAACCCTAGTACTTGGATGATTCAATTTAGTGAGGGGCTGACTCCTAAACAAAATTAATTGTTGAAGGGATTTTAACAGTCAGTAGATTTTTTTCTTACTTAATAAATACCATATTTTGTTATTTGAATGTATTAATTATGTTTTGAACTTAAAATTAAATGCGCAAAAAGATATGTATACATATTTTTTACATCTTATCAGCCTTTAGAAACCGGGAGTCCGGGACAATTAACTCTCTTGAACCCTTTTGGTGTAAATTCAACATTTTGTCACAAAAATGATCGATATGATCAATAAAAACATTTTTTAAACATCATTGACTAATTTTAAATCACTATTCAATCATTTATTTATTTTCACATAACGTTTACAAATCCAGCATAGCTGGGAAACAGGTGAAATGGTCATATACATAAAATACATAAAACTATAATAACTACAAAGTCAAATAAATACATCACCTAAAAATCATTTACTTTATAATTCGCTCTGTCAACCACTAATTTGGGAACTTCTTTCTTGTATTTTTCAAATGATTCTAGCAATTTAATATTTTCAGGCAGTTTATTATACAAATTTTTCCCTAGATATTGTGGAAGGGTTTCAAGTGAGGTAAGTCTGTGAATTTGTTTATTTGCCTAGTAGTTTTTGTTTCAAGCTGCCCATCATGAACCTACCCTAAGTACAGAACCTTCGACTAACAACTGGACATTACATTCACGTGTTAAAGTTGTCACCAGTTTTTAAAATCGAAATCGTCAAAGTAGATGTGAGCCCCCGGCAGACTGCGCTGATCCAAAACAAAGTAAAACTGATGGAATGACTTACGGTGAGCTGTAGCAACTTTTATGACCCACCAACTTGGTCAGCAAAAATAAATGAGGTAAAAATAGAATTTTAGACTCTAGCGCATTCTGTGACTGGCTCACATAACTATGGTCTTTTTAATAAAAAAATTACGACAGCTGGTCCATTTAGACGGGAAGTTTACTTCAGTATCCAATACTATACAACTTTCACCGCTTTGATTGTCTTTTAAACTCGTCTTTACCCATACACATACAACAGCGCAACACTCCCTACCGCTTGCGCATTGCGTAATGTAATCAAAGTGTCAAAGTCAATGACTACATGTATTGACGCCGCTTGCGCCGACCCCTACTGTTTTGTTTGCGCAATAGTTGCTCATGTCTTGCGTATTGCGTCAATTGTGCTTGCTGTCATGCGATCGTATGTTTATCATCACTTAAAAAATCAAAGGTTATCTGCAATTTGTGTTTTTTTAGATCTTCTGTTTTACCTGAAGGTTATTTTGTGATGATTGGGGAAGTAGTTTTTCATTTTCCAGTGAATAGAGGAAATCGTTCTACCTTTCCTTGTTGTATTATTTTTACTTTTTGTTCAAAAAACTTCTGTATACGTCTATACTTTACTTGTGAGAAAACGCAGTTAGAGCACAAACACTACTATCGCTAATTGTCTTCAAGTTTAGGGTTCAAATCCCGTCGATCACCGATGGTTTTCAACCATCTGATAGAACCGTGACTCATCGGCTCGGAACCCTCCTTAGTCTGTTGACCACTCAATCTAGAAAACAAAAAAAGATGAGATTCCCCGACGAGAAACCCTTTCTCTGTATAAATGAAAGGTTATTGTATACCACCCGATGATTAATTACGTGCACTATATACGTATTTCATTGGTCTTTGGCAGTAATGAACTAGCATTGAGGAATTTACAACTAATTAAAATTTGAGTAATGTTCTTAAAATTTTTTTTTTTTTTTTTAAATGCTTTTTGATTTCTGTTGTGTTCACGGTTCCTCAACCAAATAACGTAGCCCTTTGGCTTTCTATTTCCAACTTGATTTATTATTGACAATCGGAAATCGCAAATATTGCAATGAAGCAACTTCCTTGTTTATGTTTCCTAGGTGGCGTTTCCGTAGTAGAACTAAATTCCGCTACATTACATATTGCAATGACTTTGTTTACTTTCTTTAATCGCAGTTACGATAAACCCTCAGCTTTCTATTGCAACACGATCTATATTAAGTCCTTAAACACTTCATAGAAGTTTTACCTTGTTTGCTAAACTATATCTTTAGTGTATCAACTTAATCGTATTTTAGTAAGATTTTTTAAATCAAATTTTTGGTTGACATACAAAAACAGATCTGACATTGTATCTTGTATCGTTCTAGTGAAGGACATAACTGGTTTATAACCTTTAATATTAACACGTAATGAGCAATTAGATTTTTTTCAAAAACCATTTTATTTAATTAATTTAAAAGTGTAGTTTTCATCTATCTATTGCTTTCAAATGCACAACAGTGGCGTTTTTTACAGAAGCGCGAGGAAACATTAGAGAAATTATAATAACTCGACCTAATAGATTAAGCGATTGATTTGTAATCCATGTTGATAAGGTGGAGACAATTAAGTAATCGACTTTTACAATACCAAAGAACTTTTTCCTGAGTAACAAGGGCTGTCCAAGAAGTTGAATCTAGATTTTCTGCCGAAAAATATTCTAGGGTTCCAAGAAGTGTTTTGTTGTTAAGCACATTTAATCTCGGGAAGCTGTAAACCCAGTCACCGGGAAGCAGAAATGTTGATAGGCTACATTTATAGAATAGATCGTAAACTATCTGTAGAAGGATTGGCTTGAATCTCCATTCAAAACAGACCTATCTTGTTTACATTCTCGCTTTATTTCCCAATAAACTTTCTGGAGATGCCCCACGTGTCCGTCAAGGTTAGTCTTGGTCCTCTGGGTAGGTTGTTTCATCACTTCCAGAACGTCTTCCTCGGCTAGTCCTGGGTACACCCTCCACCTCCCGCTCGCCTTGGACCCTCGGACCCAGTCAGGACTCAGGAGGTCGGTAACCTGAAACTTTCACTCTTGTTGACGATTTATGATAATTCCACGGAGCCGGATTGTGTTGTTGTGGTTTGCTGAAGCTCGTATGTAGTCCAACGAGGTTGTTAGTAGGTTTTGAGTTATTACCGTACTATACTTGTTGTTGATTTATTGCAAACTCGATCAAATGTTTTATTATTTGAACACTAAGACCTCATGGAATTGATGGAATACAATGGTTGAATAACTATTGAAACGATGGGAATATTTGTTATTTGTATCTGACAACATGAGAAACGTTTTTACGAGATTAAAATCCCTAATATTTTTAGTATCTATGGTAGACCTGTTACCACAGCCACGCAGTGTGTTTCATAACAACAATAACAATAATAATAACAATTCGCAACCTTCTGATTTGATCGTGAGCACGTTAGCATCTCTGTAGTGTGTTTGTGAAATGATTACAATTTCAGTATGATGTCACACGATTGATGTTGTGTTCTAGTTTGGTAATGTTAGGTGAATGAGGCAAATCCTTATGTAGCTCACCTAGCTTATGATGATTCTCTGAAAGATAACATGGATTTACCTTAAAAAATGAGCTTCTAGGTATACGTAGTTGGTAAGGGGGTGGATATGTACACATATGTACAACCATTATAGATCATTTAAATATTATATAACACCTAGTAATCAGAAGATTACCAGTTTCAGAAGCTACTGAGCTTTTCTCGATTACCGGGCTTCAATGGTACTGACAAAAAACAATCTGGTCCCAAGACAGTAGCAAAGCTACTCTTCTACACTTATCCTTTATCTCTTATCCATGTTTAAACATGCAGCAAAGGGTTCCTGTTTCTAATTCAAAATGAGGACGATTTAAGTTCTATGTTTTTTTTTACATCATTTTCATTTCCACAACTTGTGAGTTCGTATCAATTAAAGTCAGTCTTGGAGTTATTCTGGCTATTCCCAAAAACAAGGGAGGCTCACAACCCCAACAGAAGGTCTAGATAGACCGCATGACACCTCCCTCGCATCCAGAGCCAAGAATGAATAAACAGCTGTTTGTCCAGAGGTCGCCGCGCCGGTCCTGCTGATGATGCAACAGATATTGAATCTGTTGATCGCAGCTTTCTCCACTTTCCCCCACTTGTGTAACTCCACTACAAGTAGAGTATGGTTACGACGGAACTACAGGAAACTGACTGATCTGTTGTGGTTAGGAGAACCTCGTAACCTGGAGTTAAGAGTTGTGACGCAATGTTTACAACCTCTGAGTTCTCAACTGCGTCTATCACCATGGCCCGATGCTTAGAGGCGCTGTCTTGAGTTATTTATGTACATATTCTTTGACTACTTACAGTACTTACTAGAGATTTCATTCCTATGTTGAAGTCGTCGTAATTTTAGACTCAAAACTGATGAAGTTAAATCAAGCCAACGACAGAGTGAGCTGATTGAAATTACAGTCCTGATTAATGTTGAAAACGCCAATTTTGTACAAAGCCATACTAATAGGATGACTTATTGTAAGCCATAGAAAATTTACCGTCAAGTCAACTATCACAGTAATAATATCAATCAAACAATTATCATTAATTGATATGGGGACCACCTAGGTGTGTTTTAACCCAACTATGAGTGAAGGATGAGTGTAGAATGGTGTGAGATGATTTGTGTAGCTTTGTTACTGACTAAGATCAGCTATTTCGTTAGCCAGGATCATTTTATCGAACAGCTGGGACCAGTTTCTAATAATCAAAAAGCTACTGACTATTCTCAGGATCGAACCGGCGACCTTCTGGTCGTTAGGCGAGCACTATAACCACTCGGCTACCCAGCCCCATTGATATATGACATTTATATCTAAGCCAGAAAAATTTATAAAATAAAAAAATACAATTTACATATTACGTT